>NC_133355.1:17503055-17836388 GCF_030506205.2 Paramisgurnus dabryanus | reverse complement strand
TGTTAAAGTTAATGATCAGTTTTACACTCTGTGTAAACCAGGTGGGGCAGACTGAAGTCAGTGCCTGTGGTTGAGGGATTTTCAGCAGGCTGTGGGGCAGGGGAAGGGAAGTGGACTGATTGGGAATGGAGCAGAGAGGTGAAGGGCAGGGTCCTTTTTAGTGAGGAGAATTGCTTTGACCAGCCGAGCTTGGCAGAGGATCACCTTTCTCACCCCAGTTAAGAGGAAGTTTAAACGAAGATGACTTAGTGGAGAGTGAAGAGAGAAGCTGGATGAGATCTTAAAAGTGAGTGTTGTCTATGTCTTTGGAAACAGGAAATGGTGAATCATTTGTGTTGGTAAAAATATAAATAAATGTAAAATGACTCGAATAAACAAAAGCAACTTTTAACTTTTAAAAGCATTTTTAACATTGAATAATACATGTTGTGTTGTTTTACTTAGGAAAGTAATAGCATTAAATCAATTTTATATTATTAAGTAACTACATTTTGTAACACAGTAAAGGTACATTCACATTATAAGCGACTAGCAGTAGCAGAGTGACGCGATCGCATTGATTTCAATGAAAGCTCGGCGGCATCTGGCGACACGAGCGATAGTGACTGTTGACGGCTGAATGGGCGTGTCCAGTCGAGTGTCAAAGTTGAGAAGTTTTAAACTTTATGCAAATTATGAGCAACATTAGAGAGCGACTACCAATGAGAACAAAGCAGTGGAGTTCACGTCATCCGCATCTTGTCAGTTACTGGAGCGGGTGCACTGATCTATATAAATGACTGGATTGCGCATAGAACGCTTGACGTAACTGTGTGAGGTGAAGCCAGCGCAGAGTTCGAGCCGCCATCTTGGTATACCCAACCGGCAGAGAGCGTCATTGACTTCCATTCAAAATCATGATCAAAATTTACCCCCTTTACAGCGTATCAGTTACACAAGGTTAATTTTTAGGATATGTGTACGTTAATTATTTGTTAATTCTGGTGTTATTTGCAATGTTTATGTTTTAATCGGGCAGGATAATGGATTTATAAAAAAACGTTAAGGTGAGTGTGTCTGTTAATGACACGGGTATAAATAAAGTTTTGTTTGACATTCAGCTACACTGTGACGGCCAGCGTTATATCTCTAAATAAGTTTAGGTAACTTGTAAGTTTAGATAATTACAAAACTAGCAAATTATTGCATGCACATACTGTACAAAGCATGATTATTTATTTAGATTTCAGAATGAGCACGTTTATTGTCATTAATACTAAATATGCTGCGGTCTGTCTGCTGATCTGATACTGTAATAAAGATGTATAATGTACAAAACGCAAAATGTACAACTTTCAGTAAATAACTATTTACATGCTTTGGACGTTTGTGTTATAATAATGTACAGGGTAACTTCACATATAAAAACGAAGACGAGTAAAGTGATGTTTTATCATTAAAATCTGATAACGTCCATTGATTTAATAGAACGTTTGGGTATACCAACATGGCGGCGCGGTGCTTCACAAGTGTGACGTCATGCGCAATCCAGTCATTTATATAGATCAGTGAGCGGATGTTACTCATTTGTTTATGACAACCAGATATAGAAACGCATCTTTTGAAAGCGACACACAGCGACAAAGTCGCTTATAATGTGAATGTACCTTAAGGTGGAGACATTTGATTGTGTTTGTAAGTAAATACATTAAATAAAACTAAATGTAACCCAGTTATTTATTTAAAAGTAACTTTTGATAAAACATGTATTTGCATATTATGTGCAATAGGGTTGTGCCTAATATGCCGGCTTTTTGATAAACCCCTGGTGGCTGGCTGCAGTACAAGTCATAAACCCCACCCTCTCCATGCAAACGAACAGGACTTGGCACTAAATAAAATAAATATTTACACTTCTGGTCCTTTATATACGCTGATATGTTCAATTGTTCATTTTTGTGATAAGTTTAATTTTAGCTAATAATTTAATGCTATAGAAACTGGGCATGTCGTTATGATTGGCAAGGTTGAATTGGGCATGCAAGCGTTTGGGCGGAAGTCTCCACCTCTGGTTCCACAGATAATTCCTTCTGCGCATGCCCTTGCTGGCTCCAAACTGACGTTTTTACGTAACGTGGCAGCGCCCATGGTCGGACAATTTTGGCTTCAGTTCATTACAATGGAAGGAAGCGAGGTTACATCGTCCATCTTTTTTACAGTCTATGGTGCACCACCAGCACTGATGATCTATGGAAGTAGTAATGTATTTATATTTCTGTGTCAATGCCATCTTCCCTCTCTATCTCAGTTCTGTTGACTCAGCAGTGTACTGTAAGTAAGTTTGGGCAGATGCTGTCCTGGCAACTGTCAGCAGATGCTAATGGAGAGATGCGCATGTTTACAGCATATGGGACACTATGACTGGCACAGAGAGATCTTGTCCTGGCAGGGCCACCCTATGTATAAACTCTGCCTGACAAACTGAACTTCCCCTCAGATTAGGTGCTAAGGTATTTATAATAAAACTGATTATCTAGATGGAACAAAATCCTGCTACTTTTAAACTAAATTACTTATATATTAATAGATTATTTAGATTGCAGAGCAGATTGACAAATAAACATTAGTGTGGTTTGTTGTAAGACTAAAAAATATGCTTTTTTAATTAAAGTAATATTATTTTGCATGAAAGCTGGTGAGATGTTTATGTATAATTTACATTTCATCAAACATTTAAATTATTTGATTTAATTATTTCGAGTTCCTTTTTATTTCATGCACCGTATTTTGAATTAACACAGGTGCACATGAAAAAGTAAAATAGATTTTTCTCTTTATATGTTTCCTTTCTCGCTATAAACTACAGGGTGGAGAGAAATTCAACATTTCACCTTATTACACATACATACACATGCATAATTCTGCGTTCAATCTGAGGCTATCTCACAATGTGGGGGATAAATCAAAGTGATAAAGGTAAAAGGAAATAGTAACAGCATGCGAGACAGGCTTGTTTGTCTGCAATAAATACTATTTCATCATTTCACATCTCTCCAGAGAGAAGTGGTAACAGAAGGAGCCATGAATGACCCTCAGGAATTTCTCTCTCTTTCTCTTACTCTCAGACAGATCTGCTTTACTGGACATGAGCAGTGAGCATTTAAGCCATCAAACTGAAGGGAACATACAACTGACACACAAACAAATGTTGACACAAAACACACACAGAATGCACACAGAGGGCTCCAAGGAAACGGCCTGTGCCACAACTAAATATGAAATCTAATTAAGCAACAAATAAACATTTATATATGAAGAGACATCTGTCCATAATATATGAAATGTTTTCTTGCAAATGAGACTTTTTATCAAACCTGGTATTTCTGAATGATCTGAGGCTAGGATTTGAAGCAAAAGTAAATGAACGTATAATATGTTCCCTTTCAATACGGTTCACTTCGCATTGCGTCAGTTAGCTGACGCTATGGGGGGAAACTCCTGTTTACTCCGTGACTGAAGCCTATTGGTTAACGTCTGTACAAAGTACAGACCAATGACGTTTGAACCCGCGCGCGGGAGGAACGCGTCCTTATATAAGCGCGGTTCAATCGTCAGGAGCTCATTATTTTCTCCTTCAGCGCGAACCTCTCGCTGCTCCGAAGAAAAAGAAGAAGCCTTACCTCGCCGTTGACAAAAGCCCTGCAGCGGAGTCCAGGCCTAGCGTCTTCCCCTGCCGTTTTCCGGCTGAGAACCGAAGATAGCAGAGTCCAGGTCTAGCGTCTTCCCCTGCCGCTTTCCGGCCGAGAACCGAAGATAGCCTTCGCTTGCCGTGGTACGAGCCCTGTGCAGCGGACACACTCCTGACGAGGTCTCCCCTGCGGCCGCCCGGTAAGATCAATATTTTTAATATAAAGCTATAAGCTAAAAAAGCAGGCGCTGTTGTAATAGCGTCCAGCACAGCGGCTCGGTGAGCCTCTCTGCTATGAATTTCCTCCGAGCGCGTTACCGGTCTGGCACCTCCCACGCCGGGACCGCGCTTATGCTTTGGTTGTCTTATCCATGTTTCGTGCTCCCCCTGCTGTTCCTCTCTCGCCGGGATGAACACACGGCGAGCCATGAGACTAGATGGATGCATAGACAAGCACACCTGTGTTCTGTCACACCGCAACCGTTCATGCTTACAGAGTCCCTTCGCTCCTCTCACATTCAGTGGCGAGATCTCTGGCACATATATTAATCCCCCGAGTGCATCGGGTGATACCGTCACGACGCATGGCTGTTCTGTCTGTGTTGCTGCTCCCCTCTGCCGTTCCTCTCTTGTTGAGATGAACAAGCGGGGAACCGTAGACCTGGATAGATGCATACGACAAGCAAACACGGGCGGTCTGCCCCTGTCTCTATCATAGCACAGCCACTCGTGCTCCACGCTCGCGGAGTCCCTCGCTCCTTTCCCCACAGTGGTGAGGTCTCTTAATGGCTTAGCTAGCACGCGGTATTACGGCTCGCTGCCTCTAAATGCAGCTGTCCAGTGTTCAACGATTACAGAGCTTCATGCCCCTCCCCTCCTGGAGCGGCGCGATCTCATTCGTCTGCTCGATAGGGCCGATTCGCCGCTATTGGAGCACCAAGAACACTCATTATAAGAGAGCTTCATGCCCCTCCCCTCCTGGAGCGGCACAATCTCATTCGTCTGCTCGATAAGGCGGACACGCCTCTATTGGAGCGCTAAAACACTTATTATAGAGCTTTACTGGCCTGAGCCGATCTCACTTCAGATAGCTCATTCTTCGTCTGCCTGGTAATTTCTCTCTGGTTTAGACGGAATCAGAGGCAGAACGAATTTGTTTATAATATACTGAGGCCCGAATACCTCCCTTTATTCAGTCCCGTCCTATATCAGTGCGCTGAATATTGGTACATTCTTATATATATATACCCGGTTTTTCTGCCCTTTTAATAAACGGCAAAACCGCGGGCCTCACGGCAGACTTCCTCTCTGCGATGGGTTCAGTCTGACATTAAACCACCTAGACATACTACCCTGCTCCGTGAGCCGTTCGGTCACCGTCACTACTGAGGCTTGTGCACCTGAACGGCTGAGCTCTGGTCTCCGCAGCACAGCTGCATCAACAGAGAACGAAACTGTCTGGGAGAAAAGGGGTTATGTTGCGCCTCGGCTGGACTGCCCTGAAATGTTTTCTGTGTGCTGTTTATCCAAACATACTGTGTAATACTGTCGGCTATGCGACCTCACTATAGTGGCGAACGGTATTTAATTCCTCTAAAAAGAGTAATTTCCGTGCTTACTATACTGTGTATTGACACCCACGGTTGTACGGTGTCTCTAAACACTTTATCGCCTTACTGACAAGCAATCAGTAATACACACACCGGCCCGCTGTCCATAATTCTATCGACGCTAGCCGAAAAACCCCCGGTTTGGCCATATACTGTGTATTGACACCCCACGACTGTACGGTGTCTCTAACACCTTTCTGCCAAATTCGCTCGCAGCCCACCTCAGTTTCTCCGCTACGATGCTGATGGCGCAAACGAGCACGGTCTTACGGCTGTTATTCTCTCTTCCTAGAGGAAGGACAGCCTCAGACTTTTGCATGGCTCCAAGCGTTTGAATCGCGCCCTCTCCGGACGGCCACTCAAAGGCTTACAGCCAAGCGGTTTATGACGTTTTTCGGCCATATAGCTGATTTATATTAGCGGATCCGAAGACGCTCACACCTCCGCTCCAATACTCGGAGATATTAAGGGTAATATCAACCTCAAGTGAGCTTGCTACCCGCCACAATAAGTTTCAAAGCTTAAAGCGCGCGCACAGTCAGACGCGCGCGGCATCTCGTTTAAGACGGGCACATGTACCCCTCTAACGAGCCTCAGAAAGCTGAATATCGTGGTATTCTGTTCATAAGTCCACTTCAGTTTGACTAAGCAAAGGTCCCGCCCCGAGCTGACGGCCGGGAAGCTTGCTTAAGTTACACACGGCTGCATGAAGTGCTGTCATTACGAGCTAGCCCAGCATTTGCTGTGGGTTGAACACGCTTTACGACGGCAATCAGCCTTCGGCGCGTGGAACGCCGTTTGTCTCATATAAATAACCTTGTACTGTCAATACGGTACATTAAGAGGATGATTTAGCACTGCAGCACTCTCTGTGATAATGCGGTCGGGCAATCTACGGTGGTTTCATTATTTACCGAACCAGACTGAGATCTCGCCCCCTGAACAAGCTGACGAGTCATCTCCTTTATAAACTCATTGCATCGCTTTATAAGCTATGTTCAATCAGAGTGATACGCATCTCATGCTTAAACTACCAATATTAACCCATTACGATGGGCGTGCGGAGATGGCATCCGTGGGACACGACCTACATTACGTGCCTTATGACACATTGACACAAGCTGCTAGGACCCCTTTCACGAGGCGTCCTTATGCAAGTCTGATCCATTCTGTCTAGTGACATTTGAAAGTAAAAACCCCCCGCGAATCGTGGGTGGAACACTTTTCTCCTCACTACAGAGGCACGGTGGCTCTCTCCCCTACCTATATCTATGTGGCCGTGATAACAGCGAACCACGCTTTTACGACCGACCATTCATTTAATTCACAAGCCTGTCATCTCTCAGATGCGGACGGCGGCGGTAACAGCGAACCATGCTTTTACGGCTGGCCATTCACTTTATTCATAAGCCTGTCATTTCTCAGATGCGGACGGTGCCCGAGGCACAGCGCTCTGGAACTGTCCAAGGTCCTGTATGACACATACGTCTGACGTACATCAGACGATCAGCTGTTCATCTGCTTCACAGATCACTCACTAGAGCACCTGTCAATACAGGCTATTTATGGATCGTTGACGTTATCACCTCCCGTGACAATTATGCTCACTTGTCTTAGAGCATGGGCATGGTCTTAGAGGTTTCTCATTTGACAATTGTGACACGGCCGGCTGGTCCCCGCCGTCCACGTTGTCAGTTTACAGCTTCGACATCCCTGCTTCGCACTACTGAGGTTTGTTGCATTAAAGGTGCGCCCATTAGCTCACCTGTATGCACGATATGGTTTTTAATTATATGCGTCCACCGTGCGCTTAGAGAAGCTCACATGTACACGCTATAACATTTTGGTATACAATAAGATGCGCTTGGGAAAGCTCACCTGTATACACAGCTGTGTTATACTTTGTGACACATACATTGTTGTTCATCTGTGTACGTTCACGGTGCGTTGGGTGCCCACCGTTACGTTCATCAATCATATCTGTACACATTCACGGCGCGTTCTGTGCACTGATTTATCTATACGCATTCACGGTGCACTGAAGAATTCACCCGTGTGCGCACAATTTATTATCAGAACACATGACGGCGCGCTCGAGAATCTTGCCGGCCTGTGCATTATAACACTCTGATTCATCTATATGCATTCACGATGTATTCAAGTGTTCACCTGTGCCCGTGCAATTTATAGTCAATACACATTTACGGCGCGCTTGGAAAGCTCACCGATCTGTGCACTATAATACTACCTTTATGCATCCCGATGCGCTCGAGGGTGCACCTGGGTTCACACTATTGTGGTATCTGTATAATCCCACGCTACGAACCGTTCTGCCGCATATTATAGTCAGATCGACCGTTCGTGAGCTTCGCAGATCACTCACTACGTATGTCTGTTGCTAACAGTGGTTATTTAGATGGATCGTTGAAACCATCGCACTGGCTCACGCCCCTCTATGAGCTATGTCCTATATAGAGCCCACTCTGTGCGAGTTTGGCTTCTTCATGAACTTGGTCTACAGGGGTATCTATATCTATATTTGATATCTGCTACGCGGCCGGCTGGTCTTCGCCGTCTACGTTGTCAGATTGTACAGCTTAGACGTCCCTGCCCTACGAGCGCAGGTTCTCTCGGCTCAATCGTGCACGCTCATGCGTTTTATGTGTACACCACGGTGCGCTCAGCTGACGCAATGCGAAGTGAACCGTATTGAAAGGGAACGCTTAGGTTACTCATGTAACCCCGGTTCCCTGAAATAACGGGAACGAAGCATTGCGTCTCTTGCCGTGCTACAAACGTCTACGCAGCGAGTGTTATTCGGCTGCGCGCTTCAGTCGAATATAATGAGCTCCTGACGATTGAACCGCGCTTATATAAGGACGCTTCCTCCCGCGCGCGGGTTCAAACGTCATTGGTCTGTACTTTGTACAGACATTAACCAATAGGCTTCAGTCACGGAGTAAACAGGAGTTTCCCCCATAGCGTCAGCTAACTGACGCAATGCTTCGTTCCCGTTATTTCAGGGAACCGGGGTTACGTGAGTAACCTAAGCGATTTTTGACGGGGTGGACTTTTTATGCTTCCTCCATACCTCCTGACCTAGTCAGAGATTGAACCGAGGGCCTTCTTGCTGTTAGGCAACAGTGCTACCCAAAGAGACACTGTGTCACTTATTTCACAAATTTGAATAAGGAAAAAGTCATTAGAAATGTTGTATATCATCAAGGAAAAGCAGACGTTACACCGGCTACTGTTTATGGACTTTACTTTTCACTGGTTTACGTATGCTTAATGACAAGAGCTTTTAAGACAGAGGGTGACTGCACTTTAAACTAATGACGATGTAAAGTATGGCACAGCCATGGCACAGAATGGACTTAATACCAGTAATTCATCTCTCTGTAAAAGCATTACAAGATCGTGAAATTAGTTGGTGTGGAAAATTACCCATGAGATAAAGACAAACCTGTCACACAATGTACCACCCATCTAAACATCTCACTGCAGGTGCATTAGATGCCCAGCTGGAGAAGCTGCAAAATGAGTATCAACCCAACAAATCTCTCAAGCTTGTAGTGCATGCTTTTAGAATAATGAGAATTACTGCTAACCACAATGCTGTATGCGCTATATAGAGAAATAATAAAGTGCTGTGTTGTTGTTGCTGACTGGAATGGCATCCATGTTGTCAGCTGTGCTATAGAAAGTGGGTTGAAGTCCTTTCACATAAGGGCACCTTTCTTATGCCCTTAGTCTGGACACTGGGTGCCGTGAGCTGAAAGAAAATGGAGGAACCTGTGGGGAGAAGAGAGGTCTGCTTTCTTACCTACACCTCAGAGGGAAGTGCAAGCTTTATTGTAACATGAATGAGGGCCGGTCTGTTCCAGTGTAACACAACTAAAAATAACCAAAGGAATCTAATAACTCGGGTGGTGGTGCTGCCAGCACTATAGAGTAAAAAGCCCAACATCCCAGGATGCACAACAACTCTGCCTGACCTTAGCTTGCTGTATTTTAGTTTTCATTAGAGATGTGTGCTTAAACATTCATTGGCTACGTTTTGATACACAGTAAAGAGGGCAATCAAAGTGTGCAACGGTGCAAGGCCAACGCAAACTACTTTTCATGCACCGATTCATTTTCAACAAAGCGTTCTGTTATTTACTGGCCTGCTGTTTCAATGTGGTGTAAAATAACTAGTGGCATTCGAACAACAGAGAAAATATGATAAGTCAGTGCCTTTACTGAATGCATAAACATTTAAAATTCTGATAATTAACTCACCCTCTTACCATCCTAGATGTGTATGAGTTCCTTTCTTCAGATGAACACAAACAATTTTGTATTAAAATGGCATAATTTCATTTCAATGGCATTTTATAGGGTCAACATGCTGAAAATCCAAAAATCACATATATACATTTTTAAAGTAGCCCAAATAACATCAGTGGGTATATTTTCTTCTAAAACAAAATGTTTGTGAGAGGAAACTATATTTTAAGCTTACATAGTGATCTATAGAAGAGAGCGGGGTAGATTGTCACACTTTCACACTGTCTAACAATTTCTGAGCACCATACAGTGGCGGAGCCAGAGGGCTAATTGGGGTGGCAATTGCCACCCCAGACGAAGTCCTTGCCACCCCTGTTGCCACCCCGCTGAAAACATTACACTGATTGATTTTTACGAACATTTCTCAAATCTCCCAGCAGACGTGAATGCGCTGCTACACTTTTCATTAGGCTTGTTCGACTTCATGCGGCGCCGCAAGAACCGACAGCCGGTGACGTCAAAGTTCCACGAGAGCGACTTAAAAGTAAACTCCTCCGTATGATTTTGCGAATCGCTCCCGCGGTACTTTGACGTAATCTGGGTGTCGATTGTTAAGGCACCGCTTGAAGTCGAACAAGCCTATTGGTTAAGCTGACACGCAGCTCCTTCATGCTCCAAAACATAACGCGGCAGCACACACAGGATCAATGAGAGTGTTTTGCTGGTATGTACGGCTTTTATTGGTATTAAATTAGACATAGTACTGTTTTATTTTTATTTAACTCTCATTACAGAGTTGTAGACTAATAAATAGAGAATGTTCACTTGTGACTGATGGGGATGAGACCGCATATGCCGAGTCCGAGTCAAGACCGAGTCTTTAAAGGGTTTGGACCGAGTCGAGACCGAGTCCGTTGGTTTTTAAATAGAGTCGAGTCCGAGTCAAGAACGAGTCTTTGAGGAAGCAAGTCCGAGTCAAGACCAAGGCCATAAAAACATGTCAGTTTTCATGATGATTTAATATGACCCCAGTTAATAATCAACAGTTAGGCCTACAGACTAAGCTAGATCGGGAATAGTTTAGAGGAGCAGTCTTAACTTCTTAATATGGACTATGCTTTTACTATCATTAAAAAAATCCCTACTACATGCATCATCTTCTGCCTACTTTTTTAGAGATAAATAAACGTCTCTGAATGCAGTATCTTTGCATTGCACCATGGGACGTCATTTTCAAATAATGCCCGTCAACATTGCATTTTATTATTATTGTTATGTGATGTGTTTTTTATATGAACATAAAAAAATGCGCTGGTCTCGAGTACTCGGCCTGAAATTACGAGTACTTCTCCTCTCACTGTGGTCCGAGACCGAGTCAAGACCGAGTCTTTGAAGGAACGAGTCCGAGAAAGCAGAAACCGGACTACATCACTACTTGTGACAATTTGCCCCGTCAGCGGGTAAGTTGTCACACTATATATATTATCAAAAAAGAAAAACAACTTAATTGTGATTATTGATTTCAATTTTAAAATTCAAACCAGAATTGGAAATATTAACTCTTAACCCTGGGTTATCTTCAGTCTAAACCCTGCTTTCAACCCTAGGTTAAGGGTCATTTCACACTTGTTATTTAGAAGTGGGGTTTTTCATGAAATTAACCCAAGGTTATATAACCCTGCTAGCCCTGCTTTTGTGGGGTTAACCCCGCATGGGGTGCCAAACGCACGCAGTGTGAAACGAAGCAGGGTTAGAATGTTATGACCCCAATAAAACACAGTTGAAATAGCTAATTAAGGTTACAGACAGGTGTGTAGGAGCAGGGTTTTTAGACACCTGACCTAAGGTTTAGGAATGCACAGTGTGAAACATCAGATTATAAATACTCAGGGTTATCTCTTAACACAGGGTTATTTCTTAATCCCCGGTTAAGTACGAATAGTGTGAAACGTGAAACAGAACTATTTCCAGTGTGAGTGATGACTTGCCCCAAAGTCAGCTAAAGTATCTTAAGACACGTTATTGTCTCCTCTATTGTGTTTGAATAATAATTTTTAATATTTTTACCTAACAAAGTTGTATTGCATAAAATTTTAAGTGCAAATATTTTACTTTTTAAGCCAAAAAATAAGAAAAATTGCGCTAACGTCAGATTAGACCATATGACGACTTACCCCGCTCTTCCATAGGTGTTTATAGTAAACTTGCTACCATATCTGAGCTTATCCAACTGGTTTGTATGTCGATAAGGTCAAATGTGTGTTCAATTTCATGCGGCACTGCAAAAACTGACAGGCGGATGACATCAAAGTACCGCGAGAGCGATTCGTGAAATCATACGCAGGAGTCGTATTTTGAATCGCTCTCGAGGTAATGTGATGTCATCCTTGTGTTGGTTATTGCAGCGCTATATGAAGTCGAACAAACCTCAAATCTCATTGGTTCACATGTTTTATGTAACTAGCTGACATAATATGCATCAGTCAAAGAACAGTGTGAGTGCGGGCTTCTGGGGGAGTAGGGAGGGGGGACAGTCGCACTTGGGCACAGTTCGGTTGGGTTAAGGATATGAGTGCACCCTAATATGCACTCTTTGGTACTAATATGTACCTCTGAGGTACTAATATAAACTCTTTAGGTACAAAGAGGTACTTTTTGAAAGGGTACCACCCCAGTGACGGACCTTTTTTTTACTTTTTTCTGTAAGTGTGTGTGTTGAACTCTATGTCATGTATTCAAAGCAACATATTGATTGCTAAATAAGCGCAAAATATCACTTGCAGGCAAAGCTATTGTTTTTTGTCCTTCACGATGTATGCTTGTATGATATAATCATATGATGTTACTGTACATACATATAATTTAGTGAATGTAAGCATGTCATGCTAACTGTCAATTCTGCCCAACAACCTTTTCAAAATTTCAATATGCATTTGGCACAGCAAAAATGGTACAAATTTAAAACATAGACACTGAAGTGACAAACACAACTTCTTCCAGTCGACTGTCATACTCTCTTACTGTAGGGCTAACGGGCTGCAGGGTGTCTATGGATAAAGACTCTACGACACATGTTTAACAAGTAAAATCTGGTAGAAATCAAAGTCAGCGTTTTCATCATCGTCTTCTTATTCCTTCTAGTTTTTGTCCCCCAAGCTCTCACATGTGGAACTGCAGGAAAGTCTAATGGATCTCTCTGGTGAGATGAAAGCATGCGGGATTCTCCTTTGCTTGGTACATTTTAAAGCCTTGTATCCCTTCTCTCTTCCTCTCTATCCACTGCTACCTCCCTACCTTCATCTCTACAATGTTTATATAAGATTTGTTAGGTTGACAGGAATCTCTGGGCAATCGCTCACAGTATGAAAGTTTCATCGTTCAGGGCCTCATACATCAAACAGAGATGCGCTTTGTCTTTCCACGACAGATACAAAGGAGACACCGCAGGCAGTAGCATATATATATTTTTTTAAAATAAATTTGCCTTTCAGAGCAAGAGTAGATAACAGTGGCGTAAAGACCCTTACGAAAATTAACCATGGTTTTACTACAGTAACCATAGTTTTACTATGGTTTTTGTAGTAAAACCATGGTTTTCATTTGGGAACCATGGTTTAACTATGGTTGTTGTAGTAAAACCATGTTTTTTTATACAGAAACCATGCTTCAACTATGGTTTTTGTGTTAAACCATGGTTTTCATTTGGGAACCATGGTTTAACTATGGTTGTTGTAGTAAAACCATGTTTTTTTAGACAGAAACCATGCTTCAACTATGGTTTTTGTGTTAAACCATGGTTTTCATTTGGGAACCATGGTTTAACTGTGGCTTTTGTAGTAAAACCATGATTTTTTATACATAAACCATGCTTTAACTATGGTTTTTGTATTAAACCATAGTTTTAATTTGGGAACCATGGTTTTTATATAGATACCATATACGTCTTTTGTAGTAAAACCATGGTTTTCACAAATTGAGCATGGTTTAACTATGGCTTCTGTAGTAAAACCATGGTTTTCACTGTGGTTTTTGTAGTAGTTTATGTTGTATTAATACAGGAATGTAGTACAACTTTATGTATCAAACAGAATCATAGGTAAGGACACCTATTTAATCTGTACAAATGAAATTTTTTAATTCCATGTCAACAATACATTACTGAAAATACATAAAAATAGTCCTATACATTCTCATAATACATATGTAAACTACAAGGTCTATATTCAATATAGTAAATCAAGAAACATTACATCACATTTTCAATTAAAGTACACATGTGATAATATCATATGCATTAGGGTACACATGAACAAGCTGTAATAAACATATTTATTACAACTCAATCTGTTTCAGTTGTGTTTACAATGGGGATCACATATCTCTTTTCTCTGACCTTAATGAAGACACATTTTTTTCGAAGAAATGAAACAGGAACAGCAATTGTTTCAAAGCTTTCTGTTACTTCTGTCACAAAATCCATACACAGGTTTAGCTGTCTGTCTCTAAAAGGTTCTTGGGCTTTCTTGTGTAGGGGATGTCCAAGAATTACAGGCACTTCTGTACAAGAACAATTACTAGATGCACAGTGACACTGACTCCTAAGCAGGACTAAATGGTGAATTTGCAAAAAATTTCCATCTTGAAGCATTGCAACTGAATTAATACGTTTTTGTGTCTGTGTGTGTGCTGCAGAAGTGTATAAAGTGCCTGCATGTAAAAATCTTTTGTAAAAATGCACAGGGCCTAATACCATGATATTAAAAGTTTGGTTAATAGCTGCAAGTTGCCTTGGTGTCAGTGCTTGAAATGTAGGTGCACCAAATATATGTACATCATTTAAAATTATCATTTTTTTCACCCGTCTCATCCTTGTAATCCTCATGCAGTAATCGAATGCCAGACTGCACCGCTCTGTAATTGTCTGTTTAAAGATATAACGCCAAAGCAGAAATGTGCGGCATACCTGTTCAGGAACACACTGGGTGCCATGAAAATACAGCATGAGATTGTGATTGTTACTTTCAAATGTAAATGCAGATATACACCACAATGGACCCCATAACTTCACAGAATCTGCTAAATGTGTTAGCTGATGAACATTAAAGCTGATGTGTTCTCTACCATATAATGCTGCAGCCTGTATCACAAATTTATGTAAAGCAAGATCAGCCTTCTGTATAGCCTGCCGTGAGATGTTATCCATAAGGAGCACATACATGGAAAAAACCAAAAGCAACCAGTGGTTTAGGTATTGTGTGGGTAAGACACCTTGAAGAACAGCAAATGAGTAGTACAAAAGCCAGTTTTTAAATTCTGAAGCTTTCCAAAATTTTAACTTGTCCAATGATGAAGGAGTGCGTGTGACCTCCTTGGGTGGCTTAAGTGACAGCAACCGACTATTAAGGACTTGTTTTCTTGTTCCAATATACCAAGGCTTGCAATGATATGAGCTGTCTAACCACAGGGTCATGAACTGACGAACAACACCTAATAGGACAGCATGCATGTACTCCGGCACGAAACCAGTTATAATATTAAAACATGGCAAAAACAGAAGTGGTGAGATTCCTTTTACTCCCCTCACAGGACAGCCCTCATGTGAGGCCTTTATTGCATCATCCTCCCATTGTTGTTGCTGCCTTGTTGCAGGGGAATCTTCTTTACAAGGGTAAATGTTCACAAAGCCATTTCCTTTTGCTGTACGCTCACCAGGGTGAAGGCACCAGTCACATCCATACTTGCCATTAAACTGTATGCTGTCTTTTAGTATTGGTCTGGCAATAGCATCACAAGCACTTACAACTGCAAAAACTCTGCTAGTGCGAATGTCATCACCATCAGTCCATTGTAGTCCGATGTCTTTTAAAGCTCCCATCTCTTCAACAAATGGTTTTAAAAAGGTCTGAATGACTGGCTTGGACTTGCCGAACCAAAGTGAGGACAATAGGACATGTTCTTTTCTCACAGCTGGTGGCAGCTCATTAATAGTTACTTGTATTGGCCAGAGAGAACATTGAGATGATTCAAAAACCGGAATTCCGTCACAATTCCATAGTAATGTCAAATCCCACTGGCCAATTGTGTTGTTCTGAATATGATCTCTCATGATGTCACCATCAAAAATATCACGAATTGTGTCGTCCCATACCCATTCAGCTTTGTTAATGAGATGTTGCGAGTTGTTTTTTAGACTTTCCAGGACATCTTTAAGTGAGGAAGACAAAGGCAAATAGATCATGAAGGACCCATTTTTAAGGTTAGATGCAATGCTGAATGCCAGATCACAGTGAGGACATTTGGTGAGATTTGTCTCTTCCTTACAAATGTATCCTTTGCAGGACTCACAGTAAAAGTGAATTTCAAATTGGTTTGTAATGGATATAAAGTACTTATCAAATAAGTATTTTGTTGCTGGCAGGATGCTTGGAAATAAGATGTGTAGTAGTGACAGGAAGTCTTTCAAACCCTCTCCGCTTATTTTGTGACGCAGGACAAATGTAAGAATCATCAAAATAGTCTCAGCCTTGGTGACATCACTTCCTGGATATATAGGCTCATCTCCATCGTCCAAGTTTAACGGATCCTTGAAAAAAGACAGTAACAAACAATTAAAAAGTTTAAATGTGTATGTGCAAATTTTTTATATTGTGTGACCCTCTTTAAGACTTTTCCTTTCACTACTTAATAATGACTAATAGTTAACACCTTGTCCCACGGATACAATATATTATGTTCAAACAGAAACACACCATAGGGGCAGTCTCAGGATGTACATCTTTGTTCCACTCAGCATTCTCGAGGTTAATGAGGTCCTACAACAACATAAACATTGCATTTTTCTTGTTAGCATCTTTAGTTGCTATAGAGTTTCATTTATGTGCTGTGCCCATGTGTAATGCAAATTTGAGGTGTGCATCAAATTCATGGCTTAAGTCAACATAACAATCATTTTGCGTCACAACAGGCAATTTATGTAAAAACAGTTAATGACAAAAACATTATGATTTTACAAATTGCTATAACAAACTTTAAACAATAAATTTTTCTTACTTAATATTATGCTGTGCCAAGTGCACAAATTAGATCACCACCTACCCACTCCCATTTTATTCCAAACCTTTATGACTTGTACTCCCAGAGACCACAAAATAACCAATTTTAAAGAGTTTCCAAGCAAGTAGTTTCAATTCACATTGGTAAATATGACATGTTCATTATTCTGTCATATAGCAATGTTGGTTGATGTCATGCCACACATGATGCAAGAGAGAAAATGTTGAGATGAATGCTTTTAACTTAGCTGTACTGTAAGTGATATTGGACCATAATAAATATTAAATATTTGCAACTTGATAGGCTAATAACTTAAAACAAATAATAATAATAATAATGCAAAAGAAAGCATCAGTATTCTTAAAATTTAAGAAAATTTAAGATTTCTTGTAAACCAGTGTGTAATCTTTTTGCATCAAAAAATAATGCACGTACGGAACAATATGAGAGTAAATAAAAGATTACGTTAGTGTGAACAATTCATTCTACACACCTCAGATTCCTCATCTGAACTGTTACTTTGCTCAGGGTCCAATAAAATGTTGCTTTCCTGTAATATTACACATGCAAAACAAACACAAAAGGTAAAGTAAGACACAGCAGAAAGGTGAAGTGTGCCATGGCTATGTCATTAGACAAAACAAAACAAAAATTTGTAAGACAGATTGTATGCCTTTGTTCAAACAAGAACACTAATGCAAACGTTGTTGTGTGGCTGGCCCTAGCCAGTGTAATACACATCATATTTTTGCATACCTCTGGTTCAGCTTCCGGATAGTCATCCACATCATCAATCACCTCTGTGTCTGAGTATTGCTATAGACCACATTAATGTTATTGCATGGCTAAGACTTTTTATTTAACAAAACAATACTGTGAAACTAAATCAAACATTTAATACTGACCTCACATAGTGTTTCTGTACATTCCAGAATATCTTCTACATCTGACTCATTTGCTGGTTCCTAAGAAATATTGTAAGAGAAAGGTATCGTTCTGTAACCTTAATCATTTATGTCAGATCAAACATTTACAAAAATGTTTAAATAGATGAACACATTAAAGTATGGCGAATTAGTAGGGGTGTGACGACACACTTAATACATGAGACGAGACACAAGATTGGGTTCACGAGAACGATACAAGACGAGATTTTTACATGTTTTTAAGAAATCCTCAATGATAAAATAAATGAATGGGAAACTGAAATCACATTATTTTGAAATGTTTTAACTAATCTACGACTGTCCCTAAAAATTATTTTCCTAATTGATAATGAAGTAATTTGATATTTTTTGGCAATAACCTTTAAAATTAAAGAATGCATAATAATGACGATGCAATAATAATTGGTTCAAAACAAAGCATTAAAACAAGTAAACACATTACAGTTATATAGCCTTGTATAAAAACCAGCATTATGTATTATAACAAATGCCGGCAGGGTGTGCCAACCATAGACATTATATACGTAGACACCTCATGACGTGCTGGAGCGCATCAAGTGTCGGCGCCATATTGGATGGGTCTCCTCCCTGTACGCTAGCACCAGAGTCAATGTGAGTTAATGGAAAGAAAGCCATACTATGGCTGTATTTTGTGCAGCTTACGGTTGCAATAACCGGCGCAGTATTGATTCCAGATCACATGGGATTACATTTCACAAGTAAGATTGAACAATCATTTTGGTTATTTAACGTTATTATTTATAATATTATGTCAATGTTCAGCAGGAACTGGTACTCTCTCTCATGATCTATCGCTGTTTTTTCTTCACATTTGAAGGTTTCCCAGTGATACAGGCATGAGGAGGCAATGGGAAGTTGCTATTCCAATATGTCGATCACGATCGCAAAGGCAATGCCGGTAGATCGCACATAAGTTAACTGTGTATCCTCATGGTGCTCCATGCCTCCAAGAGTAATTGTGAAACACGTAAGTCTTTTTTGCATTGCTGTGCCTTTCTTCTCAAATGTGTTTTTATAAATCTTATGCCTGCCCGCTGCAGCTCAGTCGTGTAAACTTCCGAAATTTACCAGGATGCAATCGCATCGCATTCGCGCAGGCACTGATGCACGTACCCAGTGTGTGTTTGTGTCTTTGTGTTTGTGTGTGCGCGCGCGCGATCGAGGGAGAGAGAGCGGCAGAGGTGTGCTGATTTATATGCTTCTAATACTATTGTCATTTTACTTCTAGTTTGTTTCACTAAACCGTATCTCCGCTATTTTAAACAGTACTCGACATGTACTCCAGGAAACTCCTCAAAAAATAGAGTAATGGTGACAGCCCTAAATCCAATGTAGAGATATATGCAGTATAGTCCACGCATTTAAAGTGTTTTTTAGCATGTAGATCCTGTCGGCTTTATCATTTTAAAAGCAGATCACCACACAAAAAAGTCTGGACACCCCTGCTGCTGTATGCAATGAGAGTGAGGGCCGGGTGATGCGAGGGCGAGTTCGGGCAAAATTGTTTAATACAACCAATTTAATCACCCACTTAAAAAATAAGCATCCCGAAGCTTACAAAGAATATGGGAAATCAGCTAATTGATGACATTTTGCACATGGGTAAAGGTGCCCAATCAGTCATTTCTGGAAATAAATTACAAAAGTTTTAAAAAAGCGTTTTGGAAAATAGCTCTTTATTTGATTATCATAAAAAATTTGTTTTTTATATCGGCATCGGCAAATATCGGCATCGGCCATAACAGACAAGAGTCATATCGGTTATCGGTATCGGCCAAAATTTTCACATTGGTGCATCACTATTCCAACCCTAATCAAACACACCTGAACAAGCTAATCAATGTCTTTAGGATTTAGACATCGGGTTAGATTATTAGTGTTTAGGCTAAAATATGCAGGACTGCGGCTCTCTAGAACCTAACTTGCCTACCCCTGGTATAGATGAACAAGAGGGGAAACTCTGATTCGTTTTTAGCAATAGCCACTAGATGGCGCTTCAGTAGCGCGGCCGCTATTTGGAATGAAAATTCTTACAGCCAATTCATTGTCAATTCATTCATATTAAAATTTATTTAATACCTAATTACATAAAATACCTAATTACCTAAAAATTACATAAAAATTGTGTACTAAAGTACTTCTAAGTAAAAGTAAAAAAAAGTAGATGTTTAATGACCTTAAATATAAACCAAAAACTTTATATTATGAAATGTAGTAGAGCAAAATTATGATAATATGCTTTGGAATATAAGTTTTCCAAAGACAAACACTGATAAAATACAGATATTTGAAAATTTACTTTTATGTAGAAACTAAAATACTTAAGTAGTGTCTGCCTCTGTCAATATGCCATACTTAAAGAGCATAATACAAAGTATTTTAGCATGAAAGCAGTATTTTTCAATGTGTGACAGCGTCCTGTATCATAACTAAATCTCTGCCGCTTATAAAAACTCAAACCGTGTGAAAATCGGGTAAAAATTAGGGGAGTTATGATTATTCCTCATTAGAAATGAATGCAAGGGAGCGCACTGGAGACCCATCAAAGATGGCGGCCGCGCGATACGTCAGCTCCAATAGGCAGCTCAGTCTACGAGGTGTCTACGTATATAATGTCTATGGTGCCAACGGACCCGCTTCTGTTACTTTCCAAACAAACAACGTTTAAATCTTTAATATTTGTCAAATTCTTTACGATAAAAATGATACAGCCACTGTTATTCTTGAGATAAAACATGAAGAAATTAAGGGATGGTTTCCTGGTAAGGGATTATTTTAAACCAAGACTAGGTTTTAGTTTAAAGGTTTTGCGGAGGATTTTCATTTTCCGGGTGGATCATCAAGCCTATTGGTCCTCCTAGTTGTCAATCAGGAGTGTTGCGCAATTGCATTTTTTAAAAAAGTGAAGAAGGCGGTTCTTTTCTAAAATTCGAGAAAATCCTCCGCTATATCTTTAAGTAAGAGATATAACTGATTTTAACAAACATGCCTTACTAAAAACATTACTTTTTCGCAAGTCATAACAATTTATTGCAACAATTTATGAATAACTACATATTATAGTAAATTGTTAATATTCTGTAATAAGATCGTCTTTATGTGTGCAGTCTACAAATGCGACCTCCAAAGGATGCAGCCTTTTGTTTGATAAACGGCCAGCATTTCACCTCCACGAGAAAGCTTGTGACATAATTAATTTCGCGAGATCTCATCACATCCCTATGAATTAGCTTCTCTGAATTAATTCTTAGCACAATAAAGGTAAAAAAAAGTGCAACAAACCTGAGATTCCAATTCACAACATGTACTGTCATGTAGTGCTTCTGCATCTGTTGCCTGTTCCTATAAAGTAAGAGAGTGACACGTATTTGTCCACCGTAAATTAAGACAATGCAAGGTTATGACCATATTAAAGATTATAATATAAAAGCCCAAAAATTTATGTAAAATTAATGCCTAGACGACATATAACCTCAAGCGTTAAGACAAATATTAATCTCATCGGCTTTTGAGAGTAGGTGGCCATTTCGCATTTTCAGATTTCTAGGCTGCATACGTCATCAAGATATTTCAGAACAATTAAATTTGACTTTTATTCTTAGTTAATCGTACATTGTTGTGATATGCATATGACTATGCATATGGAGTGGAACTTGATGTGGTCTCAGAATTTAAATATCTCGGGGTAGTTCGTGATTCGACATTTAGTTTCAAAAGTCATGTTAAAAAAATAGCACAGATAGTTAAATTCAATATTAGAAATTTTCAACATATTCGAAATAATTTAAACATTGATGCTGCAAAAACTTATTTTTATTCTACGATTACTTCTCATTTTGACTATTGCTTGACCACCTGGTCTCTTGCTTGCCCCACAACTCTTGCAAAAATGAAAAGTCTTTATAAAAAATTTTAGATAAAAAAAACGCTATCCCATCACATCACTATTGTCATGTAATAAAAAACACAGACTATTGGATTTTGATAATATGATTAAATTGAAAATGGCCTGCTTGATATATAAGGTTTTAAACTCTTTAGCCCCACCACCTTTGAAAGACTTTATTAAGTCTAAAGACAATATGCAGAGAACCACTCGTGCCTCCACTAGAGGAGATTTGATAATACCCCACAGGTGCACCACTTTTGGTCAGACGGTTCCGTCTGTCCGTGGTGGGAAGCTATGGAATAGTCTGCCATTAACACTGAGAGAATGCCCCATCTATAGTTCTTGTAAGGTCCAGTTGAAAAAATGGTTGTGGGAAAACCAAAGTTGTACACATTAGTGGTTATGATGTATCTTTATTGCAGTCTCTATCTTTTTTCTTTTTTTTCTTTCTTTCTCTAATGTCTTTCTTTTCCTGTATATGTGTATATGGACCTCTGAAGTTGTATGAGTTTTTAAGTAATATGTTTATATTGTATAGGTTTTAGCTAATATTATTAAATGATGTATAATTGTAGATGTAAATTATATCATGTAACGTTTTGAAACTAGTGTGATCTTAGTTCTTGGGACTACGGATGGAAATTAGCGTTTCGCTACAATCCGGCATGTTTACATGTATGATTGTCATGCTTGTTCATTAACATGCACTGTCCCAATCAAATAAATAAATTATTATTATTACTTGAGAATGTAATGCTTAACTTAAATCAGGCTTGATGATGACGCATGCAGAGCCTGCATATGCGACCTCCTTATTTTTCCTTTAACTTAGCTGTAACGACTTTTCGTCTGGGACCCCTAATCGGCCATTGAATTAAACAATCGCTATCAACCTTAAATATTATGCCACCTGCAGTGGAATGGATTACTTTTGTATGGTGGACGTATGCGCTGTTTTGCTTAAACGTTACACCAACAGCATAACTGGATGACGGCGAGTAATTATGATTTTTTTGAATTTGGGAAACCACCTTTAATACTGACTTTTAACAAAGAACTATACAAACACTGAAGATAATTATAACTGACCCAAAGAACACATTTATCATTTACCTGCAACCTACGTCTTTTTGTACTTTGTGGTATTTCTGTCTCCACGTCCACCAGAAACTTCTTGTAAGGACCTCGCTGCGCCATTTCAGGCCAATTTGATATAGCATCTCCTTACAGTGAAAATAAATAAAACAAATGTTTTAAGCAAAGGCTTTCGTCAGTAAACAACAGTTAACCTAAAATGTCATCATTTACATACCCTGAAGTCGATGTGAATTCCGTGAAAGACTCCAGCGTTAAGCCCATATTAGTTGAACACGGTTAACGTCAGCTTTTTGGTAAATGAGGAGTTGTAAAAATTCCTTGTGTTATCCTGTACATTATATACGAGTAACACAAAATAAAATGTTCATGAATTTATGAAATTCCGCTTGTTCGAAACAGTCCACCAGCAACGCTGGGAAACTATCATGCACGGTAGGGTTGCCAGATATGCGCCAGGACAAAACCAGCTCCGACCATGTCACCATGTGCAACAAAAAGTAATAAAATAAAATAAAAAAAACAGCAACTCGATCAATGCAATATACATATAAGGCAACCAACAAGCAATATACATTTAAGAAAAATATCCTAAATACATTAAGTAAAAACAATAATAGTTTTAAATAATTTCAAACTAGCAAAAAAACGTGGGTCTGGCAACACTTCGTGAAAAGACCGCGAAATATATTTTAAATACTCACGCTTGTAAACCAGGAACCGGAGGGACTGACAGCAGCAAGGTGTTTAACCGGCAAGAAAATGGATGTTCCAAATCTCCACTGCCTTTTTAACTTTTTTGAGGAGGGGTCGTTTGCAGTCGGGGAGCTCTCGTGTGTAAATTTGAGCGGTTGTGGGGTGGCTGTGGACAAATTAAACCCGCGAGACTGGAACACAGAAACCGTTATAATGGTAAGATGGCCGACCAAAAAGGGCCAGTCTCAGCTGTATCCTGCAAAAATTCTTAAAATGTCAGGTAAGTTTTTTATGATATTTCATTCTATTAACGAAAATTATTTCATTCTATTAACGAAAATCATTACACACACACACACACACACAGTTGTTTTCAAATGCCTTGCTGGTATGTTATTTATTTAACTTTGGTGAGGAGTGCAGATTGTTTACTGGTTAAAAACAGCTTGCTTAGTCGTGACCATAGACTGTAAAAGTTTCAGGGTTGCCAACTCTCACGCATCTGGCGTGAGACTCACGCATTCAGCCTCAATCTCACGCTCAAAAAAGAAATCTCACGCTAAATAGACTGTATTTTTTTTCACTCGTTTAGCTTCTTGCGCCGCCACGCAGACCGATCTGCATGTGACGTCTCAGCACCGCGAGACCGATTCAACAGTAAATGACTCAGTATCCATTTAAATCGATCTCGCGTTCGTATGATGTCACAAGCCAACAGGTCTGCGCCCCATAAAGTAAGAAACAGTCATATTGACCCCCAAATGACGAATCAAATCACAGACAGAGGTGCAACTCAAAGGATGACAGCTGGGCGATTCCTCAGAGTGAAAGTGCAAGAAAGATGTAAGTAATTAAACACTGACTATTATACAGATGTTTAATGATTAGATTCACAGCCTTGAACTTGTAAATCCGATGCATCGTGCGCGGCACAACGCTTAAATAAGCCTATGTTCGTCTTTTTGCTTAAACGGACAAATTCATATAACATTTGTGAATGTAGCTGTCTTAATTAGTATCATGGTAAACAACTGATTAAAATGTCTTAACCGAATGTAAACATTTTATTGCATTCTGTCTAAAGCCTGCCTAATAAACACTATCCATTTTGAAGTTATAAACAAAAGAAGAGAAAATCACCCACTTGTCTGTAACTTCTGTAATTTTGTAAAAAAAAAAAAAAGGATTAATCCATATTTAATTTTAATAAATTACTTTTTTTGCAAAAAAATCTTAGTGTTAAGCTCTTCTATTGAAGTAAGTTTAAGGTTTTTAGATTTCCTGAACAACTTTTACTAAAATTACTTCTTCATTAACAGACAGTAAATCAAATGTGAGAAGTTTAAAATGCCGCCTTGCATTATATCTTAAAGCAGTTAAGCTCAAAGATGATTATTTGTTACACCTGACCTAGATTATAAACATGTGAATATTAGCCAAAGCAAAATTCTTATGACAGACAGGAGGCTGATGGACCATTCTAAGGGCCCAATATATAGTAATTTCCTGAATATAAGCACCATGCATTGTTTTATTCACCGTGTTTTATGCAAACAAACAATGCCATGTATACTGCCCTACAAAGCCAATGCGCAGTAACTATGCATTTGGTCAAAATTAAGTTATGGTTAAAATTGGCTTTTTTGTTTTCTGTTGTGTCTTGTGACAAAGTCTCCTGGTTCAATTTTGTCCCATTTCAGAGAAACGTGTGTGCCAAAATTGCTGTAACATGTTTGGCTGGCTGGTGTAAAAAACTTTAAGGGCATTTTTCTCAATTTCTGTGTTTGCGTAGTTACTGCACTTAGCCTTTGTAGGGCAGTATAGTCCTCACGGATGCATTAACCTCAGAGATTATGACCTTAGTTAATCAACCATACTTTATTCAGGGGAGCTTGATGAACTTGCAGCTCTCTTTCAGCAAAGCCCTGGTCATAACAATCACATAATAAATCAAATAGTCAAAGTAACATTTAACAAAAAGAAACTTATCAAAACAAAAAGAAACTTGCCAGAAACACAAAGAAACTTATCAAAACAAAAACATCAAACATTTGGAAATGAATGTAGTCGGTGTAGGTTTAGATGTTAAGAGGCTTGTGGTGTCCACTGGCCAAAATTTCCAGTAGGCCGATACAAGCGCATGTTATGGGAGAAATCTCACTCCAGACAAATCACCAAAGTTGGCAACTCTGGTAAAAGGTCGTGACATAAGCAATCCAAGCCCTCCACTGGTTTTATGAGCATGTTCATATTAACTTACACATTTGAGATAAATGTATAAAACTAACGTTATGTCCTTAACCAAATCTTAAAACAAAATATTGTATTGTGCATGCTGTTGATTAAACAAAACTCTGAATATTCCATGTTCTTTAACATTCAGTGTCAGATATTTTAAAATATACTTTATTTTTAGAAATATAAATATAATTTTTATACACTCTTTCTAACAGATGACAAGCGCAGTCTAATAAAGTTACGAGAGCAACTTGTACAGGGCTGTGAGAGTGAAGGGGAAAGTGGTCGAGGAAAAAGGAAGAGGAAGCCTCTGCACATCTCTTCCTCAGATGAAGAGCTTGAGGACACACAAAAAATGAAGAAAAGGGTATGCAGCATATTTGTAAAGTAGTATTTAATGTGATACTATTTCTTAAGCAAAAATCAAAGAACATTAAGAACTCTGCTTTGCTTTATTTAAGACTGAAAGAAGGCCTAGTCTCTTATCCAAGTTATTGGATAAACGAAAGGAGCAATTAAGTGTAAGTGAATACATTATTGTTTACTGTACAATTGTTTAAGCTGCAGTTCATACAAACTTATCGGGCTGTGGTAAAATATGTCTTAAGGATAGTACAGCTGAAAAGAAATGCACAACATGCAGTGATTTAAAAGAAAAACTAAAGCAGCTGGAAGAAGAGAACAGGACACTGGTTCGTCGCCTGGATGCAATACATGGTAAACCACGTGATTTTGGCTTTTTTGTTCTTTTCTTAATGTTTCGTTTTATACAATTTCTAAGGGGTGGTTTCACGGACCGGGATCACAGTCCTACATTAAAATAAATGTGAGAGCTGTCCGAACTGAAAACAACTTGCACTGACATCTTAAAAATACACTAGTGCCCTTTGTTTTGCCTCAAAATGCACACAAGTAATGTTTTCAGTAAGGCATGTTTGTTGAAACTAGTCATATTTCCTAGTTAAAGTAAGGCCTAGTCCTGTTTTAAGATAATCCCTTTCTGGAAAACCACCCCTATATGTATAAAGAGCTCTGATTTTTATTTCAACTATGTACTGTAACATCTGGCTGGACGTCCACTGGAGGTCTCTTCAGTCTGGGTCGTTAACGGTTTCATGCTGTGACCATAGAATGAGTTTTGTCACCAGGTCTGCTCGGACGCTTTCGTCAGAAGATCCTAATCTCCTGATAACACACATTTCCAGACCTATTGACTCTCTCTCTGGCTGTTTTATTATGCCAATCTAAGCAAATTAACACCTCAAAGCAAACTTCAAACCGTGAGCAGAGACGATGCAGCCATGACACAAAAATGTGTCTGTCTCACAGCTAAGACCAAAATAAATTGGTTTAAATTGTATATATTATATATCCTTGTATTGCATGTTTGTATCTGTAATGAACCACTTTCTTGTAACACTATAGGGATGCTTTGTTCATCTTAGCATGTCTCATAATTCACATTCATGAGATTACTATTTGATGTGTGTTTCAAACCATACCTTGTTTACACTCTCAATAATCCCCTTTTCCTTTCCTGATCAATGATGTGCATCATCTTACCATAACTGATATCAAACTTGTTAAATATTAATCCAAATTATTAGTTAACAAAATCTTTAGCATAGTCCATCTATGCAAATGAGTCTGGTAAAACAAAGACAAAGTTTTCCTACTCTATCAACACCCTTTTGGATTGGTCATCTGAACTTCAAGGGGTTGGTCTAAACTCAGGTTAAGAGGCCCGCACCCCAATTCATCGATGCTCATCAGCACACAGTTGGCCTACAGTTCTCGACGACACGCCGTTCACGGCGTGGAGCTGAGCTCCCAGCTCAGCTTCCTGCTGTGGGACCCCTATCCTTCTATTTTCGGGCACCCTGACACTTGGACAAACTTTAACAAATTGGATAAGTTAATCGCCACAGATTAACCAGACCGACGGATTAACCCAAAAAGGAACAACTCCTACGGACACCTCCAAGGACTCGGTCACGTGACCACAAACTCAGGAACTCTCTTCCTCGCATACGCGCCCATACAGCTGGACGTACACACGTGCCTCACAAAAGCCAAACGCAAGTATCGCTTGTTCATTCGCTGTAAAAGTTATTGCCCCTTTTAATTAAGGTGATTAGTAGAGTTCTGATGATTTGTGCAGAAGTTAAGTCTATAGTGATATTGCCCTTCTTTTACTCTCTCTCTCTTAATTTTTCATTCTTTCTCTTTCATATATGTTTCTTGTTTGTTGTTTGTATGTATAGTTAGTCTTGTGTGTTTTTGTAGTGTAACATAGTTTAATAAACCGGTTTTGCATTTCACAATTGAATTGTTTCTGTGTTCAATGCTCATGAAATAAATGTCACTATTTCTGCCTTTTGATCCAGCTACACGCTGCGAGTAGCACTGTATATCAGTAAGAAGGTTAATTTTAAAGGCCATGAAATTAACATTTCTTAGACGTTAATATACGATTATGGATATATGTCTTCGGTGGACGAACATATAAATTAATTGTTATTATTAATTCTGCTACGCCAGGTAAAACCTGATAACTTGTATAATTAATTACAGTTAGTTATACATAATATTCCCTTTTGAGCTAAAATCTAAGATTCCCTTGGGAATCCCCGTAGTATTACAGTCGGAGGTTTATAGTGTTTCAAATAACTTTATTCCCCTCCTCCCGCTGAATCGCTACATATTAATGGTGGAGAACGCGCGGGCAGATTTAAACATTATTTTCTGAGCAAACCAGTTACAAATCAAATGTGTTTTTGCATTGTGTGAATGAAAAAGAACTATCAGCTATAACTGATTTCGTTCTTTATTTGTATGAATGAAAATGTATTTTCCTGTATCATTTTCAGGACGTAACAGACTCGCGCCCCTGTTATGTATAGCTAACTGCAGTCTTTAAGGTAACCGTATTAAAAACATTTTGATACGCTGCATTACTGTCTGATTCCGCCTAATAAAGAGTAGAATTCCTTTATTTAGAGCGAAGCGGTGGTCGAGTGAGTACTCCCATCTGATAAGGCCTTTTTGTTAAATCTCCAGGAAATGATTTACAATTAGAGAAGCTGTCTATTGTATTTTTCCATTTTATTCACGTACGTGGATTTTTAAAATTGTAAGACTTTTCAATTTTAAAGGAGATAAACCTTGATCAAGTAACTTATGTCAACGGAGAAGAAAGCCCGTTAGACTTTTATTTATTGTGTGTCCCGGTAACGTAAGCCAAAACTGGCACCGGACGAACACAGCTCAAATTACATCCGTCGTCTTAGCAACGCTGCGGTCGCCGATGTAATTATTGTATGGAAGCGAATCTTTGTCAGTTTAAAGCGTACTACCTAGTTCTAACACTAGATGTCAGTCTTGAGTGTCTAACACTTCTCCTTCTCTCTCACTTTACGCCTGACTTCCGCTTTCTTTGTTTGTTGGGCGAAATATCGCCATCTGGTGGGGAAAGCTCGTTTGGCCCTCTCATAAACTCTTTTGGGAAGTGTATGACAGGAGTCAAACTTGGATTTTTGACCTTACTTCAATAACTAGGTTATTCTACTACTTTGTAGTTTTATCTCCTACGTATTGAATGTTATGGTCTTACATTTATAAATAATAATTAATATTGCTGTGGCTTTATTAATTTATTATTTCTTTATTTTATTTTTATTTTATTTTGATTTATTTTATTTTATTTCATTTTTGCTGTTCTCTCTCGCTCCTTACTTTCCTGTTCTCTTTTCTATTGTAGAGATTGTATTTTAATTAAGTTTAAATTTAAATTTAATGCAGTTTGATTTATTTTAAATTTTAATTGAATCAATTCTTTACTGTGAATAGAATTCAGCCCCATAAGTCCCATTCTCAGTGAATTCATTTATGTTTTAACTGGTGCAATAGGATAAGCCCCCTGTCCCTCGCAAGTTGGGCCTAGCCCAGCCACTCTAGCTAAGCCACTCCCCTAGCTCGCATGACTTCATAGTGCCCTCTCCCTGTAAGGCCCTGTCATTAAATCTAGGGTAGAGAACCTGCTAAGCTAAAACAGGGACTTCCTTCTCATAACTATTTTCATCTCTTATCCTTTTCATTTCTCAGCCTTTTGACTTTGTCTGTTTGGCTGTCTTATTTTTTTTTCAGTTTATTTATTTATTTATTTTTAATCTCTTTTATTTTTTTTATCCATTTTATTTTATTTGTTTTATTTTCAGTAATTTATCTTTCTCACCTTTTATTTGCTTTTTATTTAATTTTATTTTATCATTATAATTAATTAACTTTAATTATTTTGATCTTATTTTATTTTGGGCTGAAAAACCATATCTGCACAAACCATGAGAAAAAGTATTAGTAATGCGAACGATTAACCAAATGTCTGAAGCGACCAATAGGTTAAAACACATCGTCCATTCACTAAATTTTTTTTCCCTTTTTACCCACACTTATTATCTGTGCCGCCGAAGCAAGGCCCCGATAATAGTTTTATTTGTGCCACTAGCTGATCACGTCAGTTAGACCCACATAGCCCATATTTTTTTTTAATTCATTTTAGCTCGTTAAAATTCTGCGGACTTGTATTGGCTCTTTGTGTTTTGTCACCCACCAGTGCGCCAACGTGTCCAGATCACCCAGCCCTGCCAACCACTGTGACCAGCTGGAGGCATGGCTCAACGATCCGACACCTGACCTCCTGCCCAATGTCGCCAACGATCTGCAGCGCCGAGACCGAGAGCAACGGGATGGCAACCTGGACGAGATCATAGCCCGTGATTCAACACAGAGCTACAGCCACAAGGAGATGGCAAGGATCACAGGTGCCATCGCTCACAACCTCATCATCCAGCTAAAGCGGGACGAAAGGAACGTCACCCACCTGGAACAGGATGCAGCAACGCTAAAGCTCCAAGCAAAGGAAGCCTGGAGGAATCAGGAAGACGCGCAGACTCGTCTAGATCGGCTGACACAGGAATACAAGGATCAGCAGCAGCTGATCGTGGAGGAACACAAGAGGATAAAGAATGAGGCGAGACAACTTCACAAGGCCATCTCACAACTCCACACAGACACCGAGCACAGAGAGCAGCAGGAAAAGACCGCCAAAGAGGAGCTGGGAAAGCTCCTGCAGGCCAAAAGTCTTCTGGTAAGAGCCAAGGCAGAACAGAAAGAACGTGATGCCAAGTCCAAGGCCTACGAAAACCACCTGCAAGCTGCTCAAGCTGAAATTCAAGTTCTTGTTCAGCAACATCACCAACCTAAGGACGAACGTGATTCCGTCCAAAAAGAACTGTTATATGGTTTCAGAATGCAAGCTGAACCATTGAGAGAGCAAGCATCATTCTCCTCTCATCCAATCAGTGTCTCTGCACTCCCCCACCAAAGTTTCCTGCTGAAAAAGAGGGGGGTGAGAGCCCACTGTTAAGAACTTTGCCAGCCAGCATCCACAACCCTCTCACAAGAACACAAGGGGGGTGGGGCCAACACCTTTCCCAACAATGTCTACAGACACACGGCATGGCCCAAAGACCTTGACAAGCTGGCTAGAAACAGTCCAACATTTAGTCCAAACACTGCAGGTGTCCATGACATCCACGCTTACCTGCAGAACATTGACTTTTATGTGCACACGCTGCCGAATGTAACCACGAGAGACCAGCTGTATCTGCTTGGATTACTTCCAGCCGTTAGGTGAGGAGCTTCCTGGACCGGCAGTCAGAAAGTGTCAAGTTGGATTATAAGCAGCTGCAAATGGCCTTGATAGAAGAGTTTTCAGATCCAGAATCACGATGAGGACTTATCGCTGCAATGGACTTAAAATAAAGCAGAAATTAAACTCCACAGGCCTACTACTACAACTGAGTTTCAGTCTACTCCAGCTCACAAAACGAGCCAAGAATGGAGGAAACATCAAGATCCTCCCCCTGCAAAGCTTTATTTTACCGTAATGCAACACTTAGGATTTATGGCCTACCCTCACCTGACGACAACCAGACAGCTGCAGGACTTCGTCCATAAAGCCTACGGTAAACAAAAGCCACCTCTGAAAAGACTGTCATCCTTTCTTTCTCTGAAAATTAAACCCAAAACGGCCACTGGAGGGCGAACAACAGCGCCACAGTAAAGGACATTTCAGCAGAGAGCCAAGAGGATCGAAGGACTTCACAGCCAGGATCATCAGACAGCCAGAGGACAGCGTCCATGGAAACCATCCTGCACCTGTCAGAATGAGAAGTCCAAACAGTCAACAGATGGACCCGGTTCGACACACAGTGAACAAAGCTAAGTCTGAACTGTCACAAAAGCAAAGCGACACATACACATCTGAGTCAGCAGAGATTTTGAAAATAGTGAAGAAGTCAAATCCAAAGGAGGCCTCACAAGGAGGACCGCGAGGATGAACCGAACTATTTGTCACTAGCAGCAGCACTGGAATACAGCAAGAACTTTCCAGAAAACCCTCCTGCAAGCAACACTTAAATCTCTGCCACTCATCACGTTACCATCGATCCAGTCATCGCAAAAATCAGAGACTTTGGCACACAAACTGTATTTCAAACATCAACCAGTCAGATTCAGCAGGTACCAGGAAAGTGCTGTGTTAGACATCTGTTTCCCTACAGAATCACTGAAGACCAGCCTTAACTGCCTTCCAGTTACCACACAAAACCTGGTACTAAGGCCCTGGGAAACCTGAATGAGAGAGGAGTAGCTAAAAGACTCTATTTAGCAACCACCGTGAAACACAAGGTCAGATTGGAAACCCTCACCAACACTGGAGCTGATCTAATGCTGATGTCATTCCAGCTTTTCACAAGACTCCAGAACAACGATGAAGCACAAGATCTGACCCTCAACCCACAAAGGTGTATGCTGAATATGCAGTCTCACAGCCAAACTGCAACAGGTGCTTTCCATCCACCTGACCATCGGTCCTATGAGACTTCTACACCCTGTGTAAATCTCACCAGTAGACACATATCCTCTTTTCATTGGCAAAGACTTTTTAGATAGTTTTGAGCCTTTAACAGACTTTAAAAAGTAAAAATTTGGGCTCAGGTGAGAGAAATTCTACCTTTTCACTCAGAAAATCATCTGAAGTACATTGCCAAGTCACAAAGTTATGGATTACCCAGCAGCCAGTCGCGAGAACATCGTCTCAGACCAAAAGTTCAAGTTCACTGTTGTGCACATTACAAACAGCCCATCGCCCGTCCAACTGTGATTGCACTGACCTGCGGCCAACACACGCCCACCACCACAGTGCCCATCACATAGCCACTTACACTGGCTCCACATATCTCAAACAGTGACATAGCTGCATTACATGCCTCCGACACCACCATACAAGCTATGTCAACCACCTCTCAGACCCCTCCACCTGCCCTATCATGAACTCTGACCTCATTGCTACACCAGCCCTTAAATGTCTTAACGACATGTAACACCTGCTGCATATACAACATCACATCCTCTTATATGTCCCTGACGACCGCACTACACCAAAGCATGTGGTTCTTCATTGACATAGGGGGGTCCTAAAGATGTATGCGCATGACACAGCATGTGCCAGACACCAAGTCGCAAGAGCCACGTACAAACCACTGAAACAGGTGGCATACTGGCCCTGGATGCAGCAGGACTTAGCAGAATGCATCAAAGGATGCCTGGTTTGCTGCTAACTACAATCGGCTAACCCAAACCACAGAGCAGAGGCTGGGTAAACTGCTACCCAGGTCGACGAGGGGCAACAAACATTTACTCATGGTCATTTGCCAATTCACACAGTGGGTCGAGCCTCCCAGCACCCAATGACACTGCTCAAAACACAGTACCTCTACACATGATCCACATCTTCGCCAGGTTCGAACTGCCACTGAGAGTCAACTCAGATAGAGGTACCCATTTCACCGCTGAAATTATTAAAGATGTGTGGAAACCCCTAGGCGCACACGCCCAACTCCACATCAGCATCATCCCTCCTCATCGAACCAAGCAGACTGTGGCTAGCATGTCAAAGAAATGTGTCTCAGCAAATCAGATGGACTGGGATCGGAAACTCCCCTTTTATTGTTATGGCTATCAGATCGACCCCAAATTAATTTACTGGTGTGTCTCCCTTCAAACCATTGATGGGACGGCAGATGACACTGCCAGTACACCTGTTGTACCAACCTTGAGATTCCAATCTCATCACAGCCAACACCACTCACCAGAATCCCAATGAACTTCACAGGCATCTGGAACCCTTCGCTTCCGCCCGGGAACAGCTACAGAAGATGGCTGAGGGCTAGAAGGCATACTACGACTGGAAGTCATCATGAGAGGAACTGGACGTGGATGACGATGTTTGGTACAACAGCTTTGCACAGCCACTTCACACAACTCACCAGTGACTGTCGAAGGAAGTTCTGCCACACTGGACAGGACCCCATCAGATTGTGGACAAAATCTCTGCTGTTGCATACCAGACCAGGATGGACAGGGAGGAGAAAGAAACAATCTTCAGATGGGTCCATCATAACACAACCAACACACTAAACATTGAGGCATAACAGAAAAGGGGGGACTAGTTCCAACTAGACCAAACCGCCTCCTTACTGCCTCACCACCAAACAACAGCTGCACAGGTGCAGCTTCACTTAAGACATTCACTATCTCAGCCCAAACATTCCTTCTCCTCGGGACAACACTGATGACATCTGTGGGCTGCAGCCCACGAAGATCGACTCCCAGTGCTCCACTTCGGTTAAACCACTAGCTGATGCCACTAACACTCGTAGGTGACTGATGGCTGTTTAACACCCCAGCCTACACAAACACGTTAACCTACAAACCACCCACATCAGTCTGCACAACCAGACAAAGTGGATTCAAACTCCAAAGGATGTGATTCTCCACATCTATGACCTGGTACTTGATCATCTTCCCAGTGAGTAGTACCACATCAAAGTGGAAATCTCAACTTTCTTCAGGGACCACCACTTCATTGTAAACCCTGAACTGAAAATGAGGATTGCGTAAGGGGGGACCCAACTAGTTGATGTCAAAGACTTCAACACTGTCCTCCAGAGACTCGCTCGGATGCCCGCTACAGACAGCCTTTGTGTTGTCTGATCTTGGACCGCTACTGACACGGTACTGTGCCTCTCCGCAGGAATAGGATACGTCCTTACTCTCAGCCTAGCCTTCATCCCATAACGAAGATTTAACGGGATGCAAGAGTGCAGTGAACAGGTGCACAGCTGTCCTCCTGTTGGACATTCAAATGGAACCGTGGAAGGCAGCACACCCAGGCAGAGCCAGAGCCCAATCTCATTCAAATCACCCTTTGCCTGTTTGACAGAACGCTGCAGACAATTAAGATACACCTGCCATCCAGACTTCATGACCTGCCTGATCATCGCCCGCCAAAGTCTCCCTGGACTTTAACGGTCGTGAAGGGGGGAATATGTAACATCTGGCTGGACGTCCACTGGAGGTCTCTTCAGTCTGGGTCGTTAACGGTTTCATGCTGTGACCATAGAATGAGTTTTGTCACCAGGTCTGCTCGGACGCTTTCGTCAGAAGATCCTAATCTCCTGATAACACACATTTCCAGACCTATTGACTCTCTCTCTGGCTGTTTTATTATGCCAATCTAAGCAAATTAACACCTCAAAGCAAACTTCAAACCGTGAGCAGAGACGATGCAGCCATGACACAAAAATGTGTCTGTCTCACAGCTAAGACCAAAATAAATTGGTTTAAATTGTATATATTATATATCCTTGTATTGCATGTTTGTATCTGTAATGAACCACTTTCTTGTAACACTATAGGGATGCTTTGTTCATCTTAGCATGTCTCATAATTCACATTCATGAGATTACTATTTGATGTGTGTTTCAAACCATACCTTGTTTACACTCTCAATAATCCCCTTTTCCTTTCCTGATCAATGATGTGCATCATCTTACCATAACTGATATCAAACTTGTTAAATATTAATCCAAATTATTAGTTAACAAAATCTTTAGCATAGTCCATCTATGCAAATGAGTCTGGTAAAACAAAGACAAAGTTTTCCTACTCTATCAACACCCTTTTGGATTGGTCATCTGAACTTCAAGGGGTTGGTCTAAACTCAGGTTAAGAGGCCCGCACCCCAATTCATCGATGCTCATCAGCACACAGTTGGCCTACAGTTCTCGACGACACGCCGTTCACGGCGTGGAGCTGAGCTCCCAGCTCAGCTTCCTGCTGTGGGACCCCTATCCTTCTATTTTCGGGCACCCTGACACTTGGACAAACTTTAACAAATTGGATAAGTTAATCGCCACAGATTAACCAGACCGACGGATTAACCCAAAAAGGAACAACTCCTACGGACACCTCCAAGGACTCGGTCACGTGACCACAAACTCAGGAACTCTCTTCCTCGCATACGCGCCCATACAGCTGGACGTACACACGTGCCTCACAAAAGCCAAACGCAAGTATCGCTTGTTCATTCGCTGTAAAAGTTATTGCCCCTTTTAATTAAGGTGATTAGTAGAGTTCTGATGATTTGTGCAGAAGTTAAGTCTATAGTGATATTGCCCTTCTTTTACTCTCTCTCTCTTAATTTTTCATTCTTTCTCTTTCATATATGTTTCTTGTTTGTTGTTTGTATGTATAGTTAGTCTTGTGTGTTTTTGTAGTGTAACATAGTTTAATAAACCGGTTTTGCATTTCACAATTGAATTGTTTCTGTGTTCAATGCTCATGAAATAAATGTCACTATTTCTGCCTTTTGATCCAGCTACACGCTGCGAGTAGCACTGTATATCAGTAAGAAGGTTAATTTTAAAGGCCATGAAATTAACATTTCTTAGACGTTAATATACGATTATGGATATATGTCTTCGGTGGACGAACATATAAATTAATTGTTATTATTAATTCTGCTACGCCAGGTAAAACCTGATAACTTGTATAATTAATTACAGTTAGTTATACATAATATTCCCTTTTGAGCTAAAATCTAAGATTCCCTTGGGAATCCCCGTAGTATTACAGTCGGAGGTTTATAGTGTTTCAAATAACTTTATTCCCCTCCTCCCGCTGAATCGCTACAGTACTATTCTTATCAAAATAGTGCATGTGTGTGTGTTTGTGCGTGTGTGTGTGTGTGTGCGCGTGTGTGTGTGTGTGTGTGTTTGCGTGTGCGTGTGTGCGCGCACGCGTGTGTGTGTGTGTGTGTAACTTTCAGAGTTGAAAACCATGATGTGTGAGCTTAAGGAGGGCTTGGAAGTAAGATTCCCCTCTTCTAAGCATCACAATCTGGTCATACCTTCACATCCAAATATTCAGTGTAAGCCTAAGGAGGGCTTCGAGGCCAAATGTACTTCAAAGCATCAAAATCCAGTCATGTCCACATCACCTACATATCCACACCCTAAGCCCAACCAAGAGAATTCTTGTGAGGATGCTGTAAGTTTAGTTGTTGTTTATGTATAAATATTTTACTGTTAAACCAGGTTTAAATATTAAATCTAGTTATTTTGAAACATAAATAACTTCGATAATGCATAGTTAATCCACTAAATACTTCTGGCCCCATACACAATTTGAACAATAACAGTTCATGCTTTAATTTTCTTATGGCATAAAACTTTCTATGCGTGCACGCGTGCACACTGCCAACAACTTCACTGCTGTGTCGCTAGTTTCTTTCAATTAGGTTGTAAGGAGGCGTTCCTAATAAGTGGTCCTACTTACAACAGTTCTGTCAGTACATGACAAAGATTGATGATGTGAACTCCACCGTTCCCCGAAAGTCGCTACTCAGCAAACATGAGACGTCTGCCTGACGTGCAGATCGTGTCTATATTGGGTCAGTTGGTCCAGGACCTTATCTGTATGTCTATACAACGTGCAAATCTGGTACAGTATCTGGACGTCTGACTACGACCCCTCTTGGACATCAGATAGACATCCAAAAGGGGTTCAGGAAATCATTACAAAAACATTTTATACAAATTTGGTCTATGAGTTCTGAGTCAAAAACATAAACATCACATGTATTTTGTAGAAAATATTTCTTAAGCTGTTAAAATAATGTTATCTATATTAGGGATCGACCGATATGGATTTTTCAGTGCCGATACAGATTTTTTTTCTTCATCAGCCTTAGCCGATGACCGATACACATAAAACACAAAAAAATATTGGCTGGCCAATATATTTATCTATCACTAATCTATATATATGCATGAGTGTTCAAAAACATCGCACTGCTCATAGATAAAGTTCCACATTACATTCTCTCTCTCTATCTCTATAGTGCACGCACTATATAATTGTTAAATGTGCCTCATCTCTGTTAAACTAAACAGTTTAATCTCTGTTACAATCAACTACAATGTTTTGATGTAGGACCAGACAAACTAGACTTAACAAAGATTTATATGCTGACGTTTTATTGAAAATGTTTTGTCACCATTATGACGAACAGTGATTCCTTTAGTTGAGTAGTTTGACTTTTCATATTAGTATCTGGTCTTTGTAAGTGTGGTTGCTGAAACACGTTATTTGTTGCAAAGAAAGCTCACACACTTCACTAAAGTTTACCAACAGTAATATCACATATGTAATGTCTGTAAATTCATTTTATAAACAGTGAGATGCTTATATAAAACTAAGAGTCTAGATGTTTTTATAATAGTTTTTATAATAAGCCCACTTCTTCATGACAACGGTGGCTGTCGCTTGTGTCACTGGAAATCTGCTAGTTTCCATTAAAATAAATGAGATTGCATGGTTTAACAATTGTCGCTGGTGCCTGGGGGTGTTTGTGCAGCTTTACTCTTTAGTAATTGTACAAATTATTACTTTTATTTTAGGTGACCATCGCTGATGGCGTTACAATCAGCAAAGTTAAGCTTTTGAGATGCAATCATCAGCAGCCCACAAAACTTGTCTGCGATTTGCTTGGGGTTGTCTTCACACGCGAGGAGTTGTCAACACATTCCCTAACAGGACAAAAAGGAAGCCAGCTGGAGGCTGTGAAGCCATCTCTGGATAAAAAGCTTGTGAATGCAATTTTTGGTACGCTTTAGTTTTTTTGTGTGTGTGTGTGTATTTGGTACTCTTTTTCTAAATGTTCCACTGCATTTGTCTTAATACATTTTTCTTTATGAATACATTTATTTTTTTCTATTTAGATTACACTTTAAAAAAATTTCCTGCTGCCAGTCTTAAGGATCTGAGAGGAGCAGTTCGAAACAAACTGAACAATGAAAGCAAACTATTCAAGAAAGGGTAGGTTAAGGAATGTGTATGTACAGTCTACTATATGGGTTGTCTGTGTATCTGTTTGTTTGAAATATAAAAGTATTGGGGAGTTTGAATAACCTTTGCAAACATTTATTATTTTGTCAGTGTTTTATTTTATTTATATTTTTAATGTAAACAAATCTGGAAAATTCTAAAAAAAATTGCTTTAAACTAACATATTTTGTTTTTTGTTTTCTTTACAGATGTTATCATACTTTAGCTGAGGACTAAAGGATGCATGGATGATTTCTCAAACTGAATCTAGTGTTTTATTGTTTTCCAAACACATTTTCATTGTCTATCTGTGACAGAATTGACACATGGTGGGGAAAAAGGGGATGTTATGAATTTTGCACATGTCTGTTTAATATTTCTGCCCAGTGGATTTCATTAGTTTGTTTGTTCAATCAGAAAACAAATGTTGTAAATCGAAAATTATTAACTATCTGACTAAATTTACAGTAGTACAGTTGTATTATAAATAATATATATCCATATATTCCAATAAAAACCACCCCTTTCCACAAAAAAAAGTGAAGTTTTCATGTCACATTTTCATCTTTATATTTTCAAATTGTGGCTTGTTCAGGTGCTATTTCTACTGTATTATTACCTTAAATGTGCATGGAAGCCAGTGTCAAAACAGTAAAAAAACAACAAACTGCATATCAGGTAAACAGGGAAGTCAAGAACAATGAATGTATACATATAATCTCAGTTTTGTTTTCCCTTGCCTTTATCCAAGGCCCCTTTTTTACTACACCAACATAAGAAGTTTTAGTATTGATTAGCAATTCAAATCCATTACCGGTAAGGGACACATTTGTGTAACATTTGTATATATATTTTTGTTTTTCAGTGTTCAGCTGATGAAAAGACAATGGTTTGAAGCGACATAATGGTAAGTAAAAATACAGAATCATATAATGCTATCTGTTGTCCTTTACAGTCATCTTAAACCAATTGAAGAGCTTAGATGCAAAACACTCTGTGCAACCCACTTGTTTTGTTGTAAATGAGTATTTCTTTGTCTTTTGTGCTGAATCAATTAACCCTTTTTAATGGTTTTAATTTTTATGGTTTTCACAAAAGTTTAATGCCTTTAGAAAATGTACCTCTCTATAAATATATAAACATACAATATATCAAATGAAAGAACAGACCCTCTGCTTTCAAACATTTCATCCCACTTTCATTTGTTCTCTTTTCATCAGCTCTCAAATATGGGTAGGTTTCTTCACAAATAAAAAGTTTTGAGCAAAAAGCTGAGATAATTGCATTTTTGTAAAGTACTTTTATTAAAGGAACACGCCCACATTTTGGTAATTTAGCTTATTCACCGTATCCCCCAGAGTTAGATAAGTCCACACATACCTTTCTGATCTCTGTGCGTGCTGTAACTCTGTATGATGCAGCCCCCGCTAGCTTAGCTTAGCACAAAGACTGGAAGTGAATGGCTCCAGCTAGCATACTGCTCCCAATAAGTGCCAAAATAACGCAAACATTTTCCTATTTATGCGTTTTGATTTGTATAGTCACACCATGTGATTTGTATAGTCACACCTTGTGTATTTTTTGCTTTAAAATTCCTTTTAGACATAACACAGCACAGTAATTAGTGGCCAGAGTTTTGCTTTTTGTGAATTGGGAACGGATGCTTCAGCATTTATTCTTCAGATAAATCTCTGCAGTTAAACAAAAAACCGCAGTATTCTCACAATATGCATAAAATGCTATACAAATCACAACACCTAAATAGGAAAATGTTGGGGTTATTTTGTCAATTATTGGGAGCAGTATGCTAGCTGGAGCCATTCACTTTCAGTCTTTGTGCTAAGCTAAGCTAGCAGGGGCTGCGTCAGACAGAGTTACAGCACGCAGAGAGATCAGAAAGGTATGTATGGACTTATCTAACTCTGGGGGATACGGTGAATAAGCTAAATTCCCAAAATGTTGGCATGTTCCTTTAAAGCAACACCAAAGAGTTTTTTTTTACCTTAAAATAACGTTTCCAAAAAAGTTTCAGTGGTTCATCCACTCAAATCAGGGTGAATGGCACTTTCGCTTTGCAGCCCTCTATCGGCCAAAACCGCACTAAAGAAGTTTCCAACCGTCGGGTAGTGGTCCTGTAGTTCGAGTGAAAACTACAAAAACTTGCTTTACGGCAGACCTACAATCCAATCAGAGCCAGCTATGCTGCTGTATTTATGACAGTGGTAATGAACAATTACGCTTCTAACCTGTAAGGGGAGCAAAGAGCAATAAGTCTTTAGTGTTGCTTTAAAGATCAGATTCAGAATCATGATTATGTCATACACAACAGTTTTTACTGTTTGTGGCCTCAGTGGATGCTTCAGTGTTTTAGAATTTGGTAAGAGCGCCACCTAGTGGATAATAGCAGAAATATGGATTGCTGTAAAAACTCATCATTGGCAGGGAAGCGTTTTCTCTTTATTGACGAGATAACTCATCAGTGGTAGGGAAAGAGTTAAGAGTCTGATAGTAGACTGGTATTTCTGAATAGCTTGAGGACAGGATTAAGGGGATTTGTAGCAAAAGTACTTAATAATAATAAATGAATGCTTTTGGCATGCATTATACGTTCATTATCTAATGTTTGACGCAAAGAGTTTCTTTTGCATCTGAGCTCCTCAATTCCTTTTCCATCTGCTTTGTCTGACACCAAACTGTTTTCTGACTCATGAAATGATTTGTGTGTGTGTATGTAAACAAGAAATGACAAGGAACCACATTTTCCCTATGCTGTTTGTGCAACCAAGATCCTGGCTGTCTTGCCGAAGCTCCAAGGTGACTGGCTTTGTCCACTGTGAGTAACATTTGGCTTGCATTGTTTGCCAGTAATTGAGAAGGAGGGCCCTATTTTAATGATCTAAGCGCATTGTCCAAAGCACACATCGCAACGTCTAAATTGGGGTGTCCGAATCCACTTTTTGCTAGTTTAATGACGGGAAAAATGGTTTGTGCGCCGAGCGCATGGTCGAAAAGGGCTGGTCCTTTTTTTTAATGAGTAATGGGAGTATTTTGGGCGTAACGTGCAATAAACCAATGAAAGTCTCAGTTCTCATCCCCTTTAAAAGCCTGTTGTGCTGGCGCTATGTCTGATCCCTATTTAGATGACGGACTTTGTCAACTGAAAAACTAAGCGGAGGAAGAAGATCCCCAGTTTAAGATTAATGTTAAGTAATTGTGTTGTTTTTCACTTGTATTGAAATTGTTATTTTTTTATTAAAACCTTTAAAACCCGTTTTCTTTTAGTCATGGAAGTAAAAAGCAGGCTTTTAATTGCTTTAACTCTTTCACCGCCAGCGTTTTTAAAAAAAGTTGCCAGCCAGCGCCAGCGTTTTTCATGATTTTCACCAAAGTTTAATGCCTTCCAGAAAATGTTCTTCTTTAAATAAATAAACATACAATATACCAAATGAAAGAACAGACCCTCTGCTTTCAAACAAAAAAAAACCGTTTCATCCTACCTTTAGTGGTTCTTTTGCAATCAGCTTTTGAATATGGGTAGGTTTCTGCAAAAACACCATATTTTGAGCAAAAAGCAAAAATAATTCAATTTTTGTGACTGACTTTTCATAGAGATCCCATTCAGAGCGATCTTTAAAACAGACACGGACATGCAGCCGCTTGCCATAGGGCAATACTTCCGGTTTTAAAAAGTTGCGGAAGGGTATTGATAATAGCGGTATTGCGGAAAGACGGAAAATCTCGTCATTGGCGGGGAAGCGTTTTCTCTTAATTGACGAGATGTCTCGTCAATGGCGGGGAAAGAGTTAAATGTATGGCTATCCAATATCATCAAAAAATAATGTACAAGTATGTACGAAAAGGTTTGTACTCTAAAAATACTTTATTTGTAACAAACAGGAGATAAAGAATTTACAAACGGCTCGCACCTTTCAGCACTTAGACAGCGTCAGTTTTTTTAAGCATTACTTAAAAATGTTTCTCACCATATCCACAGGTACAGAGTCATCATATACAATAAATCAGCAATGTAGCATTAAAAAAAACATTTAAAAACAGATGCATTTGTTTAAAGCAAAGCATTTATTTACTTATCAGGCTGCAGGTGAAGCAGCTCTTTATGCCTTTTAACGTCTCATAATCGGTATGTCCAAGAGACTCAATAATAATCTTTTACATTCAATCCTTTAATCTTTCATATTTAAAAGCGTTTTTGTGCTGCTGCACATTTATGTATGTGATAAGCAAATTTTGTTGTTGTTCTATTTATAGGCGCATATTACTAATGCGCTCTTTAAATAACTAAAAACACATTGCAGCATTGACTTTAGACTTTAGACCAGGTTTTTGTTGGTCAATGGCGTAGTCTATTTTAGTTGCCTCAAAATAGCAACGCGCCAACAATGTGCCTGAACACACCCCGTTTTTAGATCAGAACGCCCATGGGCGCAAACATGGGCGCAAATGCATTTGCTATTTAAACAACGTGGTGCTAAACGTGTAAATTAAAATACACTTGCGTCACGCTTTGCGCTGCATTGCGCCGGGTGTAAGATAGAGGCCGGAGTCTTTTATTTATTAAAAAAAAAATACGTGCTTGTTTGCTAATGGCTTCATCTGCAATAACATCTCTCCATGTTGTGCTTTAGTTTGGATTGCTGGAACTGCTGACTCCCGCCCAAGTACGTGAACTCGCGCTGAGATCCGGAGGGCTGAACCACATGAATCAGATAAACACTGTATTCGAACAACTGGACATCAGAGAGGCTTTCTGGAACGTGGAAGCGTTTCTTACTGCTCTGGTCAAAGCTTCCAAGGCAAGTCAATCGGTTAAGACGCCTGGCCGGAAGGATGTGGCTTGCTTGAAATGCCTTTCACACTCTTGTTGTCTCTGCAGGTTCCTAATATACCTCTGCTGTGAGAGAGGTGATAATGTACCGGACCTTTGTAATCATTCGAGAAGTGTTCCAGGACTTTGAGACCGTTGACTGGGTCAGGTGGCTCACCATGATGTTCACCCTATTCCTCTCCAGTTTTACCACCGAAATGCAAGCTGTGGTTATGGTTCACACAAACTGCACAGAGAACAGGGGCAGAGAGAGATGCAGCGAGATTCATGTACTGTGTCCCTGGTGATGGCGGTTTGTGTTTCCCTTTACCTGGCAGCTCTGGAATCCCTCTCACCTGAACAGAAAGCAGAGCTGCTGTTGGACCCATCCACCGGCGCTCTTGAAAATGAGACCATGGTGAAGTAGGTGTTGCTACGTAACATTCAAGTAAGTCACTAAACAGGTTCTTTTTTTTCACTTGCCTTTTTTGTGTGTTTTTCTAAAATGGGCTATGCAAGCTATGATGAGGGTCACCCTCGGTGGCACACGTTGTGGATCTCGGGCAGACGGTTTGGCATGAGCAAAGGTTCTTCGTAAAATTAATAGGGAGGAAACATTGAGTGCTGTCAGTTTTTCAAGCAGCGAGCAAAAGCCTTTGTAGAACATACATGTTTACCCATTGCCTGACATAATTCTCTTTTGTCTCTCCTTTACTTCAGGTTGCACACCTCCTCATCCAGTCGGAGTCGTAAGTTCCTCATCCCTTTAAATGCATTTTGAGTTAAATTACAGCCAACAGGAAGTTGCTTGTAATTGAAATCTTTTTTCTAACTCCTTTGCCCTGTTTTTCTTTCTCTACATCCCTAGTGCAAGGAAACACCAAATGATGGTAGGTCAAAACGGATAAAGCTAAAATAGTGGATCAGTAGAATTTCATAAACTTACAACAGCATTATGGATAGCTTTGGGTGTTGTGGGCGTCATTGTTTTCTCGTTCTTTTCTTTTGCTGAAGAGTCATTGTGAACACGTGAGTATTGTTTTTTTGTTGTTTGTTGAATGAAAACAGGTGCTTTTGCAATTTACAGTGTTCCGCTTGAGATTGGAAGTGTTTCGGGAGGGCCTTGCGACTTCAGCATCCCTTGGTATGTCTGTTCTTCGGTAAGCATTGTGGATAAGTAATTGTAATATTATGGTAAATTTGCTTTTGCCTGTGGCTGCTTTCCTGAAGTTGTGTCAATATGATTGTTTGATTTTTTTGCAGGACTTCTTGACAGACTCCTGTCTTAAGGGGAGAGGTAAGATTAAAAGGTTTTTTTTCTGGAAAACTTGTGTGTAAGATAAAATGTATACTTAAAGGCGGAGTCCATGATGTTTAAAAGCCAATGTTGATATTTGAAATCACCCAAACAAACACGCCCCTTCCCCAATAGAATCTGGACCTTCTGTTGATAGACCCGCCCCACACATACGCAACCCGGCATTTGATTTGATTTGATTGGCTATAAGTGTGTTTTGGTAGTCGGCCCGTTTCCTTCTCCAAACCGTTTTTCAAACATCGTGGACTCCGCCTTTAATTTTGTACATTCATATTGTGTCATGTTGGGGTCCTGTTGCATTGTTGGTGTTCAGGTAGTGGCAATGCCTCTCTGAACTTTAGATTTAAACCATTCACGAGATATTCAGAAGAAGTGTTCTTTTATCATACATTTCTGGAATGTGCAATTTTTGTGGGTAATATAACAGCTGGATGCAACTGACCAGTAGGAATTAGGAATTTTAGAGAGCCATTGTGTTAAAATATGGTGTATATATTCTTGTCATTTGTAGGTCCACTGGCTAATGTGACAGCCTTCTAGGACTAACAGCTATATGCGCATGACACCGATGGGGATTTCCTTTTCAGAAATTAAGTTCATATTCAGCCTGTCTTCTTTAAAGGAATAGTCTACCCTTTTGCCATATTAAACTATGTTATTACCTCAACCTAGACAAATTAATACATACCTATCTTTTTTCAATGTATGCACTGTACAGCGCATTGTGAATGTGTTAGCATTTAGCCTAGCCCCATTCATTCCTATGGTACCAAAAAAGGTTTTATTTTGTGGCACCATACTTACTGGTATAACTCCTCATGTAACAGTCTTTAAATAGGGAAAACACAGAAGTGTTTGGTGGCCTTCTGTTTGGTACCATAGGAATCAATGGGTCAAGACTAAATGCTGACACATTCACGACGCACTGTACAGTACACGCATTGAAAAAAGATAAATATGTATTAATTTGTCTAGGTTGAGGTAATAACATAGTTTAATATGGCAAAAGGGTAGACTATTCCTTTAACCCACGTGTATAAATAAAACAGCTTGCTTATGGTCACTGATATTACAGAAATCTCCATCTAATGTGAGTGGACCTCATGTTATTCATTTTATTAAAGTGCTTTTCATTTCTTGTGTATAAAATCTTGTATGTTTAAGATGTTCAGTTAAAGAAACCTTTTTGTGTATTTAGGGGTAAGTAAGCAATGTTTTTATAATTACGGTGGGGGAAATTAAGGTTTGAACGCATCAACATTCTTTTCAGTACATATATTTCCATAGGTTATTCACCTGAAATTTTCACCAGACATCAGTATTAATTCATGACATCAGCATATATAAAGAAACAACATTTAAAGTCTATAAATTAAATTATGTGCAATACAGCTGAATGACACAGAAAAGTCTTGAACACATTAAGAAAAAGCTAGTCACCAAGGAACCAGCTGCAATCCATAAGTATTTAGAAAGTAGTTATATTTCCTATCTGTGGCAATTTTTTATTATCTGCTGGGTTAGTAAATTGATGAGCTATAAAAAGGCTTTTCATTACCAAAATGTCACACATACCTGTTGCCAAACATATTGATGGAATCGGATGCAAATGTATTTCAAAACTTCTGAATCTTTCTTTAACCCTGGACCAAGGGTCAAATTTGGCCAATGTTAATTAATGCTAAGAGTAGGGTTATTGGGTTCTCCAGGGTTAAGCACCATTGGAGCCATTATCCACTGTGGATCATAAATTAATACTGATGTCTGGTGAAACTTTCATGTGAATAACATCATTGGAAATATATGTAATGCATAAAATGTTGATGCGTTCAATACTTATTTCCCCCACTGTAAGATCATTATGGTATGTGTTTATATTGGAACATATTATTCTGTTTACATGGGTCAATAGGCTGTTTCATGTGAGACACACACAAGTTGCCACAGTTATGTGCCTGGCTCAAAGTTAACTTCCAGTCTGTGTTTGTTGACCATATGGCTAGTGGCTAAACTGACATCTGGAACAATATCTTGTCAAAAGTATAATTGTTTCCATTTCCCAAAAATGAGGGGAGACGACAAGCATTGATTACCGCTGTGCGTTAAGAGATTTGGCAGCCAGTCAAGAATTCAAGGTAGTTGTATAAATTAATTTTACACAGTAACGTTAGCTCAGTATAATAGTTAATACCCTAGCTATTATTTGAACTAAAGTGATCTACTTGTTATTTATTTAGCATGTTTTCAGAAATAATCTACTCTAAACTGAACTCTGTTGTTACTGATTCTTTGCAGAACTGGAACTTAAGTTTGGGCCACAACATTTTAGGGGATGGGGATGTGATGTTATGTATTTTAAAGTTGATGTACAAAGTCATGTTCCTAAATTTCATTTCATAGTACAGTTAGTTTCTTTACAGTAATGTACATTTTTACAATGAAAAACATTTGTGTTCTTCACATATATAAGCAATTAAAATTGTACAGTATTACTACTAAGCTACTGTCTGAATCCTTTTATGTCATGTGATTTTGTTTTTGTTGTTGTTTCTCTTTTAAATTGTAATTGTAATAAAGTCCTGTTTAAAATATTAGAGAGTTGTTATGTGGTGGTACTTTAGTAAAACCATGATTAAACTGTAGTTCAATTGTAGTTGAACCATGGTTTCAAAACTATAGTTACTACAGTTTTACTTTAGTATTACTACAGTATTGCTATAACAGAAGCATGGTTTTTGAAAACCATGGTTTTTTGGTGCAAACCATGGTTGTAGAAAACCATGGTTGTAGAAAACCATGGTTTTCAAAACCATGGTTTGCACCAAAAAACCATGGTTACTACAGCCCATGGTTACTACAGTTTTACTGCAGTAAAACCATGGTTAATTTTCGTAAGGGGACCCCCTCCTTACCAATCCCTTTAACAGTCTATAAATCTGAATAAGCCAGCAGCAGAGTTAAATCACCTCCGAAGGCTAAATTAAATCTAGGTGTCCGGAGGGATATCCCTTCTGTCGGAAAAGTCCTTTCCGTTCTTCTTTAAACTGGATCATCTGAAAACCTTCACTAAAGTGACCCTGAGGAAACTCACCCAAACTCTCGTGATCCTCACCCAAATGTGTTATTCAGTCCTTATCTTAATAAAAAACCCAAAAGTCTGTGATACAGTTATACATTTTTCATGTAACTTTATGGTTGTCCATTTACATGTAGATCAATAGTCTTAGTATCATACAGAAAGTCATTTGAGTTAGTTCAATTCAGATTCTTACACATTTGTTGATATTTTAGTAATTTGCTTGTTCAGGCTCAAAGGTTGTGTTTTATCACCTCCGTTGTCACTGCATAAAATACAAGCATTCATACATCTGCTTCATGAGATGTTTAACATGTAAGGTCTCTGTTCATCTGTTCTCTTCACAAATAAATACACACATTTTAACTTATATGCTCGTCTTGTAAGTTCATAATTAAAAATGAAAATGTGAACGAAAACAATTATTATAATTAAAACATGAAACGAATGAAAATAATTGATTATGAATAATTTTAAAACTGCTATGGCAACATCCACAGACAATGAAAAAGCAGGACTGTATGAAACAGTCAGAGATAATAGAACCGGCCACGTTAGCTGTAATCTCTTCATTACAGATCTTACTTATCAAATGACAAAAAATGGGTAATTTAATAGACACAAGAGTCAGCTTTCTGCCAAATGAGAGTAAGAGTATCGAGGCAGCTAGCGAAACAGAATATCTGCAGTCTAAATGAAGGTATTGGCACTTAGATTAGCTCCTAGGTCTCGATATTATGTAGGCATTAACATTTCCATTGCACTTAAATGACAATTAGTCTATCGAGACGTAATTAAACATAACTAAACATAGCCCATGTAAGTCAATGTTTCTGATTTGTTTATATTCAATATAGCATAGCATGCTTAGTTGTACAGAACAACAACAACAACAAAAAACATTATTAGTGTTATTTTAAATGCAAGCTATTGGGAATTTGCAAGATAATGTTTGTAATGATCAACATTACAGTTTACCCTGTTGTAAATTCCAAAGGGATTTTTATAATTTATCAGCGTGTGGGCAAAATTAATTACAGGCCTGTGTTATATCACGCAACATAGACTCGCTAGAAACAAAGAAGCTGTTTACACAAGGTTAATGTGTGAGGTATCATACATTTGCATGTTGTCGGTAAATTAAACCCTCTAAAGAATTATTTGTAGCATCTCAGGGATGTTTCTGCATCCAGCCTCTGTGAGGTGCGATACGCAGGTGGTGCGGAGCACTGCTCACTTCAAAAACCAGCTTACAGTATCTTCCACCTCACATCGCTCTCCTGAGTAATTACTCTACAGTGTTACAGCAAATAGACTGGAAAACAACAGGCCGGTGCTAAACGTTCATTACAGCAATCACTTCAGAGGAGCGCCCCACTTAGCAACTATACAGGCTCAACCAGAAACACTTAAAAACTGGAGACCAATTATAAAACTATTCTCAATGATGCCAGCCTTGTTCAGTTATAGCTAAAGCTAATGGTGAAACTCTACCTGGATGAAAACACCATTGTTCAGGGCAATGCGTACAGTAGGAGATCTGATGGATGTCTCAATTGTTTTTCATTTCAGAATCTTTATTGTAGATTTTTCTCCAATACTGCTATATAAGTAGACATGAATAAGACTTTTATTTATACAGAGTAGCAACTATACAAATGATGTTTACAACTAAGACAGTAAACATGGTTCAGATGGTTTTGGAGAAATTTGACAAAAAGACTTTATGCAGAATTGGTTCATCATGTCTCACTACAAACTATGATACAATGCCTATATTAACATAATAACTAATCAATGATAAATAATGTGTACCTTCCAGTGTAAATTTGCTTTGGATAAAAGTATCTGCTGTAAATTTCAGAACATTAACTTTTTTTTCAGAGGAGCCAACTAGTCATAAGACAGGCAAAAGCCAATGGCTCTCATTTATCAACATGCGTACCTCAGAGCTAAAAAAATCCCCTCACGTGTGATTCATTCAACTTTCAAATGCTACCAAACTTGGGTACATGAGGTGAAACCTTAAGTAAGATTTGATCGTAGCTACCGCTCACGTACATACTGACAAATGCCTTGAGTGGAAAAAAAACATACACACTTTCTGATGTTTCTGTTGTACGCTCACTTAATAAATGATGGCCAATAAGATTTTAAGTTTCCGATGTGCTGCCATATTTGAATTTAGCACTGGTGAATGTTTGTTATGGTTTAATATAAGGTAATATGACAATATTTTAAGGCAAAATTATTTGGTTGTGTTTAACTGTGTTCAACACATCTAGATTAGCATAATGGTAAAGTATATATATGTATATGTATGTATGCCTGTATGTATATATGCAAACGAGAAGCAACCGAGATATTAATAGGAACTCATTTGTGAATTTTGTTTTCTGTGGGTGAGCTGGAACAGATGACGTGTCTGTTAACGTTAGCATTAGCCATGTTCCGGTTTGGACTGGGCTGTAATAGTAGAATGACCAGGCAATACAAAGCCCATAAACAGATGGCTGTACCTCTATTAATACATACGACCTGCACAGTCAAGCCAAACTCCTGCCAGTTGCTGCGGGCTGTCCACCTGCGAGGTACCAGGGAATCGTTTGGCTTAATTAGCCTAGTGAGAAAAACAATAGGGGTATTTTCCAAACGGAAGTGAGCATCCCTATGTCTTTCCTCCCTTCAAAGCCCTTGAAATGATCCCTTTAAAGGGTGTAGGGAATTTATGGTCTCACTTTGGAGACCCAACACTTACACTACAAGTGGTACCTAAATACATTTTTAGCACATTTTAGTTCATATTCATGATGTCTCAAAATAGCACAGTTAAGTACACTGAGATGTTTTTAAGTGTCAAAATTAACTCGCTAACAACGTGTTAACACAAATTATTTTTAATGGCACAAATTTTGTTAACGTGCTATTAACGCAACACGCAATTTCTGTTTGACCCTTGGTCTAGCCCATAGTTGGATATATTGAGACCCAGCCGTAGACAGTTAATGTGACCCGTGCTGTCTTAAGGTACATTCACGTTATAAGTGACTTTGTTGCTGTGTGTCGCTCGTCTCTTTCAAAAGAGGAGTTTCTATATCTAGTTGTCATAAACAAATATGAGTAACGTCCACACCAGTAACTGATGAGAGACGGATGACATGAACTCCACTGCTTCGTTCTCACTGGTAGTCGCTCCCGAATGTCGCCTATAATTTGCAAGTAGTTAAACATTTTTCAACTTTGTCACGCGACTGGAAACGCCCATCCAGCCATCAACTGTCACTGTCACGAGATGCGCCGAGCTTCCATTGAAATCGCTCTGCTACTGCTAGTCACTTATAATGTGAATTCGGCTTAAATTAGTCAAAGGTTTTCATAAAAATAAGAACATAAGCCCTCGTCTAGCGATCCCAATGCTCTAAATAGTCGTTGAGCATCTAAAATTTTCTTTTTTTTGAACGATTTCTAAGACGTGTACCATCCTAAATGCCTAACTTATAAATAAAAGGATGCATGTCCATCCACTTGCGCGTCTGAGATTTTGGTTTTGATTTAAAAACATGCAGGATTGAGAAAATAAAGTGCAGGACTTGCTTATGTTAAAATAATTATTAAGAGAGATAAAGTTTGGCATCTGATTGATGTTAAAAGAGTTATTAAAAGCGACAAGACTCGAAAATGATCTTCCTCAAACTGACAGTTCTAAAGAGCCCAACACATATACTGTACACAGAATTACAGTTTTAAAAATATCTGTTTTGACAAGAATTCACACAGATATAATCTGTTATGTCTTTAGTGAATATTTGGGTTAATTGTTGGCAAAAAATATCTGATGTGTAACATTATATTAGATCTGCATTCAGTGGCGAAGCCAGAAATGTTCAAGTGGGTGGGCCTTTATAAAACAGGGTGGGCAAAGCATAGAATGTACATAAATTGGGAGTGTTCACGCCCATGGCCGGCATCTATTTTTTTCCCAATGTAAGTGCGGCTTTTTTCAAAACAGCCAGCAGCTGTCCATTTTTTCCGCGCTGTGGTCTAAAAATATTCAACTCTGGATGAAAAGCTCAGCTTGTCAATGTAAGTTCTCACACGGCCGTCCAATCACAGTGGGTGAAAGGGCGGGACTAATATCACAACAACCAACCGGCTCACAGCTCAAGTATCACAGCAACCAAAGCACTTAGCTGAAAAAACAGCTGGCATTTGGCGTCCTCCAGGCGTTTTCAGCCGCGTTTAAAAGCTTTGGTGCACGCTACCTAAGCCAAGTTACCTTGATGCCATGCAGGCAGCACAATGTTTCAAGGGGAAATCTATAAAACAACTTAAATAACCAACCAGCTTGTCTACAGTATATGGGCAGGTGGGGCTGTGCCTGTTTTATACAGTCTATGAGCAGTGCCCCACCAAATTATTAATCCACTTGAAAACACAGAACTCAATATAAACTGAATTAGTAACGGAATTAGTTTTTACGTTATTTACATTGCGTGAACGTAGATCCGAACAATATGTCATTCCTCCTCAGCAAAATGCATGACGTGAAAGCATAGGCTACGACAGATTCCACAGGTAGTGATTTTACTAAAGAACTCGTTCGAAAGATTGTTATTTAATGAGACAATGGCCATCAAACAACATGGCGCAATACAAAATTGCATGTGTCGTCATTTAAGTGTAAATATTCCAACAACATTAAATCATACTTAAGTTGGAGTAATACTCCTGACTATAAACTGTAAATAATAATCACACCACTATAAACATTAAGAAAATGTCTAAACTCACCATTACATGTCCTGTATTAGTCTGAGACGGGGCTTCTGGTTCATAATAACAAAGTCCAATATCTTTGATCATAATGTCCCTTCGCGCAAAGAAAAGCAGAAATACATTTCTCAGACGAGCATTTATCATCGATGAGCGTAAGGTTATAGGTTTTTTATACAATATGTGGGGAAGAACAGTCTTTCAACACAGCATGAAGTCATTATCAAACTAATACGTGCTCGTTTCATTTTGTTGACGTTTGAAAATATGTCCTCAGTAATCCAACATTTCCATGAGTGATGTAGTAGTCTCCGTCTCCAAAAGTAAACAGGCATAAGCAGATGTCATCGTGGAAAGGCTGTTAAACTTGATGATTTGCGAATTCAGTTCAATCGCGCGTAGGCGGAACTAACAATGACTGACGAATCATATTCAACGTTTCATGTTGACAAGCGTGTGCACCTATAGGGTAAAAGAAAACTGCGAAACTGACTGAACATGCAAACTTGCACTTAAATTTTATATTTTAATTATATTTATAATTGTATTACATATATGAAATTATAGTGTGATAAGACGTATATTTGTAGTACTAGTATTTATTTTTGTTAAATTATTTACACATTTGTCTGGAAAATGGCCTTCTGATTGGGTGGGCCACAACTCAAAGTGGGCGGGCCCAGGCCCGGCCAGGCCCACCCGTAGCTTCGCCACTGTCTGCATTACAGTAGATCTTAAATCTGTCTGTCTCAATGTAAATCAAACAATAAAGGAAAGAAAAGAGTTGAACATATATTAATATTGTTTTTTAACTTTGTTTGTGCCAAACCTATTAGTTTCACCAGTGGATGGAGTAATTTTGTTTTTGAACCTTAAACAAATCTCGGAAATCAGAAAATTTCAGAAAATCATTGGCAGTGAGAATCATAATCAAACTATCCCCTGACAAACCCAGACACAGTATCTGTGTACTTTCCATAATTTGTGAATGAAAAGGGCTTCCGTAAACAGAAAAGCGCTAGCGTTGAGTCCAGCGTCTCTCTTATATCCTCATCTGCAAATAAAGTTGTTGTTGTTGTGTGTATTATTTATGTGCCAGGTTTTATTAACATGCCAACATGGGCAAGAGAAAGATCAACGTGAGAGCTGCAGCTGCTGTCTCTATCTGATATCCAGCTAAAGACTTCTTACATTTCAAACCTGCCAAGTCATATCCCATATTTGCTCAGGTGAAAACATCAGCATGTCCTCGTGCTCCAAAAATATCAGTCAAATTAGATGAGTCAACACCTCTGGTTTCTGCCACCATATTTATACAGCAGATTGTGTGCCGTGTCAAATGTGTTTTATTCTGTATTTGCAAATAAACAAACTATTTGTTCGATATAAGGGAACAAATTAGATAGAGGGTGCTAAGAATTGTTTTGTAAGTAAGACTAATGCTGAAGCTGATGGTAAATATTTCTACGTGATGTATTATTCTAATTTATCCATGCATTTTATATTTTCTTTATTTGTTCATACTGTTCTACTGTAGTTGCTAGTCGACAAACACGCTTGAAGAAGCTATAGGATATTTCTAAATGGGGTCAATTGAAGCAATAAAACATTAGAGACCATTTACAGAAGCTGTGGTACTGTAATATTAATTCATGCATACTGTTAAGTCTCCATGGTCTCTTGCTCCTAAAACATGGTGATAGCAGGATGTTCAATCAGAATGTCTGTTAATTCCTTCAACAACTGGCAAAACAAAACACAGAAAAATAAAAAATAAACTAAATATAAAAATAATCAATAAGAAAAAATATATATATGCATAACAACAACAATACTGTACATTTGTCTTACTATACTTAAAAATGTTGCTATGTGAAAGACATTCCCCAATTAAGTCATGCAACTGTTAGTTTAAATAAATTTTTGACACAGCTGTCAATGCAGAGCTTTTAAACCATGTAGTATCATATTCTGTCTGATAGCTGACTGATAATTGTCCCGAATAATTTGTCACGCTTAAGCTTGGCTTTTCTTTCATTACTTCCCAGCACCCAAAACGTCCTTAACTGCTGTCACACAATGGTGGAAAAAATAAGATTTGTGTAAGCTCTTATACTTTAATAGGCCGGATATATTCTCTGGGTACACTACTTCTCCATACATTAGGCATTCAACAACGTAGCACAAGGAGGTGGATGGGATCATGCCTGACCAATAAAATGGCATTGATGCTTGGTGTGAATAAAAGATGATTAGGTTAAGGGATGTTATGAAAGTGTGAGCTCATCCACCGTCTGCGTATATGTGGTTTTGGGATCAATGTAGGTTGGGGGGAAGTAAATGGGCTTCGAGCTGAGGTGTAATGAAGCGTCAGGCAACACCTGCGGCCCGCTGTCGATCTGGAGCAGTGGTTGAGGTGGGAGCAGCTGAGAACCGTTGGACCGCATGGGGAGAGGGGCATGGATCAAGGCCCGACCCAAAGCTTTCCAGCAGGGCTAAACTAAAGGGATCCTCGCCAGAACATAGAGATCAGAGCTCCAGCGGGCCACCAAGATCACATGTTGTAATGCCATATATTAGATCATGTGTAATATTTCTATCTGTAATGTAAGGATGGTGCCAGCAGCTGGGGGTGGCACAGTGGCTTAGTGGGTAGCACTGTTGCCTCACAGCAAGAAGGTCCCTGGTTTGAGCCCCGGCTAGGTCAGGTGGCCTTTCTGTGTGCATTTTCTTTCTGTGTCAGTGTGGGTTTTCCCTGGGTACTCTGGTTTCCTCCCATAGCAACATATAAGTTGGTGAATTGGAGATGCCAAATTGCCCCTGTGTATAGATTAACCAGTTCTTGTTACGAATAACAGCGGCTGGCAGAGGTCAAGCACGAATGGATTTGTGGATACTTTTGAATGTTGCCTGTATGTAAGGGCAGAGGTGGAAATACATGTCGTGTTTGACCATGTTCAAGCAGAATTTAAGGAGCAGAGGTTAAAAATTATACAAAATCCCAAACCACCAGAGTACGTTAAATAGGTCATCCCAACACAATCTCATAGAAGTTTGTACACGTTTTACGACGTGGCTAGTTTGGGTTATTTCGTGTGAACTCATTTGTATGCTTTTGTACGATTTGCTTTCACTCCTGTGACATTGGGGTTAGGTGTGGGGTTTCATCATTTTTTTATTTATACATACAGATGATAAAGCTTCTTTCATCAGATCTTTGCCTGTCTCAATGTAACCCTATGGTTTCTGTAATTATTCATGTGTCCTTATCTTTGACAAGCTGTCTGCTGTTATACAGTTTTAAGCGAAAGCGACTGAAGCTGTTTACAGACCCAAACAAGACCAGCAGGAAGCCAAAATATTACAAAGAAGGCAAATAAGTGGTGATCCAAAACTCACAGTGAAATCACCATTCTATCTCTCCAACGATGCTAAATTGCAAAATTATACACAATTATGCACAATGACAGTTACAACTAGATGAGGTTAAAGGTCCCGTTCTTCTTGATCCCATTTTTCAAACTTTAGTAAGTGTGTAATGTTGTTGTTAAAGCATAAATAATAACTGTAAAATGATAAAGATCAAATTTCATTTCCAGGCGATATATTTTCTTTAACAGAATTTCCCTTTCAAAACCTATAGCGAACGGCCGGTTTGGACTACAGCCCTCTACTTCCCGATTGAATGATGTCAAAGCAAGATTTTTTAAACTCCACCCACATGAATACGTCAGTCAGCAGCTTTGGCTCAAATGGCTCCGCTAAGCTAAGCTGCTGTCAAATCACAACACACTTAACAAACTTACACAATCAGAACTCGATACGTATTTCTGAAGAAGGGACTTCATAGAACAAGGAAGACATCAGCCTGTTTTAGAACAGTGAAAACAGTGCTATAGAGATAAGTAAATTGTGTGAAAAATACTGCGTTTTTAAAAACATGAATGTCATATTGCGCACTGTAAACACAATTAAAGTTTCAATCAAAGCTCTGAGAGTAAAAGATGGATAGTTTGATGATAGATAGATAGATGAGCGCCAGCTTTCATCAGCCGAGTGCTTTGGTAGCTGTGATACTTCAGCTGCGAGCTGGTTGGTTGCTGTGGTAATGTCCCGCCCCTCCTTCACTTTGATTGGAGGAGTGCCAAGCACCGGTTTTCAGCGCGGAAAAACCCGCTAGCTGCTGGCTTATTTGAAAAAATTCCGAGCCTCCATTGGAAAAAATTTAAAACATGCGCCGCCGCGGCCGTAAAAGCTTTGGTGTGCACGCCCCCTTAGAGTTAGAAAATGTTGTCTCAGAAGAAAAAAAATAAAAAGTTTAAGTGCAACCTTTCTCAAGCCAACATAATTACAGTTATGCAAGCATATTTTTCATGTTCAGCTGAGTGACATTTAGTAATAATGATTTGGGGTAAAAACAGAAAAGAAGCCAAGATTTCTAAAGTTTGCACAGTTTGACTCCTGCAACTTCATCAGAGATTCCCAAAATATTTTGCTAAGAGATTCCTCCTCGACAGATGTTGTGTTTAACGGGGTAATCTTGCCACTGACTGACAGCCAGCTCTCCTGAATGCCACCAGATTGTTATCGCATTTAAATACAACACCCTTCAGCACTTTACCATGTCAGCGGGAGTGAGATTTTGTTAATGCTCTCTCAGTGTGATGTACTGTATAGAGAGCACGCTCTTGACAGAAACAGGCCCGGCTTGACATCAGCAAGTGTTTTGAATGAGGACTACTTTAAGGTGGAGACAGGTGATGCACGGCCAGCTCAGATGCACAATTTGAAAATGTTTCAGCACTGAAAATGCAGAGTGGATAGTGTGCTTCTGTAAGTGCAGAATAAGTCTGAATGGTACAGAAGTACTGACAAGTTTAGCATTTTCTGAACAGTGTAGGAGAGACAAAGTGTAAATGCTTAGCGAACCAGGACTTAATAAAGTGTTTTATTTTTTGGTCCAGACTACAAGTATGAACATGCCCTTACACTAGGTCTACACCATATCCAGACCTCAGTGTTTTTGAGCGTTGAGATGAATGGAAGTCAGTATTACAGACCCATCAACTCCAGTCATATAACATAAGCACTTAAGGTACCGCAAGAGCAGGTTTGACAAAAAGATGCCCATTTCAGCTCAGGGACAACAATGAAAAACATTTGTCGAGACAACATTGCAAATGAGCACAAGGGCTCCCAGGTTAAATCGACAATGTAAACCGAAACGAATTACATCTCTTTTGAAATTAGTTGCTAACACAGGAACAATAGATAGGACAGGCCCATCTTTCGACGAACATATTAAGCCTTAATGAACCTGCAGGATTTTTTGTGCTAGCATGGTGAGTTTGGCAGCCCGGCACACTGATTAACAATTTACACGTTGCTTCTTCACTTTCTACACCTAGATTGGTTTGCCTTTATGCATTTTAGCAGCGCTGTCTGAGATGAAAGATGAGACAGAATAGGGTATGAAGCTTGAAATCCTCTGACCTTGAAATCAATCAAGCAGAACAAGTGAAGCAAATCAGAAATAAACAAACTGGACTGCTGGAGTGTCCAGAATCAGATTAGGTGTTCGAAGGATAATATCTGCTGATACACCACCTGGGTGCACTGTTCACAACAGACAAACAACACACTGAGTGAATGTTTGGACTTTTAAATCACAGGGTTGTGCGTAATAGATAAGTCAAATATTTACTCTGGAGCTGTAGGTGATCTTGTGATGTGAAACAATAACTCCATCAGAACGGTGCTACAGTCCCTGTACACAACGATGTACTTAAGCTCTTTTAAAACCAACTAAAATACTGTACTGTATTGACAAACACACCGTCAGGTTAAATTTTATATAATTAAATTTATTTTCATTGATTTATTTATATATTTAATTAAAATTTTATTTTAATTGTATTTTTTTTACTTTATTTATTTTATTTTTTTATTTTATGCCACTCAAAACGATACTGCTTAATGATATTTAGGTTAATATTATTTTATAGGAAGTCATTTCTATAAAATTCAAGTCAGATGGGCTGTTTAGAAACGCTGATATGACACAGAGACTGTGACCTAATTTGCATATCACCCATCCTAAATAGTCCACAATATTAGATTTAGTGTTCATAGTATGGTTTGTTGAAATGAGTACCTGTACAGTATTGTTTGATATTCGCTGTGAAAATTCAAAGTGCAGATCCACAAACATTCTATTGGCATATATGACCTATACAGCAGTGGCGGCCGGTGACTTTTGTTGAGGGCGCACGATGCAAAGTTTCTCACACCCATAGACAGTAAAAAGAGATGGACGTAGTGTCCGTGACGTCACCCATAGGTTTCTGAAGATTGCTTAAAGTAGGCGGTGTCTTCCGTCGCCATCTTGGCCACGCGTCACAGCGCATCACTCGCGGATATCAGAACATGGGTAAAGAGGCTGGACGTGGTTGAAGCTGAGGTGACTGGTTGCTGAAACCACGCCCGCCTAGGTCGACTTCAGTGACAACAGTGGCTGTTCAACCGTCACTCAATTAAGGCCACGCCTTTAATTATGCAGAACTTTAAGGCTTAATATAATTTAAACGGATGAGTTACAAAAAAATCACCCCCCTCACAGTTGTCATTATGGGCAAAATAAGCTATACAGACCAAAAATTGTTTTTGTATCAGGTTGTTGACATATTTTCTACTGTAAAGTTGGCCGTTTTAACATGGAGGTCTATGGGGATTGACTTCCTTTTGGAGCCAGCCTCTAGTGGCCAGTCAATGAATTGCAGTTTAAATCACTTCCGTATTGGCTTCATTAGAGAGATCTTAAAGTTGCCCCTCTGTCACAACATGTATGTAGCCCGTCATGTGTGTGTTTCTTAATTTCAAAATATGCGCTTGGCGTGTTGAGCGAACCTATGTGCATCACTTGTCTTGTCAAAATAAGTGCCTGCTGCGGACGCGTCTAAATGGTTTATGATAAAAGAGATGCTTGTATTTGCCAGATACTTGTATAATGTCATGTGTAATCTGTTAATCTGTTTACTGTTAAGGGAGTGTCTTGTGTGTAGTTTGTGAACGTCTCTTTTATCATAAACGGTTTTGACGCGTGTGCAGCAGGCTTTTATTTTGAAAAAACACGTGATGGAGATGGTTAACATGACACTCCGAACACATATTTTAAATTTGCGCCCTTCGGAAGAGCAGTCACCAGCCGCCACTGCTTTACAGTAATTTGTTTTTTAAAATAGCTTTTGGGTTAGAGGTGGGGTTTCATTGTTGTTTTTTATGATAATGGCATGTTTTTATACAATTCACTTCGTACAAATTCATATGATTTAGTCAACCTGTAAAATACGCCCAAATTCCTGTCAGATTAGGCTGGGTTTTTAAAGATTACAGTATGCATCTAGGCAACAACAGTAAACTGGCAGAGAATAAAATATCATTTTAAAGTGTTTAGCCTTCATACTTCAACTTCAACTGTTTATATCTTCTCCTCTTTCACACGCATAAACCCACTGATGTGTCTGCGTGTGATAAAAAACAGAAAGTGACAGATTTATCAAGACTCACAAACTACATTACTTCTGTACACACACACCCAGACTCTCTTTACACATGCACTCCTTCATCCATATATCTCCAACTCTTTAATTAGCTGAATGGGCAATAAATCCAACACCTCGACTCTCACTTGTTTTTGAAGCACTGCACATTGACTTATACTCATTATGAAGCCGGGATGAATCCTCTGGCCACCACCACCAGCCCAGACAGAAATCACAGCTGCAGACCAAACTAAAATGTCTCCAGCATCATTAACTGCAGACTGTGCCTTTATAACAACACACTTGATTCACTGATTATAGCATCTGATCTGATCTTTAATGCCATAAAATTCCAAGAGTGGCACTGATTTATTGAGTCATAAAGAATGTGCTGTTCATGTAGACCAAAGTCACTATTAATTGTTCATTTCTTAAGACTGATGTTCTGGTTATGGTTGCACCGGCCATGCCTATATGAGGATGTAAAGTCCACACTAGTCTCAGCCTCAAACGTCACGCCTATCGACCGTTGGCTGAACGTCTGATACATATGGAACACTTGTCTGAAAACACTTCAGGAGATTTTGGAGTTATGCTCTGATTGGTTGAATTACACAGGATTTCCGGGAGGTGTGTATGTGTCGCAATTCTTCACGGTACGACCAGAAACAACAAATGCTGTCTGATTGAATAAGAAAGCTTTCGTGTTTACAACAATATGCTTTATCAAAATTTAATAAAAACTGCATATTTAAAAGTATGCAAGGTATTTTAAAGTGTTTGCTATTGTTGTTATAAACTTTACAGATCCTTGTGAATGATGGTTGCACATCGGTCTGTTATTGTGGCGACATTTTCAAGACCCTAAACAATACGTGGCGCAAAGCGAAACATGATTGGTTGCTTTACGTGTCAGTCATATGGCCTCTTGGGTGGGACTTGGCCATTCAAAGCTGCCAAGGTTCCCAGACCTCCAGTGATTGTGGCTAGAAGGAATACAGCTACAGCCAAAATCTCACCTAAACCCAAAATTTCACGGGATTTAGGCCATAATTGTATCCTATGTAGCCGGAAACTCGGTTCCTTATCCTAATACTTAAATGTTTGATTTCAATAATTGATTTCAATTTTTGACATGACTTAACGACTTTAGTTTTTGACAAACTAAAGTGTCACTTACGCATGGAAAAATCTTGGAGCATCCGCCATACGTTAACATATGTCTCTTTTAAAAGACAGGCTGTATATTAGAGATATCTACTTGAAAATAATGGAAGGTGTTTGTGGTGGGCCCACACTTCAGATCTGTGAGGACAGTAAATCCCTAATCCACTTAAGCAAGACGACCAATCCCCATCTATAACCTGTGGTGTGTGTGTGTACAGGTGTGTTTCTGCTTGACCTAATGAAATGTAGGGGTCTGGGTTTGACAGATTGTGTCGCATCATTTAGAAAGCAATGGGCAGCCTCACTGCTAGATGACATATGTGTTTTAAACCCCCAGATGGCAGACGGGTCAGCACATATTGCGTGTGCATGTAAACACGGATGTGTGTGGGGGCTGCAACAGGTTGTCAGTGCTTCAAGACACATATGCATTTGTAAGGCTGAGACTACCATGAAATGTATATTCCCACACATAAATGCCTATCCTCTTCCCACACATACTTATCCTCCATTATCATACAGTATATTAAGTGTGTCCCCTCTCACAGCTGAATTTCTAAAGTTATGGAGGTTGGATTGAATGTCACATCACTGCATTTTGACCCAGCGATGTACTTGCGTCGTCTAGAAGGCAGTAAAGGTAAAAAGCCCATAGGCGAGATTTCATAAAACATTAAGGCCACACTAAAACTTAAACACTTTATATCACCAGTAACGCTTTCGGTAAACACTATAAAGATGTCAAAAAGATTCCTAGCGAAGATTGATAAATTTGATATTTCATATGTTATCTGTTTATGCCTACAGAAATGTGTTTCTTTTTTCATGAAACTTAGTGATGAATGTAAAGGCCTTGGACCTGAGTGAATCTGACGGAAACATTAAAGATATGAAGATGATTCACATGTTATCACATTCCTGAAGACATTTTTCTCTGACATTGACGCTCTTTTCTGAGCCCCTTGAGACTGTATGTGTGTGTGGCTTTGATGGAAAGCTATTACAGAGTCATTAGTTCTGTTTCAGTGGTTTGGGAATGGCACACAGCTGACCCCCTTCACCTCCAACCAAGCCCCCTTTCCTCTCCCCTAATATACACACACACACACACAATCAGGGTAGATCTGTTTCCCTCCTCTATATTCCAACCCGTTTCTCACTTCATCTGTCACAGTGAAACTGTAATGAAGTGCAATGAAGGACATTTAAAATTTATAAGAGAGTAATTACCTGACTTGACCATCACCAGTATGGTGTGCTGGTATCTAAGTAGGCTTCTTAACTAGCCTAAGTTAATAATAAAGATGTAGATATGTTTATATTGCTAAGGGTGGTTGCTAACGGTACGTTCACACGGGGTGTAAGGGTTAACACTTCCCATTCACTTTTAATGGGTGACGTCATGCGTTGCCGAAGTGAATTGTGGATTGTGGCGTCACTGCCGTTTCTCGCGACATTTCTCAACTTTTCAAACGGCAACACATGCGTCAAGCCAAACAGATCGCCTTATGCAAATAACCTAGGCAGAGCCAGCCAATTACGTTTATGGAAGACCGGAGCATGTGTTGCAGCCACTGTGATTGGCTGTTGGCCACGCTTTAAACAAGCCTTCCGTCAGGCGTTAACACTTCTGTGAATGTACCGTAAGGGTGCTACGTAGTGATACACACAATTGTTGGGTAAGGCAGTCTGATGTGTTTTAATCCGAGGGGCAACCTTCCAATATCTCTGATCAAGCCCATACGCAATTGACTTAAACTGCAAATCATCATTTTGCCCTTCATGATAACTGTGAGGGGGTGAATTTTTTGTAACTCATCTGTTTAAATTATATTAAGCCTTAAAGTTCTCATAATTAAGGGTGTTGCCACTTGAGTGACGGGTGAACTACCACTGCTAGGCTGGCGTGGTTTAAGCAATCAGCCACCTCAGCTTTACCCACGTTCAACCTCTTGATCCATTTTTGGTTATCCGCGTGTGATGCGCGGTGACGCGCTGCCAAGATGGCGACGACAGGCTCCCCCAACTATTGGCTTCAAAAAAGCTCTTCACAAAGCTATGGGTGACATCACGGACACTACGTCCATATTTTTTACAGTCTATGGTTTTATTATAAATATAACACAGCTATTTACCAATTAGAAGGACTGAAACTAACCATTTTTTATCAACAACAGTTGGATTCTTTGGTGATGAATGATTGGTAGCTGTAGGACAAATTACTATTATTAGATATTTTTTTATTAAAGGATAATTCCGGTATTTAACACTTTGGGTCTCATTTCTGGTTTGTTTTGGATGAACTACAGTGATGGACACTGAAATTTTGACAATGGGTCGTGTCTTCACTTTTTGACTCGTTTAGAAGCGTCTCTTGACTGCTTCAGAATGGAAGTCAATGGCCATGCACAAACATGTCATTAAAACAACACTTAACGTTCATTTTCAAAACTGTGCTACTCACCGAGTGGTGCGTGGTGTTCGTTGATGTTTAAAAACAAGTTGTGAAGCGAAATACAGTTTCTGTCGTGTTTTATTTGGCATTTTGTAAAATTCCATTGATCTCTCTTGTAAGACTGATTGCTCGCTGATATATCACTCCGCCACTGGGAAACAGAAAATGGTCTGTTTACATGTGGTTGCAGTTTTTTCGCTCGGTTTCTCTCAGAAGAAAATTTTCCCATATTTGTAGGGCTGGACCAGAATATTTGAATATTTGTTCCGTGGGTTGACATTCGATTTTCAGTTTTGAGATTCGATATATATATTAATATTTCACAGCGTTAATGCAGAGCTTTTGCCAAGCAGGAAGTGCACTTCACGCTCCCGCTCAATAGGTGGCGCAGAGAGACCAACATCCATAGCCAACAGCCACCAAACGCCACCAGTGGAAGAGATCGCCTCAAACGGAAAGCGCGCTTCCTGCTTTGGCATTCACGCTAATAGTGTTGTAAATAACGTCCAGTTTCTTGCAAAAACTGATTGATTTGCTTCACAAGACGTCAATATGTCACACGGAGTTATGGGGGATTACTGTTGTATTGGATATATATGCTTTAGCTCTTAAAGTGTGCGGATCGGTTGACTTGCATGACAGAGCACTGGGGTTTCTGCAAATATCTTCTTTATTGTTCGGCTGATGAAAAAACATATTGGATGGTGTAAGTGTTATAAATAAACTTAATTTGGAAAGTATGCTACCGTTTTATTACAGTTTGTTGAACTTCGTTCATTAATTTTCGTTGTTTTATTTAAATAGCCTACCCTTTACGTTGTCAGTAATTACTGTGCTGTTAATTTCTGATACGGGAGTGTTTGTTTGTTAGAAAAAATGTAAGGCTACCTTATTAAAAGTGCTCTTGTGTTTTGTTTCACTAATGCTGTTGTCGCAGGACGCGTGACAGGCATGCCGAGTGTGCTAACGCTTCAGACTCAAATATAGAGCGGAAGTATATACGCGGTTGTGAGTTATCTGAAAAAATAGTTCCACTATAGCAAATAACACGGATTGAAATAATACATTGCGCCAATATATTTGTTTTTAATCATCAACGAACACCACAAACTACTCGGTGAGTAGTACAGTTTTGAAAATGAACGTTAAGTGTTGTTTTAATGGCATGTTTGTGCATGGTCATTGACTTCCATTCTGAAGCAGTCAAGAGACGCTTCTAAACGAGTCAAAAACTCAAGACACGACCCATTGTCAAAATTTCTGTGTCCATCACTGTAGTTCGTCCAAAACAAACCAGAAATGAGACTCAAAGTGTTAAATACCGGAATTATCCTTTAATGGCTTTGTGTTGTTTTCCCTTTCTGATTCTGTGCATGTGCAATCTAACTATTGGTCAAAGTCTCTCTGGTTATACGCGGATGTGACAGGTTCATCAAACATGGGCAGACACGCACAGCCTAGACTTTATGAATACACATTCTGTGTGTGAGTGTTACTTAGCAACAGGTTGATTCCGGTTACAGGGAGAAAAGTGGGAACGGGGGGCGGGCGTGTCTCCATAACCTGCCCCAAATGACACAATTGTGCTGCTCATCTTGCTGATGCCAGCCTCCCGCCGAGGTCGAGTTCATCTCTGCGGATCTCTTGACACTCAGAAACAAGCTGGGCTGAAGATGTTACACTGATTGAGTCTGTGCTTTCTGTTCTATTATAAAAGTTTGTGGTAAGGTGACAGAGAGGACTTTCATTTAAATGTGCCAGAATAAAAAAAAATTAAACCTATGAAGTACAAGGTTGGCTCTATTTATCATTTCTTATAAATGCAACTCTTGGATAAAATAACACACAATACTGGGTAATGAGAGAGCAGGGATAAGTCTATGTTTTGCTATTTGTTAATTTATTTAGAAAACGTTTAGCCATAAGTTACACTGCAAAAAACGACTTTCTTACTTAGTATTTTTGTCTTGTTTTCAGTAAAAACATTCTTAAATTAAGATGTATTTTCTTGATGAGCAAAAAATGTGTCTAGTTTTTAGGCAAAAAAACACAAAATTTAAGTGAATTTATGCTTAAAACAAGCAAAAAAAAAAAAAAAAAAAAAACTGCCAATGGGTGAGAAAATTATTAATATGAGAAAATTATATTAATTTGAATTAAGTGTTTAAAAAAAAGTTAACTTATTTCAAGATTTTTTCTTACCCTATTGGCAGATAGTTTTACTAGTTTTAAGCACAAATTCACTTAAAATGTATATTTGTTGTCTAAAAACTACACTTATTTTCTTATGTTATTTTGCTTATCAAGAAAATACATCTTGATTTTAAAAAAAAATACATATTTCTACTGAAAACAAGAAACAAATACTAAGTAATTTTTTTGCAATGTAAATTTATTGAGCTTTTCATATCTATTCTCTTTATCCCATATGGGCCTAGCTTGATGTGTTTTGGATTGCATGTGACTGCAGTTATTACAACGGCAAACCATGACAGAGATTTGTGAACTTTAAAGGTGCGCGTATGCTTTCGGTTGATCCGACTTTTAGAAATGTCATGAAGCCACTGGTGATAAAATGATCCAAGTATGTGTCAAATATTAAGGCTCTGAATGTGTTTCAAGCTTTTGTGATTATCTGACACGCCAATTGGCAGATGGCAGCTGTCTCTCGTGTTGGAATCTAAATGAATGAAAGAATAAAATTAACTATGAAATAAACACTGATGAAGGAAAATACACTTTATAACAGATTTAGATTCTCAGCCATATACAAAGTATATTCTGCATAGCTATAAATACAACTGTGCATTGTATTTCAACATATTAAAAGAGTAAGGAGAAAAAAGGAGGGGAAAATGTATATAAGCAGTAAGATACAAGTAGCTCTACTATGGAATAAGTCTGTTGTTAGGCAGAACGTGCCTGCAACCCCTTCAGCTGTGACATATTCACCATAGACTGTAAAAAAAAAATGGACGATGCCCATTCGCTATTTTCCATTGGTGAAAAGGGTAGCCGTCAGTGTCCCGATACAGCGCTGACATCTTGGGTCTTGAGTCTGCGCAGTAGCGATTTCGAGACCAGTCCTGACGCAGTTGAGAGCAGGAAGTAAAGCCACGAAATCAGGGCCCCGCCCTCGCTCTCGCAGAATGCGCATATCACAGTGTTTTAATAGCATTAAATAACTAAAAACAAACTAAAAACATACTATGGATGTACAAAGTCCCTCTCCCAGAGTATCCCGAATGACGATTGGCTATTAATACACCATACTGTAAATACTGTGTGCTACTCAAGGTGGTCCAGTCAATAACACACTAAGCTAAACAAATTCTGTGCATTACTGTAAACCGCAGGCATTCAAATGCAAATGAATTGGTGTATTAGTGTGCCAATCATCAGCTTTCTATAAAGGAAAGCTTGTCCTTGGACACACTTTTTAATTTAACCGCTGAATCACAAATGCCATTCAGAGCAAGACAATTAGCCAACAACCTTTAGTTTTTTCTTCTTACATTTACATGTATGCATTTAAGGGAAAAGCGACTTACCAAAGCTATGTTAAAGGTCATGGGAATCGACCCCAATGCCATTACACTGCTAACGCAATGCTTTACCAACTGAGCTACAGTAAGATGTGAATGAAAATAGAAAAGTCTGTGATCTGTATGCATTTGCATTTGTGTACGTGTAGGAGTGCAGCCGCTGTATAAGAGTGCATAAGCTATAGAACAGTCTTAATTAAGGTGTGAGATCTTAAAAGCCCTGCAGACGCTGGCAAAGCCAAGCGGAAACAGCATACAGTAGCTGAACCCGTGCAAATGAAAGTCATCTATCATGTGAAGATGTTTCACATCCATCTAGAGACTAAACAACCAGCTGTACAACAATATGTGCAGGTTGTACGTGTGCATGCTTGTTTAAAGTTGTGTAGAAATAGCAAATCTTGTTTCATGATTACCACCTACAGGTATGTTCTGGTTAAGCATACATCCCTGATTACAGAAGGCATGGGAATAATCGTGTCACTGGCAGACTAAGTTTATTTTATAATAATAGTAACAGAGCAGCAGAGGCAAAGAGCACGTACACTTTGTCAGAGACTTTAATATTACAGCAAGAACAGAATAAGTTTCTGGAAAAAACTGTTTGTAACACTATTCAGGTAAATTTAAGGTGGGGTGCATGATCTCTGAAATCCAATGTACATTTGCATATTTTTTCATGTTATATTGATTTGTTGAGAAAAAGATTGGAAACTTTGTGAAATGTACATATGTAAAATACCTCAGTCCCTTTATGGAAAGTCACACCACATTTGCAATACCTCAAGACAGTTTCTTTAGTTTAGAGTCCCATATGCTTGAATGATGAAAGACAGATATCTCTCAATTTAAAGTGGCAAGAAAAAGTATGTGAACCCCTAAGAAACTGGTTTTCTACAGTGATTTGCCATAAAATGTGATCTGATCCTCATCTAGGTCACAAAAATAAACAAACACAATGTGCATAAGCTGACAACACACAAATAATTCTAGTTTTGTGTGTCTTTTTCTGAAAAACACCCATTAAACATTCACAGTGCTGGAGGAAAATGTAAACCCATAGACTAATTACTTTAATAAAAGCCAATTTGTGTCAGAAACTGGCAACTGGAGTCCAATTAAAATGAGTTTAAAGGTGTGGTTTAGTGCTACTTTGATTTATATAAAGACATTCAAACATTTTAAGATTGCTGTCCATAAGAAGCATCAGCTCTTATGAATCATGCCTCGCAGAAGGAGCTCTCTAAAGATATATGATCTAGAGTTGTTGCACTCCATAATGCTGAAAGGGATACAAAACAATCTCAAAATGTCTGGACCAGTGGTGGACAGTAACGAAGTAAATGTAATTCGTTACTGTACTTAAGTAGTTTTTTCGCGTATCTGTACTTTACTCAAGTACTTTTATTTTGGGAGACTTTTACTTTTACTTTACTACATTTTAAATTCAAATATTTTACTTTTTACTCCACTACATTTTAAAAAATCGGTCGTTCCTTTTTATTTTTGGTTGCCGCGCTGTTTTACGTAAGCTACGCGAGTCACGCGAGTGCAGCAGCCAGCCAATGCATCGTTTGGAAAATGAAACTGCATTCAAAAACAACGGAGGAGATAACTGACCCGTCACAACAACAATGGCCTTATTAACGCGAGTTTTTTTAAAGTCCTTGAATAAAAGAACGAGTCATTCATGTCTTCTCTGCCTGCCTTGAAACTGTGCTATTTTGTTTTAAAATAATACTCTTTCAAATCTAAGGAAACGCGTAGAGGTAAGCCATTTTTATTCTGGTTATATTTTTAAATGAGCAATCTTAACAGTAGCTTGCAGAAAACTGTTAATTGTGTTGCTAAAATATATACGACGTTATCATGAATGAACTTTAAGCTATGCAGGCTGAAGCTATTTTTAGCCGTATAAGTTAGTTAACTGTTTCACTTAAGTTCATTGTATTCGAAGCTCAGTGCTCTGTTATTTTGAAATGACAATTAATCACTATCAACACTGTTGTAAAATATAAATGACATTTTGACTAGCCATGCAGTGTATGATGCTTAAACAGGCAGGTGGATTGGAGTGCTCCCTATTAACTGAGATTGTTATTAATATTTTCAAAAGTTTTGCTTCCAAAATATATAAATACATTTAATTATGTATTACAATATACATATGACATGCTAAACCACATGAAACATTTCTGAAAATATATTCTGTAAGGCTTGTTTTATTTGTCAAAGAGAGGGAGACTGATTTCTAGATAACGTTATGTATATGTTTTGAAAACTATTGTGAACCTGTGCTTAAGTCAAGTTTTTATTACACTTAAACTGATAAATTATTTAACAAATAAATCTTGAAATGAGACTTACTGCTCTCAAATCCTATTATTTCATTTGATGCTAAAGGAAATTTTTTGTTTTTAAGGTTTTAGGCTTATGATAATTTTAATAGACATCAGTGTCTGATTTATTAATGTCCTTTTATTAATTGATTGGTTAGCCAAGAGAGTTATTTCACATAATTTGAGTTTTGTGACAAAAATGATACGGCCATAATAAATCACAGTACTTTTGTACTTAAGTACATTTTGAGGCAGATACTTTTGTACTTTTAGTCAAGTAAAAATTTTAAGCAAGTACTTCTACTTTTACTTGAGTAATATTTTGCCCTGGGTATCTTTACTTTTACTCAAGTACACGATTTGTGTAATTCGTCCACCACTGGTCTGGACATCCATCAGTCAAAAGACTAATTGTATATAAATGGAGACAGTTTAAAGGGATAGTTCGGCCAAAAATGATATTAAACCCATGATTTACTCACCCCCAAGCTGTACGAGTTGCATATGTCCATCGTTTTTCAGAAAAACACATTTTTGGATATTTTAGAAAATGTTTTAGATCTTTCAGTTGATTAAATGTAATGTTACGGGGTCCACGACCTTCAAGTCCAAAAAAGGTGCGTCCATCCTTCACAAAATAAATCCAAACGGCTCCAGGATGATAAACAAAGGTCTTCTGAGGGTAATCTGCGCGGTGTTGTTGTAGAAATATCCATATTTAAAACTTTATTAACGTAAATAACTACCTTCCGGTAGCGCCACCATCTTAGTCGCGTCCGCATTCAGGATGAGAGCTTACGCAGCGTACGGAGGCCACTCTGCTGCTGCTCTGTGCCCCCGCCCTCCGAATTTGTCATACTTACACTAAGAAAAGTGCGTACACTACGCTAATACTCTCTCCTGAATACAGAGGAGTCTAAGATGGCGGCGCTACCGGAAGGTATTTATTTTCGGTAATAAAGTTTTAAATATGGATATTTCTACAACAACACCGCACGGATTACCCTCAGAAAACCTTTGTTTATCATCCTGGAGCCGTTTGGATTTAATTTGTGAAGGATGGACCCCATAACTTCACATTTATTCAAGTGAAAGATCTAAAACGTTTTCTAAAATATCCGAAAATGTGTTTGTCTGAAAAACGATGGACATATGCAACTCTTGGGGGTGAGTAAATCATGGGTTTAATATCATTTTTGGCCAAACTATCCCTTTAATACTGTAGTTACTCTTCCCAGAAGTGTGCGCAAAGCCAAGATGACTCCTAAGGCACCATGCAGAATACTCACTGAAGTAAAGAAGAACCCATAAGGAAAAAGTATTTGAACAGGCAATGTGTCTACGGCAGAAAAACATTGCTGTGAGCCTAAAGTTTGCAAAGGAACACCTTGGCAAACCCCAAGTGCTATTGGAAAAAGATGGACTGATAAAACAAAATTTGAATTGTTCTGGAAGAATACTATTGCACAAAAAGAGCACATCAAAGCATCATTCCAACAGTGAAGTATGGTGGAGGGAGCATAATGATTTAGGCATGCTTCGCTGCCTCAGGGCCTGGACCATTTGCCATCATCGAGAGAAAAATGAATTCCCAAGTTTAACAAAATATCCTACAGGATAATGGCAGGGTGGCTGTCCGCCAGTTGAAGCTCAGTTGAAGTTGGTTTATGCAGCAGGACAATGAACTTAAGCATCGAAGTAAATCCACAATAGACTGGCTTAAGAAAAAATAAATGCATCATTTGGAGTGGCCCAGTCAGAGCCCAGACATTAACCTCATAGAAATGACCTCAAGAGAGCGGTTCACATCAGACATTCTACAAATAGCGGTTTTGTAAAGGGAAATGGGCAAAAATTCCTTCTGAACGATGTGCTCGTCTGATTCACTAATGAAAGTGCATGCTTGAAGTAATTGCTGCCAAAGGAGGTTCAACAAGCTATTTTATCAAAGGGTTCACTTACATTTTCCTCCAGCATTGTGAATGTTTAATAGATGTTTTCAAAAAAAGACACAAAAAAATAGAATTACTTGTGTGTTGTCATCTTATGCACATAGATGAGGATCAGATCACATTTTATGACAAATCACCGTAGAAAAGTTTACTCCTAAGGGTTCACATACTTTTTCTTGCCACTGTATGTGCTAAAATCACAATTAAACAGCATGTTTACAACTAACGATTAAACTTCAACTTTACCATACCTTTTGTTACTTAAGCTCAAATTCTGCCGAAAAGTAACTTTATTCAAGTTCATTTCAGCTTTTGTGCTTGCGCACAGGTTGCCAAGTGCCTCACGAGACTTTGTATAAAGCCCCTCCCTCAGAAAATTGTCAGTCTTTATTGATTGATGATTTGTCTGTTTCTAGAGCCGCCATATTGAGCGTTGCATTGTCTCCTGTTCGTAGTAATACCAGTGCTCAATCTTGTTATATCCAATATCTTTGGAATAAATGCTGATAGTATACATTCTTGTTGGCAGCAGTAAGCATAATAAAATTATGCAAAATATTTAATAAAACAAATACAGAGGGGCAAAGCATGTCTAGATCTTTGCGCATGATGGATGATCTGCAGAAATTATTTTTGCTTTTGTGAGTTGTATGCTATAATATTTTAAATTGAAACGTTTTTATAAAACCAATGTTTTGTCAAAATATGTCTCTTCAATATAATCTGCAGGTGCTATGAAAGATTAAAATAAAAGTTTTGAGGTTAATATTTGTCTAACCTCCAATCAGTCTCATGCTTCATGAGCACTAACTGTGTGTTTGTAAATGTAAGGCTATTTGCCATAAAATCTAAGCAGGAATTCAATTACTGCCGTGGGAGAAAAATCCAGCACAGTAAGTATATTAGTTTTTATGTAAATATGCAGTTAAGATGGAAACATCTTTATATTAGAGCTTCAATAAAGTTAACCTTTAAGCAATATTACTTTGAACAAAGTTTTTTAGTTTTATTTTTTATTAAATTGTTTTTATTGTCTGTACAAAAAACTAGTAAATGGAAAATAAAGAAAAAATGAATTCTAATAAATATATCAAATTTTTTTCTGGTTGATGTATTAGTTTAAACCACATGATTTGTACCTTACTAACAGGTGAAAAACTGATGTATGCACCTTATTTACACACACTCTCTCTCTCTTACACACCCTCACAGAGACCTGTGGACACACACCAATGCACCTGTCGGCCTGCAGGTACATCTGACAGGGGGTTAAAATAATTGAACTTCTCTAAACGTGTTTATAAGAGATGACAGATTATTGGTCGTCCAGGGGCATTCTGTCCTAATTAAAGAAGACACCGGCGCGAAAAGGCTACGGCAGCGGTGTGGCATGTTTGACTCCAAACAGATGCTGCAATGAAACATGAAGGTGAATTTTCCACAGACACCTTCATGAACCTGCAGTGCTGTCAGCACCAAGCGTGAGCAGCTTCTCTCACGGGCCCTGTGATGAGAGGGGCCAGTAAGAGACTGCATGGGATATGCAACTTATTTGTGTTAGGGGGAAAGACGGGCCCTGTGTATTTAAATGAGACTATATAGACTGTACATTATAAATACATGATTATATATGATAGTAACAGACTGTACTGTAAATGACTTTGTTTTGCTGGTTTAACTTGTCATTGTTTATTGAAATGTATCAAATTTAGCTGAAACAGCAGATGTATATTTAAAATATTAATAACTTTGGGATGGACTGGCCATCTATTCTGCACTGAAAAAAAAAATCCTTTCAATTTACGTAATTTTAATGTGTACATCGGTCCCACATAATCCGATTGTGTAAAACCAACATAATTTTCCTCATTTAATTTTTATGTGTCAGACCAAAACATTTTAATTGTTTTAAGTAGTCTAATATAAATATGTTGACTCAAAGTGCTATTTCTCTTTACTATAACACATTTATTTTGTAATGTTTAAGTAATTTTATTATGTAAGGGGACTAGATTTTCATCTGTAATTCCAACATGCTTTTTTAATGCTTATATTATGGGATTATGTAACTCTAAAGCAATTTCATTATGTCTCTGGCACCAGAATAATCACCCATAATTATCCAAATGTTATTTATTTCTTTTTTAAATACAAAATACATTTGCATTGGCATAAAAAGCAAAGAGTTTTGAACAAATGTTTAGTGATATTGAGGCAAACCACTGCTTTCAGATCATCAATTCATTTAAATCACTACACATTAATTCAACAACAGTCAATAACTATTACAACAATCAGCACATGCAGTACATACAAAGGGGCAATTTCCCAGACAGGTTGTGGATTAAGCCATGACTAGGCCCTAGTTATATTAGGATATTTTTTACAAAAAAAGTTTACAAACAAACCTACCTTACAAAAACAACACTGGAGTACATCTTGAGACAAAACAATGGCACTGATATATGTCAAGATATGTCAGTGCAATATGTTTTCAAATTAAGGCATTGCAAAAGTCTGGGACTAGAAAAAGCCCCATCTGTAAAACTGACCCAAATGTTTAAAATAGTTACTATCACAGTAGATTTAGAAGTGCTAAAGCACAAACATTGCATTCCAAAGAGACATGCAAAACAGTAAGTACTATTATTTTTTAAATGGATTTACAAACTGGAAAATATCAATCCTTCAGAAAGTCAGAGCTAAAGCATTTGTATAAACTGATAATCAAAGATTCAACAAAAACAAAATACAACAACCATTTCCAAAATCAACTCTGAGCAGCAAACGGTTAATGTTTTAATAAGAAAAAACACTTAAAACTGATAAATAAAAAGAACATAAATGAGCAGCACAGTCTTTCTGATCCTTTCACTGAAAGAAACGGTTCGTTAAAGTTACGCTCAATGCAGTTCCATTAAAATCTTTTGGATTTCTTCAAAAATAAAGCAGAGATCAGGATAGCTCAGGTTTAAGGCATACATCAGCTCAAACAACATGGCACGATGTTGCAACACCTTCATGCCTTCCAGGACTATACAAAGATCCTCTTCTTCATCACAAGAAGCATGTTGTTTGAGAGCACAAATCCCAACAGTGGTGTCTTCAAATGACCACACTGATGCTGACTTCATCCATGCCCTGTAAAAAACAGACAAATGTAGTTAAAGAAACAGAAAAAAAGTTACTGTTACAATAAAAGTGTCATTGGAAATTAGTACAATGCAAACAAATATAAATGCAAGTATACAGACCCATGTGCATTGCCACAGCATATTACAATTGGTTACAAATATATGGGTTACAAAGCAAGGCAGCTGCACGGTCCACTGCTCCAGGTGTGTGTGCGCGTTTACTAGACTGGAATGAGTTAAATAAAGAGGCCACATTTCGAGTGTGTGCTACCATACCTGACAATCACAGCAAAAGTGAATTCTCATTTTCTCACTGTCATGTTGTTATAAACCTGTATAAATGTCTTTGTTCTGATGAACACGAAGGAAGACATTTATTTTGAGGAATGTTTGCAACCAAACTGTTCATGAGCCCCATTCACTTCCATAGTATTATATTTCCCCACTATGGAAGTGAATGGGGCTTATGATTGGTTTGGGAACAAACATTCCTCAAAATATCTTCCTTAGTGTTCATCAGAACAAAGACATTTATAAAGGTTTGTAACAACATGATAGGGAGTAAGTGATGAGAATTTTTATTTTTGGGTGAACTACCCCTTTAAATCTTCCCAGGTGTTTTAATGACCCGTGTGCCAAAAGATGTAACTAAAACATACTACATTTTCTGTACTTCCAACAATGTTTACACATTTTTATGTCTATGAATCTATATTACTTACTTCTGTCATTTGATCATTCATTGTTTGAAGTCTTTTTGCTAGCTGTCCTCCTTTCTGATAGAAGAGTTTCGTCAGGTTTTTGGATTGGAGGTCCAGGTGACACGCAGGAACATAAGACAGTAGTGATTCTTTTAAATTCAGCATTTATCTGAAAACAAATTAACCAACCATTGTATATTTGAGTACTGCGAGTCAAAGAATAATACATGTATATTAGTTACAAAAGTAAGATTTAGCTCCTAACAGCAGTAAAACAGTGATAGGAATTACTTACCAATGCTTTTGAGTGTGTAGCGCATGCAAGGATGATGGACCTATAAGAGGAAATATTCAGTGGTGAAATCAACACACAACCTCAAATGATTAAGGTCACACATACACAGAGCAATAATGAAATAAGTATTATATCTGTCTTATTACACGGCTCTCTGGAATGCTTGATTCTGATTGGTCAGTTGAGACATTTGCAGGTTCGTTCTTTTCGAATAATAACCGCTCCAAAATAATAACGCATAGCCGGACTACTTGAACGAGTAAGATCGCTCCGCGCCAATAAAGATTACTGTCTGTTTGGCGCCATCTTGTGACAAACACTGGACAACCACGACAAGACACAGACAGCTTACTGAGACTGAACTTGACAAAATAGAGCATGACAGCTACGAATCCAACACATAAAAAAATACAGAATGGGCATTAAAACTTCTCAAAGACTGGCTAAAAGAGAAAAAATGGAGACAAGTATGAAGCAGAGGATCTTAATAAGGTATTACGATCATTTTATGCATCTGTGCAAAGTTTCGCGGAAGGATAAAAATGTTAATTTAAAACAAATATGCCAATAAAATGTTTCAAATTCATATTCATGTCTAGTTTTTTTTCTTGTGTGACAAGTAGCCGTGTAATAAGCGGGATAATGTAGAGTCAGCCGGTAGTTATTGGGAAATAAGCCCCTTCAGTGTGATACAAGACCCTCCGCTTCGCGTCGGGTCCTGATCACACTGTCGGGGCTTATTTCCCAATAACTACCGGCTGCCTCTACATTATCCCTTACATAAGACGCAATTTTGGACAAAATGAGATCTTAAAACAAGGTGCTCTTCTGAAAACGTCAGCTTTAAGGTGTGGCACTTCAAAGCAATCTTTTCAGTTAATATACCACCAGACGTCACGCGAGGCATTTAAAAAAAGCTTTTTCTAATTGAATCAAGTGTTGCTCGTGGCGTAGTGAAGTCACGAATAACTGACGCGGGTCTGTTCATCTGATTAAGCAGACAGTTTGTTTCATACAATGTCATTATTAATGTAGTCAATTGATATCATCTGGTAAATTACTTACATGGATAACGTTACTCTGGACAGAATAACGTTTGGTTAGCGTTTTATTTGTCCTGAACCGTTTCCATAGAACAACTGAGTAAAAAGTGCCTCAAAAGTCAACTCAAATCTGACAGTTTTCAACTCGGATAAAACTACCAAACGTGAAATAACGTTATACAGCTGACATTTTTAAAACGCTGTTTTTCTTTATGAGCCTTACACTTACTGACTGACTGTAAAGTTAACTTACTCCACCAACATCCTCCAAACTCATTTTTACTACAAGTCATTGCAATGGCTACATATTGTAAAAAAACTGTCTATCTAGTGAAGATGTATCACGTATAAAGTGAACATAAATAAATAATAGAACTTACTTTAATAACGTGGTGTCCGTCTGAGAGAGTTCTTCTGACTGACTGCTGTGCTGTCTTCATTTTGGCGCTCAAAACAAACGATCTTTATTCTTCTTTTATGGCGATTGACGTCCTTTTTATTGAGCGTTACTGCCACCTTCTGTTTAGGAGGTGCCATTTTGTGTGCAAACTCAATTTTATTGCTTTAAGTATTCAATTCAATCAATTTTAATCAATGTGAGAATAATGTGTTCATTTTACATTCAAACAAAACATTTTCATCCTAATCAATTAAATTATGTTTACACAAGGAATATAAATATTTTGTGTTGCATATACATGTTTATTTTATTTAAATTCAAAGACCCACCAAGTCCATTTTTTTCAGTGTGGGAGTACCCTGGATTTCGACTTGTACTGAATATAAACAATGGTTTTGTTTTAATGTAGTTAAAATTTAATCCTTCAAACTTGACAAATGGCATTTTTTGTTTCTTTGGTGAACAATTTATTTACAATAGGTTTTTGGCAATGATATTCAAATATATATATATATATATATATATATATATATATATATATATATATATATATATATATATTTATATATATATATATTTCTGTAATCCGTTCTCTCTTAAGTTAAAGTTAAATTAAAACCTTAAAGATAAACACATGAAATTAGCCAGAAATAAGTAATCAAAACAACACAGCTCATCAATTGAACTGTTTCTCTTCAGTCTGCTTTTAAAACATGGAGCTATTTGTATTTAATTGGCATGTTCAGATTAAAGAGCCCAATTTCTCCTTGAGCAAACCGCCCACAGCTGAGCTAGATAATTATGACATTGTTAATTAAATATTCATTCAAACAATCAACTTTAAAGGTTGGGTGTGTGGGATTAAACCGGGTATGCTCACCAGGGGCACGGGAAGATGTTTTAGGTTGCGGGTGCTGTGTGCTAGTTACCAGCCATAACGTCACCGAGGTCCGGACCACTGTAAATTTTTAATATCCTATTTTAATTTAACATAATAATTGGTTTAAATGTTTTCTTTAAGTATATGCATGTATAATTCACTTTAGACAGTTTGCTAAATTATTTAGCCTTTGTGGTGTCATTTGAGATCGCTGCAGGGTTTGAGAGAGGGCACGGGTGCAGCCTTCGCAACTTTTTATCTTTATATTGGCAGACACTATTTGTACTTCAGTATTTTTATTCATTAACATGATACAATAATAACATAGAGTGTAAATTATTATTTTATTAAAATTATTAAATTAATGCGGCACCTAGAGAATATAAGCCCTCTGAACACAGACCTCTAGCCCTATGTAAATACTTTCATTCTTAATAATCACTCTTTAGGCACTTTATTTTCATTTTTTGATGCCATTTTTGATGTTATATGTGAGAAACAGGAAAATGGCGAAGTTGGAAAAAGACAGTTTCGAACCCAGAACATTGCGTCAAAAGCCAGTTTTATGAGTCTATACAGTTTTTTTTAATAAACTTTGTTTTTCATTATATATCCGTTTGATCTAAATAGCGTTTGCCAACAAGGGAATCTTTTTGCACTTAGTTGTTAATAAACACTCCGAATGAATAAATATAAATAAATGAAAATTTGTGATGCATTTACAAACCTGTAAATTGTTACATCTTAAAATAATTTTCAATTCTAACACACTCCCTTCTCAGTTCCTTAACACATCATCTTCCGTCCCCATACACACGCAGGATGAAACTCTGACAAACATGCATCAATCGTGACCATTTACCAGATGTTAAAATATCGTCAGAATTGAAACGGGGGCTCTGCACGGTAAAATCTATTTTCAAGAAATAGAACATATTCGCTGTTGCCTTGACAACATCAGGTGCGACGAGGACCTAAGAGTTTTGTTAGGGGAATTTCCAAATGCAGTCATTTCCCAGCAGGTCTGATTCACGGGAAATCAAAGCCCTGTAGCACAATGGCAGGTGTTCATTTCAACAGGGGATGATTCAAATCATTTTGCTACTGCGAGTCAGGAACGATCAGGAAATGCGGTGGCCCAAATGCCAAGGTCCCCTGATATCTGCGAACATTAACGAATTAAATTGCAGGAACCCAGGTCTACTGGCTGAAAATCATTGCAACTCAGGGCAGACAGAAGTACACAGTGATACCAAGTAGATTGATTCTGCACCTGACCTGGAGCCCAATATGCTCTCATAAGAAAATGCCACTTTAATGACTTTTAATCTGGCGTATTAAACTCATAAACCCTAATTGACTCATATTAAAATCCTCTTGGAGGATTGTGTTAGCTTAAGCTTAAACTTTTAGAGTTCATATTAAGATTCAAAGCTATTGTCTTCCATGCATTACAAAAGGAAGCAAATGCTTTCAAAAAAACCCTCTTTTTAATAACTCAGGTTTTTGCAGGCAATTTTGCAAATTATACACAACTGTCTATTATGTTTTTTTGGAATAATGCATGCACCTGTAGGGGCAGAATAAATGAATATTACAATATTATACAATAATAAGACTTCAAAGGCCTTGATGAAATCCTCAATGAGTCACAATACACAATCTGTTTTCAAGAGAACTGCGTATGTTGTTATTCTGTAAGAGTTCTGGGGAGGAAACAAATGACAGACCACTGCTCCTAACATCCACCTCAAGTAAAGATCAGCGGTGTTTGTCGACACGAGAGTGAGTGTGTGTGGGTAGATGCCCGTGTGCAATTAGATCTAATGAGCCTTGCATTTCACTGACCTCTGTCATAATCTTGACACTTAGTCTTTGATTAAGTGGCCTGCATAAATGAACTGAATCTGTGCTGCTCATCATTTAAAAAGCATTTCAGATGTATGAAAATGACAGATGACACAATGGCACTAGACAGCGAGGCTTGAACAAATAGCGTGAATTGAGAACATGCAGAGGCGTCATCTGAGTGAGGCTAAAGTAACACCTGATAATCAAATGTGTTTCGGATGACCCACAGTCCAAAGTGGTCAAAAACACACGCATTCAGATAGCATAAAAGACCCAGTCTACTCAGCTTTCTATGCCTACAAAGGTGTTTGTACTTTACTAAAAAACAACCCCACATGGAAAAAACATATATAAACATATATGTTTCAATATAGGTTTTGATATAGGTTTTACATATATGTGACATATATAAAATTGGCCGTTTTCCTATATTATATGTACATATATGTACATATATGCACATATATGTTAACCTATATATTGGTAAAATTATTAAAATCTGTAGCTGCTAATAAATTAAACATAAATAAAGGTCCAACCAATGACAGTCTGCACCTGCAGGAGCCGGGATTCAAACCTCCAACCTTCCGATCACCAAAAAAAATGCAACCCCACATGCCACTGCTGGGATTCGAACACCCAACCTTCAGATCATTGGACATCTCACTCTACCATCTGCGCTACTGTCGCTGTTAAATAACACTGAACAGTAGCTGTTAAATTAAACCATTTTGTTATACATGTCCTAGACAGATCTTGTAAATGTTTTAAATGTGCAGACATCATAACTTTATTTAATAATTCACATAATTTATGGCCTGTATATGCACATATATGCACCTCAATTTTGCATATATGCAGCATATATGTGCATATTAGCTGCATATAGGTTTCATATATGTGCATATATGCTGTATATGTGCTGCATATATGTGCATATAAGCTGCATATAGGTTTCATATATGCACATATATCCACATATAGGTTCTTTCCATGTGGGACCATTTTATTAAAGATTAATTTAGTTTAACATGCATAGATCAAAATGCAAATAAAATAACCACCAGCATGACCAAGTAAATGATGCAAACCCATTTGTAGTTTATTGCAGCTACAGTAACCACAGATTTAAGTTTGCACCGGTATTAAAATGCGATTTGCTACTAGTGAACAAACCACCTGGGGATCATTGTATAAGAAAGGTTTCAGATACATGTTAAGCAAGCACTAAACTGTACCCTATATGTCATGAGCATGCGCTATAGAGGAGAGAGAAGCCACAAACCTGTTTTGATTGAATCAGATGCATGTGTTGGAGAGAGATAACATTGCAAGTGCAGAACCTTTCAGCTCCTCTCCTCTGGAGTATAAAGCAGTTACTGACTGTCTACACGCCACCATGAAAGCCTAGACTGCCTGTGTCATACTTAAAGAAAAGACGAACACGGTACATCTTTCAAGCACTCTGCAAACATTTGGAGAGGGGCAACATTGTATGAAGTATCCTGACACAAAGCGAGAGAAGAGCTATATTGATAAAGCTGAAATTTTGTTAAAAGCTTTCATGGATTCAGAGCCAAAGCCACTTAAAGGAAAACACCACAATTTTTCAATATTTTACTATGTTCTTAACTCAACTTAGATGAATTAATAAATCCCTATCTTTTTTCAATGTGTGCACTTAATCTTTGTAAGGGCGTTGTGAATGTGTTAGCATTTAGCCTAGCCCCATTCATTCCTTAGGATCCAAACAAGGATGAATTTAGAAGACACCAAACACTTCCATGTTTTTCCTATTTAAAGACTGTTAGATGAGTAGTTACAAGAGTAAGTATGGTGGCACAAAATAAAACGTTGCAATTTTTTAAGCGGATAAAAATTGAGAACTATATTGTATGGGGTAATAGTAAATTATTGTAAATAGTGGTGTTTTCCTCCAAAATGTAAGGACTGAAACAATGCAAAGCACAACAAGTAAAACAATGGTAAAAAAGAATATAGACTGTTTTATGAAGCAGCTACTTGCTTCTTTTATATGCAAAAAGTCTTTGTAGTAGCGATGCTAGTTAAAAATGGTAAATGGACTGCATTTATATAGAGCTTTTAACAGACCTATATGGCCATCCAAAGCGCTTTACAAGTTCTGCCTCACATTCACCCATTCACGCACACATTCATACACCGACAGCGGTGTCAGCCATGCAAGGCGCCATCCAGCTCGTCGGGAGCAGCTGGGGTTAGGTGTCTTGCTCAAGGACACCTCGACAGTTGGTCCGGTGGAACCGGGGATTGAACCACCAACCTTCCGGTTTGTAGACAACCTACATGAACCACTGAGCCACTGCCGCCCATAAAAAGATTGATCACCAAATTGTCACCAAATTTATCACCAAGATTTATCATTTATCATTAAAGATTTATCACCACCGCATATTGGCACTGTACACACTGGAAAGTTTTATGAATGACAACCTGTCATGGTCCTGCCAGTCTGTCATAGTCATTCATAGTTGTTCACGGTCTTGTGGCAGGATCATGCGGTACCCATGTTTTGTGTAGTAGCCAAGCTGTGTTTGTGTTGTGACAAGCTGTGTCTTGTCTCTGCCCGGCCCCCTTGTTTCCTCGTTAATTATTCATTATCGGTTAACTCCCCTCACATGATCTTCCCTTGTTATCTTGTTTAGCTTCTCCTATTTAAGGCCCCAGTGTGTTCTGTCCTGGACTGGATCGTTTTGGTTTGTTTGTATGTTAGGATTGTTTGCCTTGTGTGACAACTCAGTCTATAACCAAATAATCTAGTTAGTCTTGTCATAGTGTATAGTGTTGTTTGTCTTGTCATAGTCACCAGTCGTTGATTTGTTTTTTTTTGCCCCCACGTGGGCTATTTGTCAATAAAGCCCTTTGAGGTCACCCTACCATGCACTTGGGTCCCATTTCCTCGTGAAATCATGACACAACCGGATTTAAATGCGAGAGGGAATGTCCTAAATGATCATTCCATGTCTGTACAGTACAGAACACCTTTCTGAAAATGTGATGATTGACATAGAGGTAACCATAGCAATTTTGAGGCTGCTTAAAAGAGTGCTGTCTTGCAGCGTTGCCATGTCCTCTTCTTTTTTGGGGTTTACATACTGTTGTGTAGACAATTTTTGAAGCGATCAACAAGTTTTGGTGTTATTAAAGGAATAGTCTACTCATTTTCAATATTAAAATATGTTATTACCTTAACTAAGAAGAGTTGATACATCCCTCTATCATCTGTGTGCGTGCACGTAAGCGCTGGAGCGCGCTGCAACACTTCGATAGCATTTAGCTTAGCCCCATTCATTCAATGGTACCACTCAGAGATAAAGTTAGAAGTGACCAAACAAATCAACGTTTTTCCTATTTAAGACGAGTAGTTATACGAGCAAGTTTGGTGGTACAAAATAAAACGTAGTGCTTTTCTAAGCGAATTTAAAAGAGGAACTATATTGTATGGCGGAACAGCACTTTTGGGAGTACTTCGACTCGGCGCAGTAACACCCTCCCTCTCCCATTATGAGAGGGAGAAGTGGAGAGGATTTTTCAGGCGAGTTGAAGTACTCCCAAAAGCGCTTACGTGCACGCACTAAGATGATAGAGGGATGTATCAACTCTTCTTAGATAAGGTAATAACATATTTTAATATTGAAAATGAGTAGACTATTCCTTTAACTCTTTTCCCATCATTGACGAGTTAACTCGTCAATTAAGAGAAAATTATCCACCCAACTAATAAAACCCGGAAGTACCCCCTTAGGGCAAACAATTCCAACTCTGTGGGCCCTATCTTGCACCCAGCGCAATTGACTTTGTCAGTGACGCATGTATCATTCGTATTTTGCTCCGGCGCACAGCGGGTTTTTCCCTCCAAAGACGCACGTCGGCAAACTAGGGCATGAACTTGCGCTCCCTGGGCGGTTCAGCTCAAAAAAAGAGGCGTGTTCCGGCGCAAACCATCCCTGATGCTATTTTGTAGTTTCAAAAAACAATTGCGCCACTGACCAGAAAAAAAAAGTTAAAAGTCAGTGGCGCGTTGCGCGTTGTTCATTATGCTATTTTAAGGGCGCATGCTTGACCATAATGTATAGCGTGCACAACGCGCATAAACTTTGCATCTAATCTACAAAGATGCAACAGTTATTTTTGCAAATCATAAATTGTTAAACTAGGGCTGCACGATTAATCGTTTTTGAACCGAAATCGCGATGTGAATGGATGCGATTTTCGAATCGCAAGAGCTGCGATTTTTTTTTCGATTCAAAACTATCAAATATAACAATCATCTAGTATGCAGTTTTTGACAGTTCGCTTCATGCGCATTTTACGTTTGATGCAGTTTAAACCAATAGAGTGCATTAACACTGAGGTGCTGACTACACGTCAGATAACACCATTAGGAAAACATGAGCGAGCAGCAGTTCAACTCCTCAACAAAGTGTACGGCCATATGATTTCCGCGATGCGGAAAACACCAACAGAATCGCGAAATGCATACTAATGGAATTAACTGCACAACGCGGAATGTCATGAAGTTGGCAGGTTGGATTCAGTCATTTTAAAAACCCATTATAACTCATTAACCGGCAAATGAAAGGACAGAAATGCGCGAAAACATTTCCCTTTTGTGTAATGTTGGACTTAAAGAAAGGTATATACGTCCGTTTCTCGTCATGCATCGCAAACAATGACAAGCGCCTCATCAGACTATAAGCAGGTTCCAGCCCGGAACACAGCAGACGAAAGAGGTACATTATACTTTCTTGCACCCGCACATCTGCACCACTTTGAATATTTACAGGCACGAGGGTTCATGAAGCGCGCACACAGAGAGCTGTCAGCACACGCGTGATCACTAAACCTTAGTTTTCTTTCTTGTCTAAGTGAACATAAACAGCTGGATGTTTATCAGTATATTGAAGCAGAGCAGTTTTAAAGCTGTCTTGTGTCTTAAAGTGACAGACAGTAACCTGGTGCTTTCTGTGTCAGAAATGTTTATTACACACCAAAAATTAAAATCACTCCTTAATCTTAACTGTACAAGCTTCTGCAGCTCCACATTTAAAATCGTACAGTGAGGACTGTGCAGTGTTTTATTTGTATTTTTTGCTTATGTTAAATCATAGATTCTAATAACTAATATATTTACATTTATTACAGATGCCTGAAAAGTAAAACAAGATGAGTATAGTCTTATGATTAAAAGAAAAAACTAAACATTTGCTTGTCAGAAGCATTGTTGTAGTGACAGCCAAAATACATTGGCCTATATGTTATTTTAAATAAAACTTTCAATAAATTTTTGTTAAATTGTATTTTAATGTTCTTAGATAAAAAAAAGTTTGTCTGCAGAAGAGCAAAGTCCTGCAGACAACTTGGTACAATGTTTAAGAGGTTTTAAATAAACAGTAGCACAGCATCTTTCTTTGGTGCTATTAAAACCACCACAACAAGCCTGGATGTAGCTCTTTTATTATATACTAATGAATCGCACTTTAAATCGCGAATCGCAATTTTTATCAGAAAAATCGCAATTAGATTTTTTCTCCGAATCGTGCAGCCCTATGTTAAACAAAAAATATTAATACACGAGATAAGGGGAATCATCGTGGTGAGCATTGTGGTGATAGTTTTTATTTATTGTGTGGCTGCATTAAAAAATTCTCATGCAAATAACGATTAAAATATTTTCATAAGTTTGTTGTGTGGCTGTATTATGTTTATTTTATGTAAATAATAATTAAAATGTTTTCATAAGAAACCTTAATGTATATGAACTTGATTTGTAAGAGTAATTTGGGGTTGGACCTTGCTTGCGTTTCTTGGGTCCGATTTCAAAGCCCCCAAACCCTTTCAGCGGTGAGGGTGGAAGCAGCGATGTCCTCTGCTGGCGTCAGGTCCTGAGGCAGATCCCCCTCCGTTACACGGCGTGCTCCAAATTTATGCTGGCAAGCTTGGGATTCCCCCGTCTCCTGACATCATTGTAGCGCTTGGCGCAACAATGGGGATGGCAGCTGATGAGACTGTGGCTATTTCCTCTCACGCCTGTTTAACCTACGCTGATTTGGGCGGGTTTCTCGTATCCCCATACAAAATAACTTCTCTGTCTTTGACTGCTCTTACAAGAACGTCTGTCTCCTCGGCTGTGAACCGCTCCTGGCGTGCGCCTGGTAAATCCGTCATAATAATAGCAACCCTCCATGGAATTTGCGCCCTTGCGTTTAAAGGGAATGTAGGATAGCGTTCTGATTGGTTTATTTGACGTTACGCCCAAACCACACCTATGAATAATGAACCTACTTCAGACCAACCCCTTATTGATTTGCGCCTGGCGCAAGAGTTATTTCTCACGCCGGGAAAATAGCAATAGCGCCCAAGATCCGCCCACAAAGTCACTTGCGCGTTGCGCTTCACACTTGCGTTTTAGATCGTTAAAATAGGGCCCTGTGTATGTTTTGAGGATCGCTTTAAATCTGATCTCTATCAAAAGTCCAAAAATGTAATTATCTCAGTTTTTTGCTCAAATTTTGGTATTTTTGAAGAAACCTACTTATATTTGAAAGGTGATGAGAACAAATAACAGTAGGATGAAAGTTTTTTTCTGGGTCTGTTCTTTCATTTGATATGTTGTATGTTTATATATTTAAAGAACATTCTGGAAGGCATTAAACTTTTGTGAAAATAATAAAAAATGCTGGTGCTGGCAACCTTTTTAAAAAACACTGGTGGGAAAGAGTTAACGTGGAAAGGTGCCAGCCTATATACTTTTGTCTTTGAGGTACAGCATTTGGATTCATTTGGATTTATCATGGGACTTTTCTTGTTTGCTGTTTTTTTGTGCAAGATCTGGCAACACAAGTGAGTAAACGGTCATACTGATTTTCTGCACCACGCATACAGAAGACATTTTCCCCTTCCAGGACCTGTCATTCCTTGAAATACTTTATCAACAACTAGTTGTTCAGTTTGTTCAGTACACTATGAAGTTTCTGTAAATGTGATTGCCACTAACTGCATTTTGCAGTTAATTTGGTAGTACAATGTGGTTGTCACTTCCATAAATGACTGAACTGTGTGGCGGTACAGAACATGATAAGCATTAAAAGGTGAAGTGACAACCGAGTTCAACTGCTGTGTGCATGGGGCAGTAGAGGTACTTGAACATTTTGCAAAGCAAATTGAATTTGACACTAAAAGTAAGGTAAATGAACAACAGCTGCAGACAACCATAGAATTTTTCTTTTATTTTTAAGTGTTTCTATTCATGAAAGAAAATGCTATACAGCATAGTTGTGAGTTGTGACAGCAAAGGAACAATTTGAAGTTGATAATCAAATATGAAAACAGAACGATCACTTTTAGACAAAAGATTAAACGATTTTAACGGTTTTCTTCCTCTCACTCTTGTTTCTTCTATCTGATCATTGTCTATCTCTCTGTTGACTGGCATAAATATTTATGATGCATCAAATCCTAAAGAACACAGACTGTCTCTTTTCTCTCTCGTTCACTCAGACTGTGCAAGAACCATGTGTCTGTATGCATATATATAGTATAGAAAGAAAACTGCCCTCCACTCCGTGTAATGTTAGTTTTATGTATAGCTAAACTCGTTATTAATATCAGTGAAATGGCTAACATATGTGTCTTATCTGAGTTTGCATGCAGTCACATTCATATTTGATCATAACAGCACAGTTTCAAAGAGATAAATGACTTTTTTCTTTGCTTCTCTGTATTTCATTTTAAGCTCGGTAGCTTCTATTGAAAATTCACAGCTTTTAAAACACACCAAGAAAAGTTTTGAATATTTTCTTTTACCCGAAAGCTAGTTATGAATATAAGGAAGTTCATCCCTTAATAAGTGCACTTAGTGAACAATGAAAATAAAGATTCAACATTATAGATAAGATTTAAAGATTCAGTACATTATAACTTTGTGCCAAAATCCAATCAGCTGCCCCTGTCTAGATAGCCATCACCTTCTAATGTATCACATTTGTCATATTGTCACGATCTTGGCTTTATCATTCATGCATTTCTAGTCTTGTGACAGTCCCACGTGTTTTGTGTGGAAGCACATGGCCACTGTTTGTTTTGGTTGTTTTTCAGACGAGCACATTTGGAGCAATTTTAGTAAATGTCCTTGCTTTTCCAAGCTTATAATGATAGAAAACAAGGATCAGGGAACAACTTCTGACCCCCAAAAAGTGCATTCATTCTTCACAAGGGTAATCCACAAGCCTCCAATGGGTTAATAAAGGTCTTGTGCGAGTAATCATTGTGAAAAATATCCACATTTCAAACTTTATCAAACTGTAATAAATAAAGGTGACATCTTGTATTCACACAATTCCGAGAGTGTTGGTTGCCATAGGTAGGCTATTGCACAGTGAATTGTGAGTCCAAGATGGCACCATTAACGGAAACTATAGTTATGACAGTTTATAAACTGGTTCTGTGCTGGGGTATGTTTCCCAAAATCATTGTTAGTTAGCTATGATCATTGTTACCATTGTACTCTATTGGTAACGACAGAACTTGTGACCATAATTGCTTTTGGGAAAACACCGCTGGTGCATTTTGTAAGTTCCTGTATGAAGTCAAGTCTGGTCAAAGTCTTAGTCAAGTTTATTTTTAAGTTTTGTAAAGTCTGTTTAGTGTTTTGTCGGCTTAGTTTCAGGTTGTTTTATCCCCTCGCGGCCTTTGTTTTCCCCTGTTTTGTTTGTTTAATAAAGCCTTTTTTGCCCTGATGTGTCTGCACCTGCGTTCTGTCTCCTGCTATGAACACTATGCAATATGTCAAGTGATATTCTACAAAATCTTAGAATGACACAAATGGAGCTATGCATGGGAAATTAATATGAATACAGATTTATATTAACATGGTGCTAAGATATGCATCAATAATCTAAACAAATACACACCGTTGATTAGATGTGATTATATGCAACTAATTTCTTTATGAGTAACACATTTTTATTACAATGAATTACTCATGAAACATAAATAATGCAGCATAACTAATTTGCCAGCCTTTGCATTGGGGGCACATCTACTGTATGATGCCTTCTGAGAGCTGCTCACTAGCTTTTGTTAGAGAGCATATGAGTTCAAGACAAATTTCAAACACAATAGTTGCCTAAAGCGAATCCATTGCATGCGTGTTTAAATACACACAAGAACCTGGTTGATACTGTATGCGGGGGTCTAGTGTCTCTGTGTGTGTCTGTGTGTGATTGTGTGCTTTTGCATACACACAGGCCTACAGTTCATGGACTATCTTTAGAAAGCTTAGATAATATCCTGATCTCTGGTCCTAAAATGAATTAAGTCATTGATTTGCATACTATTCATCTATACGTCCATCCACTGTATCTATCGTATCCATCCATCCATCCATCCATCTCTACATATAATGTAAGTCAAGTTATTGAACAAAAAACAGGTTTACAGTAAAGTAAAGAGTACAATGAACTTTTGATACTTCACCGCATGACCCTTTTAGGTTAACAAACATGCAACTGCATTTCAACACTACGTTGTCTGTATTCTAAAATGTATAATCCAGTTTCCATTTATGATCCAGCACTAAAAGCATCACTCAAGTGCCATTATTGGAAGCCGTTACACAACGCCTCTCTCTTCGACACATTATTCATAGGCCATATTTAATTCTTTATAAATCTTTTATGAGTCTTGGGTAATGCCCAGAGGCAAACTGATTGTCAAGCACTTTCTTTGGTGCTATCATCAACCATTGACATTGAAAACTGTCTGAACCAGTTTCAAAAGGAAAAATCTAATTATATGAAAGGAAAACAGTCCTGTGCAAGATACAGTTATTCACAATAAGAATATTTCCAAAGTCGGAATATAGTTTCAGCGTTCGTTTTTTATTAAAATCAGTGACAGAAATAAAGCATGAAAAATTATAAACAAAACTGACGAAATTGACACAATACAAACCATATGTTTCCTCCACACACATCAAGGGCCCTATTTTAACGATCTAAGCGCATTGTCTAAAGCGCACAGCGCAACGTCTAAATGGGCGTGTCCGAATCCACTTTTGCTAATTTAACGACGGGAAAAATGTTTTTTGCGCCGAGCGCATGGTCGAAAAGGGTAGGTCCTATTGTAATGGGAGTATTTTGGGCGTAACGTGCAGTGAACGAATGAGAGTCACAGCTCTCATCCCCTTTAAAAGCAAGTTGCGCTGGCGCTATGTCTAATCCCTATTTAGATGACGGACTTTGTAAACTGAAAAACTAAGCGGAGGAAGAAGATCCCCAGTTTAAGATTAATGTGTAATAATTGTGTTGTTTGTATTGAAATTGTTATTTTCTTATTAAAACCTTTAAAACCCGTTTTCTTTTAGTCATGGAAGTAAAAAAGCAGGCTTGTAATTGCTTTAAATGTATGGCTATCCAATATCATCAAAAAATAATTTACAAGTATGTAAGATAAGGTTTGTACTCTAAAAATACTTTATTTGTAACAAACAGGAGATAAAGAATTTACAAACGGCTCTCCTCACGTTTCAGCACTTTGGACAGCGTTTTTTTTAGCAAAGAGTTTTTTTAAGCATTACTTAAAAATGTTTCTCATCTCACCATATCCACAGGTACAGAGTCATCATATACAATAAATCAGTGAGGTAGCATTAAAAAAAACATTTAAAAACAGACGCATTTGTTCAAAGCAAAGCATTTATTTACTTACCAGGCTGCAGGTGAAGCAGCTCTTTGCGCCTTCTAATGTCTCATAATTAGTCCTCATTTATGTCCAAGAGATTCAATAATAAACTTTTACATTCAATCCTTTAATCTTTCATGTTTAAAAGCATTTTTGTGCTGCTGCGCATTCATGTACCTTGTGATAAGCAAACCCGCGTTGTCCTCCCGTGTATAGGCGCATTTTACTAATGCGCTCTTTAAATAACATAAAACACATTGCGCCATTGACTTTAGACTTTAGGGGCTCTATCTTGCACCCAGCGCAATTGACTTTGTCCGTGATGCATGTATCATTCGTATTTTGCCCCGGCGCACAGCGGGTTTTTCCCGTCACAGAAGCACGTCGGCAAACTAGGGAATGAACTTGCGCTCCCTGGGTGGTTCAGCGCAAAAAAAGAGGCGTGTTCCGGCGCAAACCATCCCTGATGCTATTTTGCAGTTTCAAAAAACAATTGCGCCACTGACCAGAAAAAAAAAGTTTAAAGTCAGTGGCGCGTTGCGCGTTGTTCATTATGCTATTTTAAGGGCGCATGCTTGACCATAATGTATAGCGTGCACAATGCGCATACACTTTGCATCTAATCTACACAGATGCAACAGTTATTTTTGCAAATCATAAATTGTTACACTTAAAAATATTAATACACGAGATAAGGGGAATCATAGTGGTGAGCATTGTGGTGATAGTTTTTATTTATTCTCATGCAAATAGCGATTAAAATATTTTCATAACTTTGTTGTGTGGCTGTATTACGTTTATTTTATGTAAATAATAATTAAAATGTTTTCATAAGAAACCTTAATGAATATGAACTTGATTTTTAAGAGTACTTTGGGGTTGGACCTTGCTTGCGTTCCTTGGGTCCGATTTCAAAGCCCCCAAACCCTTTCAGCGGTGAGGGTGGACGCAGCGATGTCCTCTGCTGGCGTCAAGTCCTGAGGCAGATCCACCTCCCGTTACACGGCGTGCCCGATTTATACAAGGACGTCGGTCTCCTCGGCTGTGAACCGCTCCTGGCGTGCGCCTGGTAAATCCGTCATAATAATAGCAACCCGCCATGGAACTTGCGCCCTTGCGTTTAAAGGGAATGTTGGCTAGCGTTCTGATTGGTTTATTTGACGTTACGCCCAAACCACACCTATGAATAATGAACCTACTTCAGACCAACCCCTTATTGATTTGCGCCCAGCGCAAGAGTTATTTCTCATGCCGGGAAAATAGCAACAGCGCCCAAGATCCGCCCACAAACTCACTTGCGCGTTGCGCTTCGCACTTGCGTTTCAGATCGTTAAAATAGGGCCCCTAGACCAGGTTTTTGTTGGTCAATGGCGTAGTCTATTTTAGTTGCCAACAATGCGCCTGAACACACCTCGTTTTCAGACCAGAACGCCCATGGGCGCAAAAGGGGGCGCAAATGCATTTGATATTTAAACAACGCGGCGCTAAACGTGAAACTAGCGAAAGACACTTGCGTCGCGCATTGCGCTGCATTGCGCCGGGTGTAAGATAGAGCCCCTTGTCTCAGAACACATGAGTTAACCACTAAATCTGATCTGCTACACTAACTTAACCTATAAATCTGATTGTAAAATTGCAGACCAGTTTAATGATTTATTTTACAGTTAATTTAGATTAAAAGAATAATTTGTACGGTGCCTATGTTTTATTTTCTTTATTGCCTTTGTCTCTCTCTATATACAATAAGATAATGATGATGTCTTTTCCTGTGCTTTTGATCTGCGGTTTTCCAGGTCAGGAGGCATGCTAAGAAATCTCACATGCAGTGAGGGTCATTTGTCAGACACCATAGGCTCATTACCAAAGAATTGCACAGGGACTTAACCCCAATGCCTTTCAGTTTCACCCCAGAGTATTCCGGACACATACCCAATGCAAGGACTTCACTACAATAACTCACACGGCACAGATCAGCTCAGATGAAAGGCAGAATCTGAAACAGAGTAACTTAACTTGTTGCAATGTACTGTATGTCTTTACTGAAGTCTCTGGTGTGCTATTTACAATCGATAGAAAATAGAAAGTGATTTAATTAGCATTTGAGTAGCTATCTATAAGCATTTCTTTTTTTTAAGTAAGAGCTGTAGTTTAGAATTAAGTAGTTATTTAGTTTCACTGCAGAAATAGATGCACATTCATTCTTGCATTCATACAAAGGGTAGCAGTATTCTTACAGCACTCATAAAAAAGCATGCAAGTTTCGGCACAGAGCCCACCTTTTAGTCTTTTGGAATAGAGGTTTTTATGATGCAACATAAAATAACTACTCACCCATTATTTGAGAAAAGAGCCATTGGGCTTGGTACAATTTAAACATGCAGTGGTACAAACATCACTTTATATTCACTAAGTCTGTCTGAATCCAGACGATTTAAGCAGTTTATAGCTACACTATGAGGGTGTGTGTGATTTAATTACCATTTGCAAGTAAACAGTCCACATTTACATCCAAATGGTTATTAATTTACCTCCTTGTGTAAATTAGATTTCATGACGATTAAGTTTGCAATAGTTCTTAAATGGCCACTTTGAAACCGTTTTATAATTTATGGACATTATTCAAGGAAATATTTAATGTTGAAACGCAGAAATTTTTGTATTTAGCATAGAGCTAAATACAATGTGTGGCAAAAAAACAAAAAGTGTGAAACAGGCATTTATGGTCAGCACATGTGCACTGTACATGTTGAGCCATCACAGAGATGCAAGTTTAAATCCATTATCTCTGACCCCAAATCATTTTCCATCACCAGTTTACTGCTTTTATTTACAAGAGGAATTAAAAAAACGAAATCATAAATCTATCTCTATAAGGTCAGTATAAAATGGTAAATAAAAAAGCAACATGCAATGCTGTGATTCTCCTGTCCAACACATGCACACACATGCATGCACGCACACACACACACACACACACACACACACACACACACACACACACACACACACACACACACACACACACACACACACACACACACACACACACACACACACACACACACACACACACACACATATATATATCCAAAAAGGTAGCACATTATTTACAGTACATGTACTTACCTTGTACATATATGGTAAATATATTGTACTTACAGACAAATGTGTGGTACTTACTTTTAAGTATCTACATTAGTAATTAAATGGTATCATTATTGTACTTACCAGGGGTACACTCTTGGTAGTTATTATGTAACTCTAAATCAGTAATAGGTAATAATAGATACTTATAGTGTAGCTATACTGTAACTAACAAGAAACACTACTGTACTTAGAAATGAATGTACAACATAAGTATTTAGTACTTACAGGCAAGTGTGGGTATGCCACTGTGAGTTATATTAACTAGTAAGACCATAAAATAAGATGCACTGTTATCATGAACCAGTGGTAGGTCCTGTGTAATAACTGTGTAAAATGCAGCACTTAATTTAACAGTACAGTTTCCATGCAGTTACTATGGATGTACTAGTAAATGTACCCAGTAGTTAATGTGTACGATATTCAATGCTTCAGTTTAAAGGGTACAATAAAGGACAAAGATACTGAGTACAAAAATCAGCAGAAAGGCCTTTCATTAACTTACACTTGCCTGCATGTACCACACACTTACCTTGTATATACAATTTGTAAGTTAAATTAAGTTTGTTATTAGATATATACGTGCACTATAAGTACCTGCCATTAACTTTCACTGGCCTGTAAGTACTACACATTTACCAAGTATATACAGTTTGTAAGTACAGTAGTGTTTCTTGTTAGTTACAGTATACATACACTTTAAGCACCTGTCATAAACCCACACTTGCCTATAAAGGAACACGCCCAGATTTTGGGAATTTAGCTTATTCACCGTATCCCCCAGAGTTAGATAAGTCCATACCTTTCTCATCTCCGTGCGTGCTGTAACTCTGTTTGACGCAGCCCCCGCTAGCTTAGCTTAGCACAAAGACTGAAAGTGAATGGCTCCAGCTAGCAAACTGCTCCCAATAAGTGACAAAATAACGCAAGCATTTTCCTATTTATATGTTGTGATTTGTGTAGTTACAGCGTGTACAAATAACAAGGTGATATGAAACACAGCGATCTTTTAACAGTATACATACTGGGAACTATATTCTCAGAAGGCGAAACACTGCTACATGGGCGGAGTGATTTGCTTGCAGCACCCGAAAAGCCCCTGGAGAGGAGCAGAAAGTACAGTACTGTTTATTATTAGTTATCATATATCTACAATATAAGTATGTATCTGGTATCACCCAGTACTTAGAGTTACATAATAACTAGCAGGTAATGATACCATTTAATTACCATGTAGATACTCAAAAGTAAGTACCACACATTTGTATGTAAGTACAACATATTTACCATACATGTACAGGGTAAGTACCCTTACTGTAAAATAAAGTGCTACCTATATGATTTATGAGTAAGCTCTGTAAAAGTTGTCTTGGATCCTTCACAATCCTGCTTTGGTAAAACTTGAGTCAGGTGCCTCTCCTGCTCCATGCGACACTCTCCAGGAATGAAGGTCCCACAGCACAGTATTAGTGCTTTGATGCTGGGAGCGACCTGCTCTACCATTACCTCACAGGACATGAGGTGGATTTATGTGCACTCTGCCATGCTGTTTGTACTACACCATTACCAACCATTTTCTGCTACACATCAAAGCGCTGGGGGCTATACCTCAGGATTAGTTGCCCTGCTGGCCTAATCTTAGTAGGATAGTTGTGACCTGTTCTGGCCCAACATTACATCCAATGTAAACTGGGACATAAGACCTACTATGCTGCGTGTGCAGTATATGATGATTGTTATATTCATGCCTTGTCCTCAAAAGCCAGAAGGCCAACATATTACAACACTCTGGGCACAAATCATGTTCTGAAAGGTACAAAGGACAACTTCATTATGTTGTTTTATAGGATATCTTATTTTAGACAAATTAGATATCAGCATCATTTGAGAATGCAATCTTAAGAAGCCTTGTGAAAATATCAGTTTTAAATTAAATCCAAAATACCAGACAAGGAGTCGAGAATTTATCGTAGTTTAAATATGAAGAGTTTGACTGTCTTTTGCTGCAAAACCCTCTAAGTGCAAAACTTTTATATATATATATATATATATACTTGGGATTTATTCCTATGCTGAAAAAAGTGCATTCTGGCTGTTTACGCTGTGAAATGTTGCCTGCAATATAAACATATTTTCTGCAAGTTAAACAAATTACTCATATTAAAGTCACCATTTTTCAGAAGGAAAAGCACACAAATTTAGAAATAGCGTTGTCATAAAATAGCCTAAATGAATCCGTAGGGAATATAAAATGACTGCATATGCCTTTTCCCTTGGCGGATTAGAAATTTGATAAGACTAACTGAAATCAGTTTAGTTGAGCAGGTTTACTTTGACAGTACATCCTTAATCTCTTCTTTTTCGACATTTTTTTCTCTCCTGACCTTTTCACAGACTGTAATCCAAATGTCTCTTTTTACAGATAAATAAATATATAAAGCTTTTTAATCCCTTTAAGCGGAAGCAGTTAGGGCAGAGGCTGTTTGTTCATCATGAAGCTTAAGTTTGGCAGAGGAGAAATAGATCTGTCACCACGGCCCGCAAGCAGATCAAGGGATTCGGTCAAGTCACTCAGCTTGATCTTCAATATTTATTTTTTTGTTGTATTTATCATGTTCCATTTCCCCCATCTATGTTTTCCTTAGGTTTGCGGTAGTTTATTTATATAGACCTTACAAAGAGAAGACATTGCCGACTGGCGGCCTGGTAGTAAGTTGGTAAAGATTTCCAAAATAACAGTCAAGGATAATTGTCCTACTTTTGGGTCTAATAAGCATCTCATTCTGTCATTAATGCTCTAACACACTTATCTAAAATAAATTAGAGAATGTTCTCAACTGTGAGATCCAGCTTGAGAGTTTCCCAGTGGATCCTGACTCTTTAACATAATGAAAGCTACAATAGACGTAATACACATATCACAGGACTAACTATAGTGTCACAATCCTGTCTATACGTGCCTGAAATTAAGCTGGAAAGATAAAAGGAACATACTTTAAATCAGTCTCTTTACATGAGCATACTGTTTTTAAAGACAAAGTGTCTGTGTTACCGAACAAAACTGCATTTGTCTCAAACTTATGCCACATGCCAGTGAGTCTATGTTGGGCTGTATGGGATTCTTATAGACCATTTCACAAGATGTAAACAACACTGGTCCAGAAGCACTTCCTGTTTCCGTTTTTTAACACTAGAAAAACGTTGGGATAAAATAAACCAACAGAACATATAAACCTGAATTAACTGAAGTTAAACAAACATCTTAAAGATAATAATACATGTGAAATAAAAAAAATAACTGTCACAAAAAATGTAACAGGAAGTGTTTCTGGACCAGTGTTGTTTACATCATTTGAACTGGTCTATACAATGTTTTGAAAATGCCACAATGTGTACAATTTTTATGGGAATGAACATACAAATGGAATACTTACTGCTGTCTCTGCAAACTAAATAGCAGACATTGTAAAGGTTAAAAATAAAATCAAATAAGCTATGCAGGTCATTTAGTCTTAAAGAGCACCTATTGTCCGAATCAAGTTTTTAAATTTCCATTGGTGTGTAAGTGTTTGTTAGTACATGTTAACAATATGCAAAAGGTACAAACCCCAAAGTAAACAACAAACACACGGATTGTAGGCAACAGTTTACTTCCTGGGATTGGTGATGTAGCAAAGACATTATAATAATTCCTCCCGCTTTGGACTCACAGCATGTAAGTTAACTCCTGTTAGCATTGCATTGTGAGCGAATCTTTCAAACATGGTAAGGAGCATCACATTTCCTGCTGACATCAGAGGTATTCAGGCCATCACAACTTACAGATTATCTGGCCAATCAGTGACACAGAGCTTTTCAAATCCATGCGTTTCAGGAAGTAAATGAAACCTGAAGCTACAAAATAAATGGTATATGGAAAATAATCTGTTTTAACCATAAACCACACAAACACATTGTATTATACAAAATACAAAAAATTGCATTGTTTTTTAGCAATGAAATAGATGCTCTTTAACATTTGAAATTTGTGGTGAGTTGCTACAGTATTTAAAAACAAGTTGAAATTGTGTAAATTAATTTGTTACATTAAAGTATAGACAACATTTAAATGACTTACTTTACGTTCACACCGTCGCCGTTGAGAGCGTCAAGAAAAAAAAATGCTCTGGCTGCCCTGCCAACGTTCACGTCACAGGCGGTTCCCACTGAGCATTTCGGGGTCAGAAAAGTCATTACAGCAGATTGAGTTGTGTATTATTCAGTATCGTCAAAAATAACTACTTGCGTTGTGGGCTTTGAAAATCACACAAGGTCTGCCGTTACGTTTTTTCGGGATTCCTGCAGAGCCATTACTCCACGCCGGCCATTGTTGAAAATAAATTACTTCCGACCACTTTAACACTCCCACTGATGGCAGTGTAAACACACAGTTAACTTATAAAGCTTTGATTATACCTAAAAAATTTACAGTAGCAAAAGAATTGTAGATTACATTTACATTACATAATCTTTAAATATATTACTAATGAATATATAGAAAATCTACAAAATGATAACTTTGAAGAAAAATACAGTAGAAGGATGATAAATGTGTTCAATATTGTTAGTAGCTATTACTATAATCACATTGACTGTATGTGATGAATCCAGGCTAAAGTCTCCTAATCTAATTATGGCCTTACTCTTAAAGATATCAGTATTAGTTTCACAGAATGATCTTTATATTATGTGGGGTGATTTTATCTACAAAACAGTAATATCCAACGCTATATCATGGCAATTCATACATATTTTACGAGGTGGCTAATTTGTATTAATTTGTGCAAACACATTAGTACATTTTTGTACGATTTGACTTGATCCCAGTGACACTAGGGTTAGACTGCAAAATATTAAAACAAGCAAAAATATCTGCCAATGGGGTGAGAAAATTTTACTTGAATTAAGTGTTTAAGAAAAAAGAAATCTTATTTCACATTTTTTTTCTCACCCCATTGGCAGATAATTTTGCTTGTTTTAAGGACAATTTCACTTAAATTCAGAATTTCAGAGTCAAATTTGCAGTCACAGCTTCAGTGTGGGTGTCATAGGCTAAAATGTGTATATAATAAAAACAAATGAGGTAAAAAAAGACTCCAAACTCGTAAAACAAGAACATTGCACATTCAATATTGGGTACTTAAAAGAAGAACTGCTATCATTCTCATTCATCCATTGTTTGACATTGCATTCTGTGAGATGCTTGATGCCCGTCAATATCATCAGCAAAGGACACTTGTGGTTGCAGGCTGCCCTCTGGATGTATAACACCTAAGGGAAGCCCTGGGGCAGCGGTGTCCACGCTGCCAAGCCCTTTAAACAGCCTTGTGCAATATCATTGTTTACTATATTATTCTTCACCTGACACTGTACTCTCTCAATTACAAAGCTGTCTAACCACGATTCTGTAAATACCATGTATCCCGAACTTAATCCCATAAAGCAGTTTCTATTGTAGAAATGTAAAATTACTTTAATAACATTATTACTGTATTAAAATGTGTTTTTTTCTGCAAAATGAATGAAAATTCAGTTTGTGAAGATAACTTGGCCATCAAGATGACATTACAATCATAATTTAAACTTTTAGACAATGCAATATCATTTTAATGTATTTATAAATGTAGCTTCGGGAGGAGCAAGGTCTGTCAATACATCATCATGGGCGTATATAAGGTAGCCTTCAGGCCGCCGTGTCCAACTGCAATTCTTCCGGCAACCCACATCCTCCTTCACTGCTCTCTATCTTCCTCCGCGCAGTTTTGTTATAGGGGGGTTGAAATTTGGCCCTCAAGCCCCGGCCTCAGGTTCGCTCTCTCTGAAGGTTCAGAGCTCAGCTGCAGAGCTCCCTTCGAGGAAAGCAAGCCAAGTTCGTTTACCATTACTCATTAAGATCTGAATGCGCAGGCGAACTAATGAATTAGTATTCATACTGTAGGTATTATAGGGATACTAAAATGTTTAAATGTCACCAAATGAATGCTGAAAGAATACACAAATCTTTAAAAATCCTTTGAGATTAATAGGATTTTAAATTATCTTATAATAACTAAATTTGTTACCTAATGAAATGAATCCATTCACATTTAGAAGTTGATTATATTAAACATTAAAAGATGAGTTAGGGCAAGAAATATTCTCCTACACCAGCTCATATTAAAGGACAAGTTCGGTATTTTACACTTAAAGCCCTGTCTTCAGATTGTTTATGATGAAATAAAACGGTTTTGACAGAAATTTCGACATATGATGCTGGCCCGAGAATTTTTTGGTGTTTCTTGTATCACCTCCCACCTCTATAATGGCTTTAGGTGCACAGGAACAATCCTTCCTAAAATGCATTAAACTTTCATTTACAAAGACATGAAACTCACCGAGTGGTCGGGGGGGTGTTCACTGATATGCTCACACAAAAGCTGCAAAAGACGCATTCCAACAGGTTTTTATCGTAGTTTTTGTCAACTCCATTGACTAGTATTAGATGTCCTGTGAGGTACGGTATTACTCCGCGCCGGGAACTTTGTTTCTATTCTTGCAATTGGCAGAGGTGGATTATCGCCACCAACTGGGCTGGAGTGTCTATTATTCAAGCTCTCAGCGGAAGAATGTACGGGTGTGAGGCGTTTGGAAAAATAGATCCACAAGTTTAAACGAATGCTAAAACACCTGTTGGAAAGCATCTTTTGCAGCGATTTTTGTGTGAGCATATCAGTGAACACCCCTGACCACTCGGTGAGTTTCACGTCTTTGTAAAGGAAAGTTTAATGCATTTTAGGAAGTATTGTTCCAGTGCACCTATACACCCATTGTAGAGACGGGAGGTGAAAAACAAACACCCGAAAATTCTCGGGGCAGCCGCATATGTCGAAATTTCAGTCAAAACCGTTCTATTTCATTATAAACAATCTGAAAACAGGGCTTTAAGTGTAAAATACCGAACTTGTCCTTTAAAGACAGTCCTAGACACATCAATTCTTATATGGTGTCAAAACGTACAAAGTCAATACATTTGTTGTGCGATGGTATAATTTACTGAGATATTCTGCAGGAGTTTAAGAAGCCACTACTGACAAAAGCCCAGCAATACAAGGATTCACATCATACCTGCTGACTGACAGGAGTATTCATTTGTTAAAGCTCTTATTACTGTCACACAGGAATGTTCAGACTCTATTTAATGTATGCAAAGCCTAAATGCTCATCACGCTTTTGAATACCATCTTATAATCTCGAAGGTGAACGTTGCCTCAAAGAACCTCTTTTCACAAAATCTCGCTAAGAGCATTTCCGTGTCTCGTGTTAGGTTTTTGATTTTGGATATGGGAAAGGTTTGTTATGTTCTCTCTTCTCACGCCTCCAGGACAAGCGAGACACAAAAGTGTCTTTTTGCCCTCAAGTGGCTGCTAAAATGGACAGCTAGGATGGCCATTCGTGCCAGTTCTGCCGTACACGTCCCGAACATGCTTTCGGGTTCGTTCTCCGGAAGTCGCGTTGGTCGACCGCATAAGTCATCAAGGTTTAATATTTCGGGTTTAATTTCAGAAAAGCAACCGTTACATTTCAACGTTAGAATGAAACTACAATGATTGTATGTCTTAAAAGAAATCAATCTTAATTTTCTAATGTATTTTAACTGAAATGTGAGAACCTCGATGACGTTTAAGGTCGAGCAACGCGACTTCCGGAGAACGAACCCGAAAACATGTTCGGGACGTGTCCGGCAGAACTGGCACGAATGGCCACCCTATGGACAGCGCACTGTAAAAAGAAAAACTTTTCAAAAGCTCGATTTGAGTGACAGAAGCTATCAGAAGCTATGCCATCACTCCATTCCACGCTACCTTAGCTGCAAGGGCGTAACACAGAGGCGTTGTACATTTTACACAATCGCGAATGTGCCTATAGCAAGGCGGGAATGAATGCTAAGTGCTGTTTCATTGTGTTGATGAGCTTCTTAATGCAGATCGGGCATGACACTTGACTCTGGCCCCTGGATGTTTTCCAGAGCATTATCAGCCTTATTCACTGCTCCAAACACTGTGTCTACATTAACCTTGGCACGGAGGGAGTCATCCAGGCAGATGAGAAGTGCAGCAGTGGATAGTAGTGTGTAAGGCAATGGCTTCTGCATGCTGAAATGCATGCAAATCAAGCCTGTGTGTTTTCATAAACCTATTCCCTCAGGCTAAGCTACATTCCTTCATAAGGACACACAGGTTAGTTTATGGATTGCATGCGATGCACATGACGCATTTGGTCACGACGATGAGTCATGCTAGATGATAAAATGTGGTTTTACATCAGAATTGAACCAATTTTGTGTTTGTGAGAATGCACCTGTATGCTTAAATGGATTTATGAGACTTCTTGCTTTAATAAAAATGCTCCATTCAATAAAACAGCTGTAAAAAACTATAGTTGTACTTGACTGCACCTGGAATGGGGTTCTTGGAGCTCAGAGGTCATGGAGATAATGGTATTTGCTATTGATAAATCCATATTCAATAACTTTAAAAGTTGATAAGTTGCAAAAACTACATTAGCAAAGTCTCTATGTGGTCACAAGGGTGCATAATGTATTTTTATGCGGCGTAAGTTGTCTTGTTTTTCATTCTGAAGGGTTTTGTTGTTCATTTTGACCATGATCCTAAAAAAGACCTCGAGCTGTTTTAATATTTCTCCCGCCTAACAGAATATCTAGGGGCTTGGCAGAACTATAATTTGTTATTGATTCAGTGGTACAGTATACACTAGAGATGTACACTGCTATCATAGAGTCTAAAAACACTTTCTGCCAAAGAAAAGAAGAAAACTACATGTTTTGACGGTTCAAGTCCAATGAGCCATGGTTTGATTTACATGAGTCAGGATTGAAAGTGCTTGATTTGTTTATGGGTAAACAAGTACGAATTAGAGTGTTGACAGACCAAGCATGATCGAAACCACATACAGCACAAGGCTTTACAATTAAACCTTGCAGCGCTCCTCTGAGATTTCACATCAAAAGCACACCTGCCCACACAAACACAAAAGCCAGACGCTTCTAAAACAAGCATTTACACTTAAAATATGAGTGGATCTCATTTATATTCACAAGTCGAATTAATGCGTCGATGCGGAAGATGACATCTGGGAATATGTTACTAGACATTTTTGCAATTTCGGTATCTTATATAAAATAAGTTATCACTGTTTTAAACTGATTCACTCTCATACCCATGAATCAGCAAACTTCAATATGGCTATGAATAGACAGCACAGTTACAATTTAGACACAGTGATGCATCACACGAAGGTACTATGGGGAAACGGTGAGCTCAAACAATAGTGCACAAGTGAAAGATCTATCGATGCTGACACAGAGATTTGATTGTATTCAAATTCAATGCTTTGTTGTTGCCATACACAAACGTATTCCATTATGCCTTTAAAAGAACAATTTCCCTGCTGTTTTCTTGGGACTCACTGGAATAATGTTAAGTGGTAATACCTCACCGCACTCCCATATACAGCCATTATGCATTGTTTGGCGGTAAATAATGACTTTATTGAAAAAAGTTTTTATTGAAAGAAACGTTCTATTACACAATACACATTTTAATACATTTTCTATTTTACAATTTATGTGAAGATAAAATGCACATTGTAAAGAGTTTGTGCATAATTTACAGTGTTCAATATCCGTTTGCATGTGTGCGTGTGTGTAGGTTTGGATAAACTTGTGAGGGCCACAATGCTCCACTAACTGAGCTACAGTTGTATAACATTTTAACTTTTTTAAATGCTGTAGTTTTTCTATTGTATTTTTCTACCGGTATTTTGATACTGATGTGTGAATGATGTCTTACTGGTAAAAAGACGGAACGTCACTGCATGTGTGAACAGCACATTTTCGTATTTACTGGTAAATTCATTCTGGTAAATTTATGGTAATTTACCAGAATTATAGTGTGAAAGAAGCTATTGTCTCACCAGGCTATGTTTATTCGGCTATTCAGTGCTGAGCTTCGATGAAACTTCACGAGACTGGCGAGATGCTTCCACAGGGTGGGAGATATGCAGTGTGATTGACAGCTTTGACACCAAATAGATATACGTGAAAATCAGATGACATGATTTCACAACTTTTCATTGGCCATTTAGATATGTGAAGCATACTGTATACAGAAATGAACCTGGGCATTCAATCCATCGAAAAATCTCAAAATCAGCAAAATGGACATACGTGGTTTTGTCATACGTGGTGGACAGCGACAATATATGATAAATAAATTAATAAATAATCACTTACAAAAGGAAAATATCTTTGCAGTGTTTCGTAATCAAATACAAGGATGCCATTATAGTATGTGGGACAACCAGCAATCCACCAATGTCCTTTATACATTAGTACAGCTATTTACTACTCATTGGGCCTATAGGGAGAAGTGTAGCACCCATAAAAATGTATCCCAGGCCCCAAATAAAACTATGAATAGGATAGGTACTGTAGTCTTAAAAAAACTTAGAAAGTTTTGCAGTTGACATTTAGCAAATAGAGTATAATGGAATTCTTCATCACACCCTACTGATGTTTGATTTATGACCGTACACAGCAAACAGAATATTGAGGACCCTGCCAAAACTCTTACTTCAGATCATTCAAGCCTCCGTTTTCATAAAGCATTGAATCAATAACCAGTGCTGTGGAAAGTTGTGGATTTTCAGTTTCTCTCGCTCTCTTTATTTTGAAAGTGTTGTGTACCCAAGGGCACAGGAAGGTCTGGTGTACCTTTTGCTTTTGGAATAATGCCTTACTTTTTAAATTCAGCCCGAGTGTGTCTAAGGCGTATCTGTCAGTCACACACCTTGGCGCAGAGGTGCAATCTCTTTCTCTCTCCCTTCCACATCTTTCTCCTCGCCCTGCTTCTTTATCTTCTTGTATGGATAAAACAAGTACAGAAATGGAGTGAAGTCTCTCGAAACAGTGACAGAACAACTGCTCATCAATCCGGCACAATTAAACATCTCAGTTAAAGTGTTCACTGATTACCACATCCCTGTAATCATACTCCTACAAGAAGTAAGAAAGATAAAAATAGACTTATTCACCATAATGACAAAACCATGATGAAACATGCATAGAATTAGGAATAAGAGAAGAACCACCTGATATAAATGCTCTATACAAAAAACTAAAACTAAATCTGGCTGTATGTGCAAGGGACTGACTGTTTTTATGCAACTACAGGTACAGTGGTGTAAAGAAGTGTTGCCCCCCCTCCAAATTTCTTATGTTATTGCATATTTGTCACACTTTAATGTTTAGATCATCATACAAATTCCAATATTAGTCAAAGATAACACAAGTGAACACAACATGCGGTTTTTAAATAAAGGTTTTTATTATTAAGGGAAAACAAAATCCAAAACTACATGGCTTTGTGGGAAAAAGTATTTGCCCCCCTGTTAAAACATAACTAAACTGTGGTTTATCACACCTGAGTTCAATTTCAAGTAGGACCTACCTGACAAAGTCAAGTAGACCAAAAGATCCTCAAAAGCTACACAGCATGTTGAGATCCAACAATATTCAGAAACAAATGAAAAAGTAATTGAGATCTATCAGTCTGGAAAAGGTTATAAAGCCATTTCTAAAGCTTTGGGACTTTGGTGAACCACAGTAAGAGTCTTTATTCACAAATGGCAAAAACATGGAACAGTGGAGAACCTAACTAAGAGTGGCCGGCCGACCAAAATTACCCCAAGAATGCAGCAACGACTCATCCAAGAGGTCACAAAAGACTTCACTATAACATCCAAAGAACTGCAGGCCTCACTTGCCTCAATTAAGGTCAGCGTTCATGACTCCACCATAAGAAAAAGACTGGGCAAAAATGGCCTGCATGGCCATTACAAGATGAAAACCGCTGCTGAGCAAAAAGAAAAAAAATTGCCAGAAAAATCTTGATGATCCCCAAGACTTTTGGGAAAATACTCTGTGGACTGACGAGACAAAAGTTAAACTTTTTGTAAGGTGTGTGTCCCATTACCACATCATACCGACAGTAAAATATGGTGGTAGTGTGATGACCTGGAGCTGTTTTGCTGTTTCAAGACCTGGAAGAATTGATGTGATAAATGGAACAATGAATTCTGCTGTCTACAAAAAAAATCCTAAAGGACAATGTCCAGATATCTGTTCGTGACCTCAAACTGAATCAAACTTGGGTTCTGCAGCAGGACAATGATCCAAAACACACCAGCAAGTCCACTTCTGAATGGCTGAAGAAAAACAACATGAAGACTTTGGAGTGGTCTAGTCAAAGTCCTGACCTCAATCCTATTGAGTTGGTTCATGCTCAAAAACCCTCCAATATGGCTGAATTATGACAATTCTGCAAAGATGAGTGGACCAAAATTCCTCCACAGCGTTGTAACAGACTTATTGCAAGTTACCACAAATGCTTGATTGCAGTTGTTGCTGCTAATTTTTCACAAAGGCCATGTATTTTTGGATTTTGTTTTCCATTAATAATAAAAACCTTCACTTGTGCTATCTTTGACTTATATTGTAATTTGTTTGGTGATCTAAAACATTAAAGTGTGACAAATATGCAATAACATAAGAAATCTGGAAGGGGGCCAATACTTTTTCAGACCACTGTAGTTATGGGTAGATTAAGAACAAGATCCCTTATTGCACAAAACGAACAAAGTCCTTACTAGAAAAGCATTGATATAGATTACTGCAAAATGGCTTATGTGCATCCCTAGCGCAGAACACTGCGCTTCAATGCCACCTGACTCATGTCCGATCCTCCTTGCAGCTAATTTGATAAGAAATGTTGTGTGTGCGCCACATCTATAGTTCACAACATCAAATAGATTGTTGAGCATTTTCCTGCAGATATCAGCAATTGACTCTAATAAATACAGTCTTTAATACCATAATGCCATAGAAAAAACCTTGGGTATTTTGCATAAAGATGGTAACATTGCTCACAACAGACATGTTTTTTTCATTTCAATTCTATTCCCACCCAAACACACCAAAGTCAATTGGTCGCTTAACATGTCAGTCAAAATACCTCTACATGATTGAAATAAGGTACAATACAGACCATACTTTATCTACAATGTCAGGATATGCAAGACTAAAGAAATCCCATCTAAAAAAAAAAAAAACGTGAGGTCTCATACTGCATAGCAGGATATTCTGAACAGAGTAATTGACACACAGGAGGCGAATGATACAAATCTAATGAGGAAGAACAAACAAACATATTGTGCAATGCGTGTTAGTGCGTGGGTAGCTGCCATTTCAGTAATGGATGTGTTTATTTGTGGCATAAACAGGGGAACGTGTTATGCAACTGCTCACGAAATGTGGCGCAGATGTTTGGGCATTTCGGTTATATTAAGAGAGGTATCTGATGGCAGATATAAGGCTGGAGAACATCTAGATTTCTACATTATTACGATTTTAACAGCTATGTCAGCTCTGATAATAACAACATAGGAAATGTCTGGTGGGCAACATTGGGCTCATCATCACAGCGTCTTTTTGCTCTCAATTGTGCGTTTTGAAACAAAAGCAGTGAAGTGGAAAACAAGAAGGGGAAAGAGTGGGAATAATAAGGGTGAATTAGACTCCTGCCTGTGTGCATGTATGTGTAATCAGAGAATGGTGCCGTGTTGCTCAGGAGGTGAAAGTCGCTGCTGATTGCCGTGACTGGGGCCGTATAAATGACACCGATTGTTTCTCCTGCAAGGATCTGTTTTTCTGTCGTCACATCTACTCTAATATGTCTAACAAACTATTGGACCTCTATTTTAAAAACACATGCATGCAGAGAAAAGAAAGGGGAAGGAAAATGTGCGTGTGTGTGTGCATGTGTGATAGAAAATTACAATAAAATACTTTTTGTTACTGTCCCCTCAGCTCAGGAGATTATGTTTTAAATGTGAATCTATAAAAAGCAACATGTTCCGGTCTCATCTTCACATTTAATTAATATCATAAAAATTGATTTGCTTCAGAGAAACAATAAGGCATGAATGAAGCATCTGGGAATGGCTTGCAGAACAGTCACAGCGATAGTGGAAGCAAATTAAAAAATGCTAATGAAAGAAATCATATAGGTAATACTTTCATTATGATGTACTTTCACTTCACTATGACTGTATTGAGTGTGACAACTTAATAACAAATGCTTAATAAATCTGTGAATTTTCAATACATGGCTTACCTATAATTTTCATTAAGTAGTGGTTTTTAGTACTTTTAAAATGATTGCCTTTAATGAACCTTCTCTTATGCTTGTAGGATGGTACAATATCTGTCATTCTGTCTGAGTTAATGGGTTAAGGTCACAGCCTTTGTCAAAACACCTCGTCATTTGGTTTTTAACTCCCACTTGCTTTTACCTACTGCATACTGGAAACAAAGCAAGTGAATACAGATTTCAGCATGCCTTATTGTATATTTCATATTTATGGCTTTCAGTGGAAGCAAAGAAATCTGACTTTGTGTCCAAAGCAGTAAACTTGACCAATGTAACAAGTTTGTAACATTAAAGGGATAGTTCAGCCAAAAATTAAAATTGTGTCATATTTTGTATATTTTTTTTCTGATGAACACGAATGCAAATTTTGAGGAATATTTGTAACCAAACCAATCATGAGCCCTAACCCACTGTAGAAAAATAGACTACTATGGAAATGAATGGGACTCATGAATCAACCTGATCTCACGAATTTCCGTAGCATAGTCACGGAATTTTTTGCTAATTTTTCCATGGCATTCTAACGGATTTCCGCATATTTCCGTGGCCCTGCCAGGGACTTTCTTTTCCGTGGCATTCTCACGGATTGGTTAATCAACTGTTTTGTCCTAATTTCTTACCATTCTCGCTTTAATTTAGGGATTTATATGAAATGACATCCCTACCCAAACCCAACTCTAACCCCAACGCCAGGCGACAATTGATTAAAGTTTAGAAAATATAAAAGAATACATCAGAAGAAAATAGTATAAACCACTACTTAAAGTGACATACTAACGCAAACACCAAATCTAACCCTAAACCGAAGCGACAATGGTTTGAAAATAGGAAAAAGCAGTTGAGTAACCAATCCGTGAGAATGGCACAGAAAAGAAAGTCCGAATATGGAGATCCGTGAGAATGCCACGGAAAAATGTACAAAAAATTCCATGACTATCCCACGGAACTGTGTGAGATCATGTTGCACATGAATGGTTTGGTTACATACAAAATATCTTGTCTTGTTTTCATCAAAACAAAGACATTCATACAGGTTTGTAACAACATGAGGTTGAGAAAATGATGACAGAATTTTTATTTTTGGGTCATCTATCCCTTTAATTGTGATAGTACCAAATTGGTATTTTTTTAATTAATGTAATAAACCTACACTATCTACACTATTAATGCTAAAACTGCTGTGCGGCTCAGAAGTTTAATATTTTAATTGTGGTCTCAGTTTTTTTGACCGAAATGTACTTTAAAGGCAGGGTGCATGATCTCTGAAAGCCAATGTTGATATGTGAAATCACCGAACCAAACACGCCCCTACCCCAATAGAATCTGGACCTTCATTTGATAGACCCGCCCACACATATGCAACCCAGGCAACGATGTCGGTTAGTAGACACGCCCCTTACTGCTGATTGGCTACAAGTGTGTTTTAGTAGTCGGCCCGACTCCCATATCCAAAGTGTTTTTCAAAAATCACGCACCCCGCCTTTAAGAAAACCTTTTTATAAATCATAGTCCAATGATATTACTTAAAAAACTTGTTGAAATGTCTGTGCCATAAACATAATTTTCAAGTGTTTAGCTCTTTTAGTATGGATGACAATTGTTAATTGGGTAAAGAGTCTTTCACCATTTAGTATATTGATTTGAAACACCATCTATTCGGCTGCTTAATTAAGCAGTAAATTCATGGAAGTGCTATTGATTTTGTATGGCGTAGTCTACAAGTCTAAATGTGAGCAAATGCAACTCCAAATGTCCCTTTCGCATTCCTGCCAGGAGCAGAGATTGAGAGACTTCCAATAAATTTTGCTAGGAAATTAATAGAAAAAATTGCAAAGCTAACTAAAGCAAGTGAGTTCAGTAGAGCTTTTTTTCATTGTCTGTGATCAATGCTCGCAGTGACTATTGGGAGTTCGTCCAACTCTTTCATTTCAGATTGCCATTAAAGTTGGCAGTGTCATAGCAATGCTAAAGCCAATATTTTACCCTACCTCAAAACTACCACGAAGAACCTAGATCAAGATAAGCACTAAAAAAGATAAAAAATGAATCCATTAACCCGTTTAACAAGTTTAAAAAAGGACTTCCAAAATAAGAAGCAATGCCAATTAATGCCAACACCTGTTCCATAAATACAAACTTATAATTTGACAGTGTTTTATGAAATAACATTCACAGATTCTGTGAACATGAAACTGGCAGCTTTTCTTCATAAAACACTGATAAATATCACATCTCCATCAATAATACACGGCAATTAAGATGTTTCAGATGTTGCATCATGACATCAAACTCCAAAACAATCAATGTTTCGGTCCCTCAGCATGGGATTCATGTGTTGGCAGTTTTAAGTCTTAGCTAGTGTTTACTGGAGTCCAAAAACTCCAGGAGCCCACCACATGTCCATATTTCAAGCTGTCAGGACAAGCGAGAAGCATGTGTCTGGTGGAACCGGGTATTGCATGGATTCGGCTCATCAAAATCTAATGCCACAGGTACAGCACTGCTCCGACACGCCACGTTCTCCATCTGCACTGTATGCCATTCATTTCCACCGTACTAAGACAGCGTCTAAAATTTTACAGTATTTTTTATATATGTCTAAATATCAAATATGTCAGCTACAGTATTATTACAATGCACAAAGCCTACAAAAATAAATTGAACGATAGATCTGCATTATTTTAAACGTGGTTAAGAGGAACGTGTATTGCAATTCTGTTTCAACGAATTAGGTATCAAGGGTGCGTTGAATTACTTTCGTAAAGGCGAAGCAATATTACTTTAATGAATTAATTAATCCTTTACTGTACATGACTCACAATTTGAACCTAACCATGCTTGCTCAAGGTTCATTGGTTCTGCAGCCAGTTTTTGGGAACATACCTACTGCATAAATGCCATGAATAATCACACAATGCTGATTGGCTAATGCAATCCCTGCACTAGCAAATATCCAGAGCTGTGACGTAAATGGCAAACGATAGAAACAAAATAGCCCATTGCATGCGTTTAAGACCCTTCAAAAAACACTGAGGGTTAAAGATGCTTTTAGCATCCAGATGGTGTTGTTACGACATCTATCAGCATGGGCTAAAGGGCCTATACTGTACTAACAAGCCAAACCTTGACCTAATGGTTAGAATTGATCTTTTGTACTTATCAACGTACTTTAAAAGGCACTCAAACATCTTGCTGACAGTTCTTTAATATATTATTGTTATGTTTGATTTACAAAAATTAACCACATTTCATTTGACTCCGTTGGTCTACATTGCTTTGAGCTTCACCAGATTACACTTTGCTTGGCACTTGGTTTACCCTTATGGCCGACACATGGTTGCTATCTATAGCGCCACTGATCCAAGTTCAGTGTCATACAGATAACAGGTCCCGCAGTGTGCTGTATTACCTACTGACATGTCAGTCTCAATTAGTGTTGTTTTTGGCAGCCTGTTTTCATTTTAGTTTTAGTCTAGTCTTTGTGTCAAGCTGTCATTTTAGTTTTTATTAGTTTTAGTCACGTCATACTCTTTTTAGTCTAGTCAAGTTTTAGTCGACTAAAATTCTTGCCATTTTAGTCTTATTTTAGTCAGACTTATCCATTCCTATTTTAGTCTAGTTTTAGTCGACGAAAACTGATGACATTTTAGTCTAGTTTTAGTCAGTGATATTGTATTTAGTCTCTTTTTAGTAATGCAATTCTATTTAACCCATATAGTATAATGACCTAATAGTATTATAGACAAAACAATATTTTCTTTTAGCCAAACCCATTTCAAACAAAAGTTATATTGTTACCTTATAGACCCAAGAATACATCCATTCCAGACATGGAAGATGCTCTGATTTGAATAGATATTTATTTTACTATCCTCTGAGTGAGTGACTTGACTGTTCGTAAGAGTCTCCATAAAAGTCTACATAATCAAAACAAAAGTAGTCTAAGCAAACACACACACACACACACACACACACACACACACACACACACACACACACACACACACACACACACACACACACACACACACACACACACACACACACACACACAAGGTCAAATGGGTCACACACAACTATAGACCGTTTCAGCGGTAACAACATAAACAAGCCGCTGTCGCGGTCCGCTCGTAACTTCCGGTAAACTCCGCTAATAATAAATAACAACAAATTCTTTAAACATAGTTTATTTATATAACAAGCAAACAAAACAATACATAGATTACTTAGGAAACCAAAACATTTGTTATTTTCGACGAGGCATTTGTTCAAGAGATCAGTTTAGCAACTAGTCAGACCATTAAAAAAACGAAACCGGAAGTAAGGTTCGGATCCAGACGTGTATCGCGTGCGTACGATGAAACCATCTATAGTTTGTGTGAGAATAGAAATATGCTATTGTTAACATTTATAATTGTATTTTGACAGCAGCACAAACTACAATCATACATATGTAATTATATATTATTATAGTTTATATTTCTGCATCTGTACGTTACCACCAGTGTACCTAATGGACTTTGGCTTAATCTAATGTGACAAAGCTGATCTTAAATGTCAGTATAAATTCAAGCAATTTTGGAGAATTACTAAATGTTTTTCTTGTAAGTAAATTAAAAGTCAGCTTTAAGAAAACATCAGATGTCTATTAAGAAAAGCAAAGTTGGTATGTATGATTATGTTCTCAACAGTACAGGTGTTTGATTGATTTAATACTCAAGTATTCAGCGAAGTATGTTTTGTTTATTTAAATAATAAATAAGTGTAGTTATTAAGCATAAACAAAACAACGAATGTCTTTAGCATAGATTTACAATGTTTCAAAACGCAACGCAGCACAATGTCATTTAAACAACTGTTACATGATATAAATTTGTACATTGTTATACTGGTGGTGTCAGCAATCAATGCTATAGATTTTAACAGGCTTGTTGAACTGACCTGAAAGTGATGCACGGGATTTATTTTGGACTTTTCTTTTACATTTGGAGCCAGAATGCTGCATCTTCCCGGTCGGAATCGCCGCGCGGCTACAGCGTTTCCCATGTAGTGGAAGCGTTCTGTGCAGCATTTAGTGGAAATGTGTTTATCTTCAACAGCGACTGCCATGAAGAGTCGTGTCCGTAAAAGGGAGAGGATCTTAGGTGCACGTCTGCACGAGCAAGGCTTGTGGACCAACTCCGCTTCACCTCTGTAACCGCCCCCGTTTCTCCGCTTTCCGCATGTCTCGCGGTTGCCGCGTACACTGTTTGAAATGCCCATAGAGACAGAGCGCCGCGCGTCATAACCTGAAAACCACGCCCACCGGGGGGGAAAACAATAGGCTTGTTTGAGATGCAGCTTGCCTCGCCTGAAATATAGGCGAGAGTAGCCGGCTGCAGTGAGGGGAGGAGTAAAAAAAGTGGAGGCAAGCCGGACGCTTCATGAATCTCGCAGTGTTGTTGACTGCAAACGTCAGCAATGGAAGAGATCGCGTTCGCGTATTTTATCGCGGATTAAATAGATGCAACTGAAATACCAACAAATGCATTTACATTAAGATGTTTATAAGGAGAATCACAAAGCTGAACTGTTCATTATTGGAAAAGGCTTCTTAGTAAATGTTGGGATGTAATCTAAGTCTATAGACGTAATACAAATTCGTTTCTGTGTGAAATATAAACAGCACACTGTACAAATAATACAACACCATTACAAAAGTTTAAAGGAATTTATTAATAATATCAATGTCATAAGTCACGAACAAGTTGAATAAATATAAAAACTACTACAGGAAGTGGAGTTTTTAGAATTAAAAAGTCATCAGCTGACATTCCCGGGCAAATCAGCATTAAGCTGTGTCGTCAGCAAGTCTTTTCCCATCGTGCTTTTCGTCAACGCAGTCGGTGGAGAGCAACTGCGCTCGGCTGTAGAATCCGACGAGCCCGCCTCTCCATCGCGAGAGTTATTTTGTACACGTCAGTGTGACATCAGAGCAAGTCGGACGTAAGTCGGACACTTTTCTAACCGGAATGCATCTTGCGCTGATCACCGGTGATCGATTCTGCGCAGAATTTGCTCATCTCAAACAAGCCTAAACCAACCGTCTCCATTGACTTTGTATTGCGAGAGGCTGCCTCCTTGTCATTTCTGGCTTATAACAAAAAACAGAATAATGCCTAAAAACTGCTGTGTGACAATATGTACAGCTAACAAGCCAAAGAACCCAGAAATAAGTTTTTATAAGCTGTCGAGCCGTAAAACCCTGTCTTTAAGGAGAATAAAGTGGATCGTTGACTACGTTTCCCCCTATTGGACGCAGTTCTACTAATAGTATTACTATGAAAAGTTGCCTGTTTCCATTTTTGTGTCTTTAAACGCTCGTTTTTGGGGTCGACAGCTTATAAAAACTTATTTACAGATTAAAATTAAAAACAGAATAATACATAAAAGCTGCTGTGTGACAAGGTGTACAGCTAAAAAGCCAAAAAACCCAGAAATAAGTTTTTTTTAAGCTGTCGACCTCATAAAACGAGCGTTTAAAGAAACAAAAGTGGAAACAGGCAACTTTTCATAGTACTTCTATTAGTAGAACTGCGTCCACTAGGGGGAAACGTAGTCGGCGATCCACTTTATTCTCCTTAAAAGCTGGGTTTTACGGCTCGACAGCTTATAAAAACTTATTTCTGGGTTCTTTGGCTTGTTAGCTGTACATATTGTCACACAGCAGCTTTTAGGCATTATTCTGTTTTTTGTTATAAGCCAGAAATGACAAGGAGGCAGCCTCTCGCAATACAAAGTCAATGGAGACGGTTGGATTGTTTTCCCCCCCGGTGGGCGTGGTTTTCAAATTTGCATATCGGCGCTCTGTCTCTATTAACGTGCAAATGGAGGCGTATGATATCAAAGCATCGCGAGAGCAGACTGCCCCGCATGCTTTCTACTCACTCTCGCGGTACTTTCATGTTTTGATTGATCTACGCAGCGCCAACAACACACGTGATCACCTGCAGTCAGGTGGTGGGGGCGCGGAGATGCTGAGATGGGTAAAAGACGAAATAACGTTATAACATTTCGTCTCGTCTCGTTTTGGTCAACGAAAATGAAGAGACATTTTAGCTTAGTTTTTATTTTGTAAACCACTTTTAGTCTCGTTTTTATTCGTCAACAATATTGCATTATACATTTTATTATAGTCATCGTCACATGACCAGCATTTTCGTTACGTCTCGTCTCGTTTTCGTCACGTGAAAAAGGTTCGTTGACGACTATATTTCGTCATACTTTTCGTTGACGAAAGCAACACTAGTCTCAATCCCACCTCACATTTTCTGTAAAAAAAAATTCGGGCATTGAGCTCCGAAATCGCACAGCCCATATGCTATTGTATTGTAACTGACTGCAATAGTTTTGGTGAAATTTTTCCAATTTTGCTAAAAAACTCCATCTTAGATTAGTATGCTGGTTCAATTCAGTTTAGTTAAAGCTGTTTTGTTTCATTGGTTTAGCTGATGAAACCTTTAAAGTCTCCCTGTAGTCAAGAATTATATAATTTAAAGACATCATTTTTGAGCATCATATCATATATAAAAGTTTTACATGGCACAGTATTTTTTTTCATGCTTTAAAACAGCTTAAATGTAACTGTACACCCTTGCCTCATTTAGTATTTTGCACATCTACAGCATATGCATATGCAAATTATTTCCCGCCTCTACTAAATTGCACAGCTCGGACCATAGTTATGAATATATGCGAATTACTCGCTATCTCCACTCTTTCACATCATCTCGGACCATAAACATATATGTAAATAGATGCTACATTCAGCAGTTTCAGACACATAACTGCAAGTTTATTAGCGGCACTAATCTTTAAGCGCTGATGTTAACACCCGGCATGTGTGGGCAGCACAGAAGCAGATCTAAAGCAGCAGTGCTGGGATCACTTCAGCGGCGGGTCTATGAGGCTACCACACATTATGACTCAAACTACTGATCCACGCGTTCAACTGTGTTGATTTGATTGGTTACATGTTTGTGACGTTGGAAACCAAGATGATTTTAAACCGCCGGAATGAGGCTGTCTACAATTTTATGCAGAAAATACTCGGCAATGGTGTTGAATGATACATTTTCCCATGGCTTGTCTTAAAACATTAAAAACACCACATGGACAAACTACAATAAACACTTGATTTTCCTCACAGTGGTACTTTAAAAATACTAATAAAACTGATGAAAATGGATGACCAAGGAAAACATCTGAAACCCAACATACAGTATGCTGGAAACCAGACTAGCAGTGCCGGCTCATGACCGCTCATCCAAGAGGCGCTAATTCAAAATAAGTGTTCGGAGTGTCATGTGTGTGGTTCCTTTTTTCAAATATGTGTTCTGCGCATCAAGAGATCCTGTGTGCATCATGTGTTTTGTCAAAATAAGTTCCCACTGCACAGGCGTCAAAACTGTTTATGATAAAAGAGACGCTCACGTTCACAAAATACACGCAAGACACTCCCTTAACACTAAACTCTGATTACGCATGAGTTTATGCGAGTATCTGGCAAATGCAAACGTCTCTTTTATCATAAACCCTTTAGACGCGTCTGCAGCAGGCACTTATTTTGACAAGACACATGATGCACACAGGATCTCTTGACGCGCAGAACACATATTTTGAAAAAAGAAACCACACACATGACGGGCTACATACATGTTGTGACGAACTTCACATTGAGCACCCTCGAAAAAAGAAGTCACCGGCCGCCACTGCCGACTAGTATGTTCAGCAAGGAAGATGTTGCACTTTAAAATCACTTCTGCTACATTCAGTCAATAGTATATGTACTTGTGTATGCAAGTAGTCAGGGTAGACCAAACAGCAGACATGTCAAGTGCAGACAAGAGGTTGAAAATCTACAGGAGAGGCTGTCGGTTCAGGGTCGCACTGACTGTGTCACCCCGGCCAAAACAGTCATGTAAAATGCTAACCAAAGACAAATCAGTTGAAATGCAAAGCTCTTGGAAAACAACAACGCTGAAGAGTCTCCTGACCACGGGTGACGGGGCAAGCAGAATGCAAACAACAGGGTGTCACGAGAGAGCTGAAGAACCTGTCACAGTGTGGAATTTAAAGCAAACACAAAACTTCACTAAATGTTTTCTTGTATAAGGACTGCGTGGCCTATCAGCCTGAGCAAAAGTAATTTTCCTCAGCGCTGACCTCAGGGGCCGGGCAACAGATGTAAAGATAGGGTTTGAATTCAGTTTTACAGCTACCAACAATCAGGACTGGAACATTGTGGCAATGCAAGTGAGAAATTACTGTGCTTAGTTCCATACTTCCTTAAATTACAATGGCTTAGCAGACACAGCCCTCGGGAAAGTTAGCCTCCGTCATCCCTGCACAAATAACAATAACGCTGGCAAAAAAAGTTTCTTCTGCTTTTGTTTCTTAGTGCAAGTTATCATGTCAAAATTCACAGAGGTAAGTCAGGTCTTACCTTTCACAGTTTTCTCTCTCTCTCTCTCTCTCTCTCTCTCTCTCTCTCTCTCTCTCTCTGTGGTGCCCCCCACCGCATTGGTAATTCACATGAGCCTTTTTCTTTCAACTTTGATACAGACATAAAAGTAGACACCCTGACATCTATCACATTATACTGTCACACATCACATCTAAATCAGATTTCCACAGCGAGGAGAAGGGTGCGCATGCATAGCACAATGCACGCAAGGAGCCTGTTTTTGCATGCGTGCCCTCGATTATGTTAGCATTCTCATAAACAAGACTTATAGGTTTGGACCTCAAATACATTTGACTTATCTTATTAATTTTACCAGCCCCCAACTGATACCAAGTGGCACTTTAATGTGCCATAATTTTAGCACATCCCCATAGGAATGAGGTAGGTGTGTGCTGTCACCAGAGGAAGTGGCTGATGTTTCGTACCTGGCGCGAATGTAATTGACAGGCAAAGTGGCACAGCACAAAGGGGGTAGCACTAGAAACGATATGGCAGTGACTCAAGCTCATCTAGTAAATCCTATTAATTTACAATGCACACCTCCTGCCTCTCCACTATTAGATATTCTGATTAAAATCAAGGCTGCAAGGACAGCGGGGCAAGTGAAGATTTGGCACTCCACCAGGCTGCGAGTCTTGAACCTATCACTGAAACAGATGCCGGGCATCACGGGTACAGTTATTACACACCGCTGGATCCGAATGCACACTGGGGGCGTGTGTTATCGTTCTAGTGCCTGGCAGGTGATCCATTTCCCCACATGGTTTTTTTTGGACCTGCTGTCACGTTTATTTTTAATCAACCTTTTAAGAGAGATGCTACTGTAAATTTCCTTACAGGTAGGCATTCCTCTGGCTGTGAATGAAAATGAAGTTTAATTAATTCAAAATAAAAGTTTGATTAAGGTTCTGTCTTCATAGCACCCATATTGACTTGACTGCACTCTTAAGATGATAAAAGGCAGCACTTTTTGGTTGCCTTTTAGACAAAGAACATTTTGTACAATGAAAAGGTCATGTGGATATTAAAGGTTCTTTGTCAAAGCAAACAGGAAACTTTATTTTGATTGTATTTTCTTATAGCAAAAATGCAACTTACTGTACCATATGTCCAACATGTTATAGTAAAACATTACATTTGCTTTCACCTCCAGAGGGTTCTTGAAAGCATTTTGATGTTTGTCTCTCTGTCAGAAACATGCAGGCACTTAGGTTTAATGTTGATCTGTAATTGTGGCTCTTTGGCTTCAATGAATGGATCACCATTATATAGAGGGAAAAGTAGGACACATTCTGAGAATGTATTGCTTTTTCACATAAGTCCATTTCGGAGTGAAATTACATTCAAAGTCCCATGCAGTCTGTTACCACCAAGCTATAATTACCCAGAGAAACTGTGTATTTCTCCACTGTGGTTTTCAGGCACTACTTGAAAGGAGAAATACTTGATTATTACAGACTAGAGTAATATTAAGCATCTGTATGTACAAATGGATATGGGAATCAGCTGGAAAAAGTAATGCACTGATGCAGTACAATTAAAAGTAGGCTACTAGATTTTTTTGTACTGCATATAGTCCATTACCACTCAGTACACAGTATAAAAGGGTGACTACGGTTCAAAATGTTTTATTATATTATCATATGAAAAGTTTGGTTGCAAAACGCAATAAACCCATTTTGACTAATTTCGGTAAAAATTTGTTTTTTAAGGCGAAGAAAGAGACCAGATGAAGACCACTATTTTTTGTTAGAAACTTTTACATAGCATTTTTAGGTTTTAGTAACATTAAAAATTCAAATCCATAATTTGATTTATTATAAAAACTGATTATTTTTCCCACAAAATGCAATAAATCCATGACTATTTTTTTAAATGCTATAAATCTATTGAATCAATATATAAATGTGCATTCATCTTTGCCATGTTATATTCATTTAGTTGACTAGTGGTATGCACTGATAAAAAAATAAACATTAGCGGCATTAATCAAAACACTTACTTTGTCATATGAAGAACACTGTCATTGCTGCTTTCATCCTTGGGAAGTCGTTGCTGAACTTTTTTGACAGCGATCAGCTGTAAAATGTTTTGGTCCTGCTCGATTTTTGTTGACTTTGCGTAAAATAATGGAAAGTTTTTCATAAGATCTGCTGGGGTCAATGTGTTAGCATGACAGAAGCTTGATGCTGTCCTGTGAGAACAAGCATCAGCCGGCATTTTCCTTTCGCCCGAGTGCCTTTCATGTAAATTACTCGATTTCGATGGCTTACGTTTCTTCAACGCCACAGAAAACTACCACAGGTTTGATCAATGCCATCAAAATTCCTATTTTGTTGTTGTTTGTTTGTTGATCACGAAGTACAAAGTAGATGAGGAAAACTGGGATTCTGTGTTTATTCAACACGCCGCCCTTATTGTTTACAATGTGTGTAATGGTGCGCTGTGATTGGTTAAGCAGATTTATTGCATTCTGCAGAGAAAAAGGACATTTGTCAAGTTTTGGAAAAAAGGGACAAAAGATGACAGAATAAGGATATCGGATATTGCGTAGAATTTACTTTTTAATACTGACCTGATACAATACTGATTTTGGCTGTAACAGTTTTTTTATTAGTTTATATGTTTTGGAACCAAACTCTTCATATTTTATTATACATCCACCTTTATTCTTCCAGGATATCTATTTAGGAACAGTGGGTCTCATTCACTAAGAATTGCATATTTGTGGACACGCATGCTTAATGAATGAGACCCATTCTCACGAGCCCTTTTCCGTGTAATTCACAACACGTGTGTATGTACATGAATTTGTTCTTATACTTGTTCTTACATTAGTGAATTTGGAGTACTCTACATGATTGGCCGTGTGCAGCATGAGGTTGGTAATTTGCATAAAACACGCCCAAACCAGCTCCATATAAGGGCTTTCCGCAGCACAGTGCTGGTCCACATACATTTTTTTTGGAGTTTGTCATAAAAGCAAAAGAGCTCGAAAAGAAAAACATGATCATATTTATTATTAGTAAAGTTATGTCTGTGGATTTTTATTTGGGAGGTTTTGCTGTCGCTGGAGGAAGCCAGTGCTGTCAACCAACTGGAGTAACATTAAAGAAGTATTGAATGCATTAACAAATATGACATTTAATCAGTATGACAGAGACGCACATCTGTACTGTATCTAAAATAAAACAGACAAGAGATCAAGTGATTGACGTTTAGACTTCTCATTAAATTTACATGATGTTTACATTAGGCATTAAGACGCTTTTATGTAGAGATTTAAAAAGTGAAGATTTTATATTTTCTTATTTTCTTTATAAATAAGTAGGCTTTAACAATGTATAATATTATATAATACAGAAAATCATGTACATTTTATATATCAACATTATTATAAAAATTATAATTATAGCTTATTCAATTATAGCGTATGTGATTGTGCGTACGCATGCTTAATGAATGAGACCCATTGTTCTGGTGGTCATTTTAAGGCATTTTACAGGTCAGGTGTGTGTTCTTTGAAAAATAATGCATACCCATGAAAGATTAAAATAAAGCATTCAACAGGCCTGTGGTATACAATTATATAATTAATGGATTATTATACACTATTAGAAAAAAAATGTCAAAATATGTACCCCAGCTCAAAAAGTACATCTACGCACCTAAAGAGTTCAAATTAGTACATTAAAGATACATACTAGTATGCATAAGTATACATATCTGGACCTACTGGTACATATTAGGCCCTTTTTAAAGGGTACAGCTCCAGTGACAGCAGGAGTACATATTTTTTCTAACTGCGTAGACAGACATATGGTATTAAATAGGATGCTAAAATTACATTTGGAAGTATCTTGATATGTGAAAGTTAAAATGAGAAAATTGCGAAGAGACAGATAAGCAATACACTCCTGCAGTAGTAGCCTATCAAGATTTCTCACTTTTCTGCAATGGTTTGATAGCTTAAACCAATGTCACAATGTAAGCACTAAACTGTGAGAGGACAGTCTTCATCATTCTTTGACAGGGAATGGAGTATTTATCTCTGTCCTAAAGTCTGTCAGGAGTGGACGAGCCGCCTCTCAAACGTCCTGTCACCGACTGTCTGTTCCTATCTGTATGTGTGTAAAGTCTGTCTAAAATGCCTGTGTCTAAGTATTTGAAGGCACCATGTTCACATTTTCACTTGGTAACATCCCATATGATATTGGAAATGTAACAGCCACAGAGGTAAATTTCTGATTCAATTTGGCGAGATTAATTAAAAGCCATTATGCTGCGATATCTGCCTGTGGGTATTACCGCCCAAAGCATACGGTGCTTAATTATCTTTAGAGAGATAGAATGACATTGTTCCTCTTCACTAAATGTTTATACTCTGAATATGATCACATTGTCTATCTCCGTGAACACTTTACATCCATCATGCACCGTATCTGTCAAGTCCGTCATTAGGACATTTTGCCTCCCCATTCCACATTTCCCTTACATGACAAAGAAAGATTTTTGTTCGAATTATAGTGTGCAAGGGTAAAGTATGCGAGGCTAATTTCTTCAACCTCATTAGTCATCATTTGGTTTGCACAGGAATGATCTCTTATGGGTAACTATAACACCAGCCTTGTGGACCAAAAGAGGGCCAATGGACCACTCAAGGCCTTTAGCCAGATTGGTGTTAGACATGATATAATATTAGTCTATGATGTGTCTGTTTCAGCTCAAAATACTCCACAGATCATTTATTATAGCATATCCAGAATGCCTTTCTTTGGGTTGTTTTCTTGTGTGTACCTTTAAATGCAAATGAGCTACAGCTTTTGGTAAAAAAAAGATCTGATTTTTGTGAATACAGTCTGGGACCATAGCATCTTTAGCCACATTGCAACAAACACATTTAGAAAAGCTGTTAACCAGTCAGTCAGTGCGTGGATGGGGCTTTGTTAGAGTGACATCACATTAACAAGACAACTAAAACAGCATGTCTAATGAGACTGCTCTGGTTTAATGGGAATTAAACAGAGGAGTGGGTGGATTTTGTTCATTGTAGGGTTGTTGTGTTCACACACTGCCAATACACATTTACGTTCAAAATTTTGCATAATATGTGCCCTGTCCTGACTCTCTGGTTGACTCGAACTCAAATGAGTTGATCTTGACTGCAACTTTGCCTGGCAGTAGACTGATGCAAAACTGCACCAAAAGCTGTGCATGTTGTTATTTAATTATGACTTGTATTAAATCCACTGTCTTTATACTGTCTAGACAATAGTTAAAAATAGGGTAAAAAGGGTGTACTATGCAAGCACTTGCTAATAAGTGAAAATACAACAGGTAGGCACACCTTCATTCAGTAAAAAGACCATCAGGTGCTTAGAAAAGTGCATAGATTATACACAAATGATCTGTTTGTTAAAAATATTTTACTAAAGAAGTAAAAAAAAACGTAACCCCAGTAAGGGAAGCCACGCACAGAACTCCCTCAATTTTTCCCACACCTGCACATGAGCTGACAAAGATGCACCTGCACCAACCGTTCTTCAGTTCTCCGCTGATTCCCATTATTACTCCCTCCATGCACCTGCCATTATATAAATACACAAAAACACCTTTTTGTCTGCTATATCCTCCTCACAATCATCATTTACAGTATATATGGAAGTTGGTTTCAGTGTTTCTTACAGGGGTCATGGTCAATGCCCCCACTCGCACACAGAAATAAGCAGGCTACTTCATGTACCATAATGGAACCTGGGAAAAATGAGGCCCATTTGTACTTACAAATGGAAATTTTGTTGAAGGAGAGAGAGAGGCAATTTTACAGGAAGGTAATTTTATCCTGATTCACACTTCAGCCGTACACATCAGAGCCACCATCAGCGATCTTTCACGCTATTGTTAGAGCTCTGAGTGAAAAGTTACACAAAGGTCACTCCATCAACCATTAAAGCTCGGCAAGAAAAGGAAGAGCACCGTGAAAGAGAGAAAAAAAAAGGTCGGCTGATTATGAAAATCATTATGAAGGTGATGAAAAAGAGAAGAGAGACAGGACTTAATTTCTGGCTTAATTCACATGTCAAATAAAGGCATTACCAGGTGATCATTTGAGAAGCAACATTGGTGGTTGTTTTTTTTTTTCTTATATATTTAAAAGCTTCTTTTGAAAAAGAGAAGTAATGTTTTTAATTAACAGTTTCAATAGTCAAGGTGTATCAATACATTTGCAAGACCATCTTTGTGGATGCGTTTTTAAATGAGAGCTCCTGGAAATCTTTGCATTAGCATTACGCAGAAGCTATTATTTATCTAAATTTTATTAAGGCTTTTATAAGTATTCAGTAGACCTGTGGGCTTTAGCTGGCAATAACTCTCAGTGTTTTTCTCTGAATGACTTATTGAATTCATTACTTGAAGTCAGACAACAAGGTTAGTCAGTCAGTTTCACAACCATACTGAAAAATTTTAATGTTGATTCTCATTTACTTGCACTTCATTTCTTTATTTTAATAAATGCTAAATGTAAACAAAAAAAATCTTTGTTTTCTTTTTCATATATTCATCTATACTAAATAATATTATAATTGATGGAATTTTTGTTCTTTCTTCCTTAATATAACCAATAAGTAGTAATATAATGACATTATAAAGCTGCGTCTTTAAAAATACCCTCATTGAAGTATACAATACTAAAATACATAAATAATATATTATAAATCAGTGTATAATAAATTATGAGCATGCGCATTGAAAAAGCAAATGCATAATTTTTAAGTTATGCATTTTTAAGTGCATTACGTAATAATATTATTTTTCTGAAGTAACAAGTAAAGTAACGCATTACTTTTTAAATGTACACAGTAATATTTAAGTTACTTTAAAAAAAAAGTAATGCATTACTTTTAAAAGTAACTTTCCCCAACACTGGTTATAAGATAAATATTCAGCCTCATCAAATGAGAATTCGAACATATTTTACGAGTTGGCTAATTCATACGAAGTTAATCGTGCAAAAACGTGTGATTCTCATGAAAAACAACAACAAAACTCAACCCCTAACCCTGCACCCAACCCCAATGTCACAGGGGTCAAGGCAAATCGTACAAAAACTTACAAATGTGGTTGTATGAAATTGGCTTCATGGAAAGTGTTACTTTTCTTTCTTTCTTTAGGAATAGATTTTGATGTATTGATCTATTTGAACAGTGTCATATTTGTACCTAATTAGTCAAAAATCCATTACCCGATGTCAGCAGCCTTATGAACTTCCTCCAATAAATGTCATATTCAAACTATTTAATTTCTTTTATGTTTTCAATCTCAAACTGGCATTGATTGAGGGATGAACTGTTTTTATATAAAGCCATATTTGGGAAAAGTCTTTTAGCTCAAATACATCTGCAGAGTCTTTGCTTGTCCTTGAAAATTACTAAAAATGAATCATGAGCCCACAAATACTGAGTTAAAGAGTAAGACTTGTTCATGGATCAATATCTTTGTTCATTCTACTGTAGATCATTTGTTATCAACCAATCAGTCGGATTTAAGGAGCAGGTTACACTTAGTTTGAAAGTTTGAAATGCTACACATTTGTTTTTAAATAGATCCAGCCATATGCATGTACATGCATGTACATTTTTGTCTCATGGCTTAAGACCCATTCATAAAGCAGGTCACAAACACCGAGTAACCTGTCTCCACCTCTATGCATTAATTCCTTGACACATTTTCTCTTTGCTTTGCTCTCTCTTCCTTTGTAACTTTGCATTAATAATGTAAACCACATTTATCACCACAAGCCCAGGAGACGGCAGTCTTTCCTGAATGTAGAAGCACTCCTTAACAGAAGTCACCTGGGAAATAACGTTGCATTTCCACGGGCTTACTATTGTAGATCAAAGTGAACACAACATAGTTTTAAATCCTGCCCCTAACTTTGCTTCACGTGAAGTATGTATGCTTTGGCTTACGTGGATATAGGTATTCCATATCCATGTGTGTTTTACGTCTAAAGGGACTTAGATTCTAAGAGAGTGGATGTGAAATGAAAACATGAACTTTAAATATACTACTGCACCTAGAGAGTCACGGCTATTATCCATATGTCCTTCCCGACACTTTTTTTGCATCTCCTTCGCTCTCTGGAGGCTCTGGTGTTGCCTGATATATGGCATTATCCAACACAGAATTTGATTAAAACTTAAAATATCACCTCGCTAGACTTCCGAATCACTTGAGCGGATGTAAGGGCATTTTTAAACAGCTGGGCACACAGGCGATGACTCCAGGGGGGGGCTGCATGGCTGGTAGGAGGGAATTTAGAGGCCACTAACACCAGAAACACAGAAGACTGTGCTGCAATAACACCTGGAGCTGTGCATTTCTATGGAGGGATGAGAATCTGAAGAGATTTAATGAAATGGATTCTCATTTTGGTTCTAAATGATGAACAATTCTGATTTCCTAATGATTCCAGCAATCTGGCTAAATTATATCATTTCAATAATGACCAAAAGTGATGATGGGGGGGGGGGGTTGGTACAATATTCCCTTTTAATGCCCCTTAATGGAGTCATATGATTCAATTTTTATGTTTTCCTTTGCTTTAAGAGTGTTAAAAGATGTCTGTGCACATAAAAATTTCAAATACAAAGATAATCTTATTTTTAAAAGTGAAGCCTCATCCACACCTACCAAAAACGGCTCGTTCAAATACATCCATGCAGATAGACGTCATACTGGTTTGAACATTTGCATAACACCGCCTTAATGTATATGCAAAGATAGAGTGTGTAACTTCCAATTGAGTTAACATTAAGAAACCAGGGGTAAGGTTTTATTTACAACAGTTTTCCAGGACAGTGCACTAATGTTGGATGGTGTGCTGCAACTTTAACGAAAGGACTACTTTATGAACAGAGTTTGGGGGGTTACAAGGCTAGATGTACACAAAGGCTTTGTCTAAAAAGTGGACAATTTCAACTTTCCAACTACAGTCTGGTTCTTCTAACATCCTGTAAGTATCCAATGTTTTCATATTTAAAGAATTTCATATTGACGATTCAAACGTGAGTTTTGAGCAGTGCAGAGTAGTTTCTACGATCACAAATGCAGACATGGTTGGTAACACTTTATATCGTTCCCCATAGACTTAAGTCATAAATACCACATTATATTACTATAGGTACCCTGTAGTAATTAAATACTTATATTTAAATTCTAAATCATTTATAATTTTCCATATTTTTACCCCCTTATTACCCCAAACTTAACATATTGTTTCCTTATACCTACAAGCACGTACTGTAGAGGTACTCTTGTTACAAATAAATTACTGTTGTTACACTGTAAATTTGATTTAATTATGCGGTACATTACAGGTTGTAATATAAAGTGTTACCACATGGTTTCATGTTTTAGTATCCTTACCTTACCAATGTGTTACGTTCTGCTCACATCGCACTGGTAAAGTTGATTGATCAACTTAGTCATCTGTGTTTTCTAGGTCAGATTCAGGCTCTTATGTTGCGCTCAGACCAGCCGCAGTAGAGGCGTCAAACGCGAGTGATTTTAATGTTAAGCCAATGTAAAGACGCGTTGACGCGCGTCTGGAGGTCTCGCGGCGCGAATGAGGCGTTTAGCTTGGGGCAGTAGACACGATGAAGCGAGTAAACTCAAAATGTTCAAGCGGCAAACTAGACACGGTAGACACGAATTTGACGCCTCAAACGCGGCTGGTGTGAACCCACGGTTACTGATTAATGTAAAATTACAGAAAAATATATATTTTTTGTATTACTTGAAAATTTTGGTCATTTATTGTGCCCATTATTTTACGGTATTTATATGGAATTGTACAGTTTTTTTACGAAACGTTTTTACTGTGGGTTAACACCAGCCTCGTTTGAGCTGTCAAATTCACGTCTACCGCGTCTAGTTTGCCGCTTGAACATTTTAAGTTCACTCGCTTCATTCTAGTCATCAAGGCATTCACACGGAATCGCGTCTACCGTGCTGCGCAAAACACCTCATTCGCAGAGCGAGACCTCAAGATGTATATCAACGCGTCTTCACATTGATTTAACATTGAAATCACTCATGCTTGACACCTCTACCGCAACATTACAGTGTAGTAAAGACTACATTATTTCCTTGCTTTCACCATTGCTTTGGGAGCTCATCTTTCAAAACCTGGTAAGGTGCGTCCGTAATTTCCGTTTCCATGAGGTATTCGCCAATCACAACGCTCTGGATTTCTCAGAACTAGGGATGTCCTGATCTCCACTAATAATACGTGGCCGATCACATTTCTGAATCGGACAGCCGATCTTATTACAGCTATTTCATGTACTATGGCTTTTGATCAGTAAGTCCTTATCGATCTAAAATCACTTTTAGTTTGAGTCGTTTATAACATGCATTTGAAAAAGCAACACTCTTCAAACATAATTATTAAACATATTCTTTATTTTCATGAAAATACCTGAAAAGATTTGAAGAACAGCAATATAAATATATCCTTCAGCCATTTCATGGAGCTGCGTGTCATCACAGCTGCGTGTGTATTGTTCTTCGTCTACAGTGCATTTTGAGTTTCTGCACGAGAGCGCCCCCTGGCTTTTGGATGTAGTGGCATTTCACCATAATTCATTGAGAAACATAGCAAGCATTATCGGCCGATCGATCGGAGCATCCCTACTCAGAACAATGAGCTTTGTACAAATCGACCTGTTACAGATGGGCGGGACTTTGAGGTGCTATAAAAAATGTTGAAAATAATGCGTTTTTTGAACCATAGACCACACAAACACATTGTATTACACCAAATACACAAAGTAATGTGTTTTTAGCCACAAAATATGGGCCCTTTAAGGTCAGATTAAATCGTTAAAATATGTATAAAATGGACAAAACACAAATGCAGCACAAAACGGGTGATAAGGTTCCGTTTACACATGATCTGTTAACAGCAATTTGCAAGTAGTTTTCCACTAAAGACTTTTCGTGTGAATGGGACTATTATTTACTCAGTTGTTGTTGTAATTATTCTAATTCTTTTTTTCTAATTATTCTAATCTTTTTTATTCATTCAAAATGTACCATTCTATACTAAGCCAGGAACATTGCCAACCCATGATTCTTTGGAAACAATGTTTAGTTGAGTTAAAGCAGTGATATTATGCAGAATTTATGTTCATTTCCATGACCAATTAGAGCCTTTTTGATGTCTATTTACCTTGGCACTGCTTTGCTTAAGCTCCGAGCATCTTTCATCAAAGAGGAAACAGACCTCTGCCTACACCGTGTTTAGGAAGCAACCCAGTGCACACAGCCGATGAATGAAGCGTGATGGAATTCATTAATTTTAAATCAAACATTTCAGCCGTTAATCATATTCATTGCATACATTCATCAAATATATTCTTTTGAGTGCCTGTGGAATGAGATTCTTTAATGTTATTCTCTGTGTAAAATACATGTTCGTTTTTCAGGTTGTTATCTCTCGTTCCTGTAGATTCTACGGCAGCATGAAGAGTGTCTTCAAATATTTAATGTTAGCTAAAACTAAGACAAATAGAAGTAATACTCTCTGTAGGAAAGTTTTCACTGTTAAAATTACATTTCTTAACAAATCATGGAAAGACTAAGTTTGTAAACATTTCACTTATGGCATTGTTCAAGTTTATTAAAAACACATTTTTAGATTATATTTATTTGGAAGTCGCTCTGTTTTATTTTTGCTAAATATGCATTCTCTTTACTTTACCCCGTACTATGTATTTTTGTATTTCTCAAGCTAGTATTTTATCGTAGAGGAGTGAAATAATTGTGACCTGTAATGTGAACTGTACTTCTGGTGACCTATTTATTAGTTTACCCAGACAGGATATCTGTATTTGGTGTACACTGCTTAGTCATATGAATGCTTTTAAATGCCACGGAAAGGGCAACTTCCAAAAAAGATAATGGGAAATCACGGTTTTCATCAAGCTGGATGAACCTACTGTCCTACAGGTTAAAGTACGACATTTACATTAGTGGGAGTTATCTTTTATGAAGTAAATCATGAATAACTACACCAAACATGCCTCAGTTGCCGTTAATCTCAATTTGAACTCCTGCCATGGGATACCACAAGAGGTCAACAGGGTAAAAATAACAATAAAGAGTTATTGATCGTCTACATCTGATGTATTTTTGGCGCTTAAAGTAATGAGAAAGGCACCTTGCCAGGGACATTCAAGGACTTGAACAATCTATGATGAGGTTTTATTGCTCATGATGAGGACAGACTGATCTTTATGGCTCAGAAACCCTCAGCAGGAACAAATAGCATGGATGGTTCAGCCTGTCAGAATGGTAAAGATTACTTCCCTGCTCTGGTAACCTTTAAGAGAGGTGTATCGCTTTGTTCCACAGTTGTAATCTGTTGCTCATGCTGTCACTATCACTCCGAATTGAATTGTTCTTCTTGCTCACACAACACATGGCCAATTAACAGCATCAGATCAATCTGAAGCCCGAGTATAGTCTGTTGAACGTTTATTTGACACAGCTTCTTTTCTGTGTCATTTTATGTATTGTTTTCTCACTATTTTAAAATCATTGTCGCTTTCGGTTGGGGTTAGATTTGGGGTTTGGGTTAGGATGTACTTTTATGTATTGGTTTCTACATATTTTTCTTCCAATTTTAAAACTATTCTCGCTTGGAGTTGGTGTTAGGATGTCTGAAATGTAACAGAAAGTGATTCTAACCTCAACCCAAAGCACAGTGGTAAAAAAAATGGAAAAGAACAATGAGAAAACAATACATAAAATGACACAGAAAAGAAAGTCATGCCACGGACACCAAAAAATGACACGAAAAAGACAAAAATGAAATATCCTGTACACAAATAAATTAATCAAATATTTTGTGATTATACTACGGGTCCGTTGAATGCTTGAATCTGATTGGCTGAAGAACGTTGTGAGCTGTGCAATTATTTTCTGGGAAACGCACGGCGATAGTTCCAGGCAGCTCTCTTGACCACATTACAGTTCCATATCATTTCATAATAACGGACTAACAAAAACAACATGACAGACAATTTTCTGAGGCAATAACAGCGCTGTTTAGAGACGCACAGAGGTACTGTCGTTCACACAATCTCACTCGCTCACCCTCTCTTTCTCTCGCTCTTTCTTTCTTTCTTTCTCTCTCTGTGTCTCTGTCGTCTTCACTTGCTTTCTAATAACTTCCTTAATTTCTGCATTAGAATGCCAGCCACGGCTCAAGCCTCCATTGCCAGCTTTAAAATGACGTTTTGGATCAAGCAAAAGAGCCGTTGGATGAGACATGGAAAAAATAGTCCTACTCACAATAGCGATTTAAGTACAAAAAACAGACGAATCCCTTTTAATATATCATGTGATCGAGGTCTTGAGGTGTGGTTAACGTAGTATAAGCGGAATAATTGACTCCGGGACATTGAATTATTGAAAAATAATGCACACCCGAGGTGTAACGGCCACTCCGCTTTGCGTCATGGCCGCATCACCACCTCAAGTGTGCATTATTTTTCGAATAATTCAACGGCCTATCATCAATTAGTCCTTACTTATAACACGACTTGCCATGAAACTGGGTTGCATACAATATACACGGGGTTTAAAAAATCTGACGGTGCGTCTACAGTATGCAAATACTCTTCTGATGACAAAAATTGCATCCTGCGCACTGTACGTGGACCCTTGCGCACGCATAAAAATGGACCATACTTCATCCTTGATCCTTACCACTTGAGGACTGATACAAACAGTGATTTGCACATATAGAGATGCGACTAAGTAATGTACATGTATACAAAAGGTGTATATATCTGTGGGGACACCTGAAAGGTGCATTGCATTAACACCACATGAGTTCTTAAATCTGTTTCAACTTTGTCTCAGAAGTGTATCTTAAAATACCTTAAGAGAAATAAAGATAAAAAAAATATAATATAAATAAGTATGTATGGAATAATAAAAGTACATCTCAAATCATTTGGTCTTAAAAAATGTGATGAGATATATTTAAATTCAAGTGATTTAAGGTTGTTGTTGAACGTCTTCACCAGCTAATTTTTGCTGGTCAACAGCATGGATACATTATTTCACCAGTTAGACCAGCATAAAAAAAATCTATTAGTTGATGTGTGGTAGGTTGGTAATATGCAGTTTGAACCTAAGTGATTTGTATAATTTCTCAGCATGTTTCCTGTCACTTTATCCCTTCATTCTCATGCAGAGCTCAGAATCCAGAACTCCTATTAGGAAATATTCCACCCCATCATATTCACAATGCGTATAACACTGCAGCTTCACATGGAGTTAAAACTCAGTGGAATTCATTAAAGACCGGCCACCTGCCTCCATCGTGTACAAAAACCCCACATCATCTCACTGCAAGAATGTGCTTATTGAGTTTTCCCACAATCTCTTAACTGCAGCTAGAGCCTTCTTGTGATAAACTCCATTACTCTCAATTGACTGATGGGTATCTACAATCCTCTCAGACTGATGAATAAGAAAAGCAAGACTTTATTTTTTACGAATATAATTTTTTTACTCTATTCATGAATACCAGCTGACGTCATTCACATCTCAAACTCGTCTTCGGTAACACTTTACAATAACAGTACATGAATAATCATGTACTAATACATAAATTAATAATCAGTTTAATATGAACTAATGATGAGTTAAGCTATTTACTAATCAATAACTAACCGTAACTATGTTATGAGTCATATGAATTCATGCATGAATTACACCCACCTTAACTACACATTAATACATGTTTGTTAGTTAATACATTAACTAACACTTTGCGTACTCCATATCAAACAAGCTCTCCAGAAGAACGAAAATAACTTTTGTTAATGCAAAATGTTTAGGTTTGTAATGCAAAACTGTTTATATATTTGCTCCTGCAGCTGAGCTAAAAACATTGAATGGCACTGGATTTCTTGCAACATTTACTGTTAACCTTAATCATTAAATATGCAATTATGGATTAATAATTAAAATTAGTTCCACTGCTGCCATTAAGAGTGACAGACGCTATTCTTTCTAAATTTAAATCAGTGTTAGCCTACAGACGATGGTTATTGTGTCAACTGGCTTGTCTTATTATCAAAATGCACATACAGTATTTGTTTTGTTCTTCTTTTAAGCCATTATTACTCCTTCCAAATGTCTGACTAATTTTCACATTTGCTCCTCTCCTTTAAAACCACCAAAAATTTGGATTTTGATGAGCTGAATTTGTATAGAATGTGTAATTGATAACTTTTTAACAGTGTACCCCTCCAAGAAAAGTCATTATGTAGGGCCTACACAATAATACATTAACAAGTCATTAATTTATGTTAGTTTATAAGTAGTTAACGATGAGTTAATAATGATGTGCCCCTTCAAGTAAAGTCATGACCTAATCATACATTAACAAATCATGAATTTTTGTTAGTTTATGAGTAGTTAACGATGAGTTAGTAATGATGTGCCCCCTCAAGTAAAGTCATGACCTAATCATACATTAACAAATCATGAATTTTTGTTAGTTTATGAGTAGTTAACGATGAGTTAGTAATGATGTGCCCCCTCAAGTAAAGTCATGACCTAATCATACATTAACAAATCATGAATTTATGTTAGTTTATGAGTAGTTAACGATGAGTTAGTAATGATGTGCCCCCTCAAGTAAAGTCATGACCTAATCATACCATAACAAATCATGAATTTATGTTAGTTTATGAGTAGTTAACGATGAGTTAGTAATGATGTGCCCCCTTAGTAAAGTCATGACCTTATCATACATTAACAAATACAAATATAAGTTACCCAGTGGCGGAGGCAGAAAGTGTTTTTAAATAGGTGGGCATCAAACAGAAGGCTGCATCCTCCGGAGGTCGGATATGCAGGCTGCATACGTCATTAAGCTTGGTTTATTTCAATTAAATAAGCATAACATTCGCAAGTCATAAGCATATTACAACGATTTACGATGAACTATTTAAGCATTGAGCATTTATTTAGCTAAACGCACGTGGCTTACCTAAGCACTGGTTCTGAAACATAAGAGGACCCAGAAGCAAAAAATATCAACACTGCTTTATTGAAAATCTACTTAAACAGTCCAGTCGGGCCGTCGAGTCCCGAGCCACCAAGAGCGAGTTAACTTTAGTGTTGCTGGTGTACACCGTTTTTATTTAGAAGTCTTTTCTTTACCGCTCGTTCACACACGAATCTGCTACTCAGTGCAATCTAACCTACCGCGCTCTCTTCAAACCCGCCTCTTCCGCTCTAGATGACAGCAGCGATTGGTGGACGGAAAGCAAGACATTACCGTAATAAACCATATATTGCCAAAAAGCGCAATTTGTTTTCTTTAGGAGCAATTCTAATTTTTTGATAGTTCAAATGGTTGAAGAATTACGGTTTGAATGAAAAAACATAATGTATTTCCATGAATCTGATTGGGTGGGCAAGCTGTCAATCCACCCGTAGATCCGCCCCTGGCTGAACGCTGATCCTGATACAATGCGAAAAATTAATTAAACAATAATTAAAATAACATAAAGATAACATTTTAATAGCTTTCACAAATAAACTGGTATGATTGACGGTTTGATGGTCTTTATATGAACACTATACATTTGGCATTGTGACTTTGGTTAGCATGTTTGTCATTTCTGAGGAATAGTTAGAATGATTTTAACTGAAATATTTTGACAGCGCCAAAAGCAGCAGACCACAAGTGTAACGAGCGGACAGCCTGTTGTAGGCCGTAATGTTTACATCAACCTTCCTTTTGATTTTGCAATCTACATTGACAAGCACACAAAAATAGAGAACAATTATCTTACATAATAAAATACTTTAACTACCTGCTATCTTGGTATTGTGAGCACATGAATTTGAAAAATATCTTTTGTTTCTAAAATTATAAGTGGAACATTTTATACATCTTTATTTGACCTCAAACAAAGCATCAGATCCTGCAAACCGTTGGGAACCACTGTTCTAGAGCATGTTTGATTTCGGTTACCCAAAGTGTTAATTAATGCATTAACTAACAAACATGTATTAATGTGTAGTTAAGGTGGCTGTAATTCATGCATGAATTCATATGACTCATGACATAGTTATGGTTAGTTATTGATTAGTACATGGCTTAACTTATCATTACTTCATATTAAAGTAATTATTAATTTATGTATTAGTACATGATTATTCATGTACTGTTATTGTAAAGTGTTACCTTGTCTTCCGCCATTTTGAGTACCTGAAGTGGTCGCAAAAGAACTAGAAGCTATACCTAAAATATGTTGTGAGCATCAAAATCACTGTTTTTACAACACTAAGAAGGCTCGACACAACATGATACTTGTCTCTACACGTGAACTCGAGCATTGAGAACATTGTTCGGTACACAGAGTTTTCTACAAAGAAGGTTTAGAACAACTGACTTTGGTTGTTTTGGTGTTCGCTCGCCGCCATCTTGACTGGCAAGATGTATCGATCCCCAAATGCGACGTTATTAGGGAGGAGAGTAAAGATGGATAGCTCTTAGAGCATAGTTTCATATAAATGCACGGATAATTCTTTGTTTTTTTGCAAGTGACAAACAATATTGACCTTCTAGTTGCAAAAGGAGCCTCATATGAAATTCATTCATTCGCATTCGGAAATGTGTGGCAAAGATGGCAAGCGGACACCATAACAGCTAAACCTTTCTTTTTAGTAAACTCTGTGTACACAAACAATGTTCTCAATGCTCACGTTCATGTGTAGAGATCCAAGTGATACTTCGAACAAAGTTTCATGTTGTGTCGTGCTGCTGTTAGTTTATATAAATAGTGGTAGTTTGGTAGCAGCGGACAGTGGCTGGAAGAACGCATCAGGGATCGAGTTTTTTAAGTAGCGTTTCTTTTCATGACCGTCGAGGTGCGAAATTTTTTTTTTTTTTTGTAGGCCTTTCCTGTTTCTGTAAGAATCATAGACAGTAAAAGATAAGAAATCCATAAATCATAGCAAGCTAGCCAATCCTTGTCAGTAGCCTACTGGTACTCAAGATGGCGGCATGACGTAAAAGGTCACATGACTGATATTCATTTATAGGCTATAGGCTTTTGGTCATTAATCAACAGGGTGAAAAAAGCAAACATACTGTATACTGCATAATTACACAAATATTTTAAATATATATAAAAGTTATAAACAGCTATCTGTTTAGAGCTAAAAAAAATTATTTGAACCTATACATTGTAACAAAAAATATTATTTACTTATTAATTATTACTTACCAGTATTGCTTGATTCTGATTGGTAAATCACAAAATATACATTTCGTCACCAGTATAAAATAATCTTTATATTGTAAAATCATTTGTTCTCAAATCTGTTTTCTATTTTTAGTCTTTTTATACTATCAATCACAAGTTTAGGATCACTTTTTAATAATTTTTATATTTTACCTGTAAACTCATCAAAACACAATGCAACTATAGAAATTATGCCAGTTATATTTTATCATCTGAAGTGTAGTCACCCTTTGCTTGCCTAAAATTGTCAAAAAAAAAAAGATTAATTTCAGATTTAATATTAAAGCAGCTGGCTTCGTACACACTGCATTTAAATGTGTTTGTCACTTCACATTTTAATGCTTAATCAGATCTTAGACAAAATATAAACTTGAAACAAGACTCCAATAATAAATCAAAATAAACCCAAATATTTTACCTCAAAGATCAAAATATTGGGACTGGCAGCTTCTCATTTTAATAACACCAAAAACTTGAACGCTTCATTAGCCAAAAGAACCACAACTGTATGTAAGTACAAAAAAGACGAGGACCTGGCAACACTTCAAGACAGTGCTAAGAGAAGCACCCTCACAAACGCGTACAACACACAATGCCAAGACAAAACAAAACATAACGCATTGAACCAGCAGTGAATGATAACGACACGAGACGCCAAAACTATGGTTGCCTATATGTCAATCATCCCATTTTCGGGAGTGTTTTGTACACACACGAGTGATCAGAATTCACTCCCACATTTAGTTGTCACTCCAACGCTATCTCACGAGAATTTGTACATATTTTTCGACTTGGCTAATTCGTATTAATTCATATGACCACATTCGTAATTTTTTTATGATTTGCCTTAACCCCTGTGACGTTGGGGGTAGGGGTTGGGTTTCATTGTTGTTGTTTTTCATGAAAATCTTACATTTTTCATACCTGCAAACTCACAAGAGGTGAACAAGGTGACAAGGTTCTGAAGAAAAATGTGTAGGGGAGTCTTGGAAAAAGGGGGAAAACAGAAGTGTGAAGTGTTACACAGAACTACATTCATTATACTGTGATTGATTTCATTGAACTCTGTTGTCATGTGTAGCACAACAACGCTGTAATATAGGGATCGTCTGCTGCTGCTGCTTGCCAAATGGGTGCCCTAAGCGGACTTTTACGGTGGTGCCCCCTTTAGTTTAAAAACCAAAAAATGCTTTTGTTATAATTTATAATGTAGTTTGTGTTGCTGTCAAAATACAATTTATACAAATATGCGATTATATATTATAGCCTATATTTCTGCATCTGTACCTGTGTAGCTAATAGACATTAGCTTAATCTAATGTGACAGAGCCAATCTTACAAGAAAGACATTTAGTAATTCATCAAAATTATGTAGGTAAATTAAAAGTAAAGTCAGCTTTAAAACAGCGGATGTCTATTAACAAAAGCAATTTTTTTGTTGGTATGTATGGTTATGTTCTCAATAATACAGGTGTTTAATTGATTTAACATTCAGTTAAGCAGGTTTTGTTAACTCAAATAATGAGTGTAGTTTAACACTTACAAAACAATTACATTTAAACAATGAAGTTACATGATATAAACTGGTACATGGTCATACTATTTAAATCAGGCAGATGAGTTGGTGGGGTAAGCAGCCAAAGCTATACATTTTCACAGGCTTGTGACCAGATCTGACCTGAAAGTGATGCACAGGGTTTATTTTAAACTTTTCATTTGCATTTTGAGACAGAATGTGGTGTCTTTATGGGCATAGCGGTTCATCAATTGTGACGTGTGTAACGGTGTATGCGGATATGTCAAGGTGTCACAACATGCTTTAATCGCTCTGCTGTACTTTTATGTTTTTTCGTGGATTTTGATGTTTTTTGGAAATGTTGCTCTCCTTGTGATGTCAGAAGGGGATAATACCGGCCCTTAATCTGCACTATCAAACCACAGCACTGCCATTTAATGCAGAGATCAACTCATTTGCATTTTAAAGGACACAAAAACGGCACATTTTTGCTTACACCTACAAAGTGGCAATTTTAACATACTATAATAAATTATCTATGTGGTATTTTGAGCTAAAACTTCACATACATACTCTGGGGACACAAGATTTATTTTACATCTTTAAAAAGTCTTGTAAACTGTCCCCTTTAAAAGATTTTTAAGATCATGATAAACATTTCAGTCAAATGATCCTATAAATTCTGACCGGTAGTGCATTTGCTTATTTGCCTCTTTCATCTGGATAATCCTTTTATTATAGCTAAAGTATGATATTATAAATTTGGTTGTCAATCAAATTATTAAAAATTATCAGACTCCATTTCTTCATGTGACTGTAATGAGTATTGCTAATAAAGAAGGTTTTCACATAAACTATCTATTAGAAACGCATTTAAATGAATACTCACAAATACACTGCAGTTCTGGACAGAAGGCTGATAAACCCAATCAAAATGTGCAAATAAATGAGTCAGAGTCTTTTATTAAATTGAGAGCATCTGCAATAGAGGTGATAAAGCATGTCATTTTTAGTCACATGACAGATACAAATATGTTATAGTATGGTTTCCAATAAATGAATAATACATTTTTTGCTCAGTCTCAGTCTTTTACACCATCTGGACTGAAATACATTTAAACACATACCTAAACTTAATCTTAAGTTCATTTTCGATTCTCAATGTTTGTACAAAACAGGTGTATTTCATTACTTTTGCTGATATATTTAGCTGTACTTCATTGACATCCAGACAGAGATGCAACACTATCAATAAACACTTGTAATGATGTTGTCAGTTTATCTGGATCACTCAATAATCAATCAATAAAACACACTGTGAACTCACAAGAGGATGTTCCTTTCACTGTTTTTAGGCACAGGGAATAAGTGGGGAGAGAAGCTAAAGCGAACTGAAATGCTGACAGGTGATAATGTACATCAAAGCGGGTCTTGTAGGAGGGGCAGCACTGTACACCTATCCCAGCATCTTCAACGTGCTGTTAATGAGAAATGACAGATCGCACCCCACAGCCTTTTTACTACTAATGCTTTTCACACTTTACTCATTGCTTTCACCCCAATATCCCATTAAGCATTCGTCATTGAGCATACGTTCAAAACCGTATTCATTATGCCCATCTTAATGCCAGTCACAACTTGTTTGGATGAGAAATGCCTGATGCACGGGTTGTTGCTTGGTGGTAAGAAATGCACCCTGATAGTTGATACCGTAAGTGGTTTCTTCAAAGACTACATCTCTGTGATATCAAAAAGAGCCTCATGTGTCTCTATTATATTCTGGTACAGGGACATCACATGGGTGGTTTCTGGGTGTCCAAGTCCACATTTTGGATTTATTTATCATCTTCCAAGCCCATAATAATATTTCATGGCATCATTTATTTTAGTAGCAAAAACTGTGTGTTATGCACCTTGAAACTCTTGAAACAGATCTTCTGCTAAACCTCTAGCTTTAAACTGCAACCAGGGATATAAATCTTCTTAGCCTTCACCAAGGTGGAAGAACATTGAACCGAACGTCCACTATTACCCACAAGTCTAAAGCTTTAATTTCTAGTTTTAGGGGAGAGGACCTGTCATACCCTTCACTAGAAGGCCAATTAAACAACCTCGGACCATTTCATCCCAGTCAAGCCACTGGAGGGGCAACTTACTCAGGCAATAAAACACCTGCCAGTACCCACCAAATTTATTTCTAACTAATTACACCACATTAATCAAATCCACAATAAATGGTAAATAAATATAGAAGTTGTTATAGAGAAAGCCACTCCGTGTGGACCCCGATAAATCCTCTCTCATCAAAATTAACCTGAAGTGTTGGGTTTGCTTTGGAGATATGGCAAGAGCTACACAATAGCTCTGATGTGGGCTTTGTAATGGAGCTCTAATGTAATTGCTTTTACCACTTCATCATAGCCGCCCCATAGCCCTGCTATTATCAGCTCTGTCAACACAGGCTCGATACCGAGTGTCGAACCATCCAGTGCCTGAAACAACAAGCAATGGATCAAACTGTCACGAAACGTGTGTGCGAGGCTGCTGATGTTGTGATAGAGCAAATGTTATTTGTACACGAAAGAGGTCCTTCTAATTCTCAGTTGTGAAGAGGGAAAACGTGGGAGGAAATCCCAAAGGTCTGTCGTTGAATAAATCTAAAACGAGAGTGTGAAAGATCAAGCCAGAGATCAGTCGGAAGAGGGTGTAAACAGGTGTCTGTGATACATGGAGAATACCAAAAAGACCATACAGTGAACGAGAAAAGATCCATATGGTTCCAAAATCCTATTTACCACCGATGTGGCGAGCAGCGGGCCGCATTGTCTCGAGAAGCAGGACGTGTGTTTGTGCATGCGGGTGTGTGTGGAGGAGGACTGATAACAAGGCACTGGTTGAGTGGTCTCGCCCCGCACATGGCTCTATCTGTAATGGCTTTCTCCTCACCCCCTATCTGCACCAGTGTTCTGTGTGTGTTTAGGAGAAAGAAAGGGTAGACTAGATGTTGGGAGAAAATGTCTGTGAGCATTGTGAATTTTTCTTTATGTGTTTGTCTTTCTCATCACCATTATTTTCACCTTTGTAAACAACATACAAAAGATGATTATTTGGTAATAATCCTGCTGATGTCTTTTTGGTGTAGTGTGCAAGGCACACAGCAAGTGGATGAGGATCACATGTCAACCAAACACACATTACAGTTAACGTCAGGCTTGTCTCTCAACAACTCAGATTTATCAATATATATAACTCTATATATGTCCCTGTGTACGTTATTCACTCCTACATCACCATAACACTAAGGTTACACTGTCATGCAATACACTGCTTATTAGAGGATTAGTCCATGTTCTTAAAAAAATACAGATAATTTACCCACCACCATGTCATTCAAAATGTTGATGTCTTTCTTTGTTCAGTCAAAATTAAATTGTTTTTTGAGGAAAACATTCCAGGATTTTTCTCATTTTAATGGACTTTAATGGACCCCAACACTTAACAGTTTTAATGCAGTTTAAAATTGCAGTTTCAAAGGACTCTAAACAACCCCAAATGAGGCATAACGGTCTTATCTAGTGAAACAATTGTCATTTTTGGCAAGAAAAATAAAAATATGCACTTTTAAACCACAACTTCTCTTCTTCCTCCGGCTGTGTGACGCCAGCGCGACCTCACGTAATTGCGTAATGATGTCGAAAGGTCACGTGTTACATATATGAAACGCACATTTCCGGACCATTTTAAACAATAAACTAACACAAAGACATTAATTAGTATTATTTTACATACAACAACATCGGAACAGTCCTCTTTCTCCACACTTGTAAACACGTAGTTCATAACTCTTGACGTGATGACATATTACGTGAGGTCGCGCTGGCGCGCCACAGGACCGGAGGAAGACGATAAGTTGTGGTTTAAAAGTGAATATTTTTCTTGCCAAAAATGACTATCATTTCGCTAGATAAGACCCTTATGACCCGTTTGAGATCGTTTAGTCCTTTGAAACTGCATTAAAACTGTTAAGTGTTGGGGTCCATTAAAGTCCATTCAAATGAGAAAAATCTTGTAATGTTTTCCTAAAAAAAACACTATTTCTTCTCGACTGAACAAAGAAAGACATCAACATTTTGGATGGCATGGTGGTGAGTAAATTATCTGTAAGTTTTTTTTTTAAGATTGTGGACTAATCCTTTAATGTATCTGCCTATAAAGTACATTTAAAAGAAAGGCTAAAAATAGACAGAAAAAATATGATATGGAAACAAGAAGGGTAGGAAAGTAAAATAATAAAATAAATTCTCAATTAAAACAATTATCAAGATACAGTACAGTAATAGCTAAAACCTCTGTCCATAAGAGCCATTCATTAACACATCAATAGCTATAAAAAATGATGTATGCATTTTAATTAAAGATTAGTGCGTCAGTACAAATACCTCAAATCAATCTGGAGAATTAAAACCGAGAAATATGAGTTAATATTTGAGTTTATCAGAGTTATTTGATGACAAAATCGTGTCTGTAAACTTTCCTGCAAGCTTGGTGCCACAGTCACAGGTTTAATAAAGATCTCAGATGCTATCAGCACACGTCCTGCCATAGCTCACCGAAAGACTGACGGAGATGGGGAACAAAGACACCATCCCTCATAACGTAAACACAGCCTGACATTAATCACAAGAAGTGTCTGTCCCTGAAACAGTGGAGAGATAAGGTCGAGTAAGAACGCAGCAGAGCCTTCTACTGCATTTACTCAATCTTCCATTAATCTTAAGATGCCATACTAGTCAAAACCTAAAAGCACACAGATGTTGAAGCACAAACCTGTTATGCAAATTAAGTACATGTGGTTTATATCCATGGCATGCGATCGAGTCCTTCACTGCATCGCCATTATGCATTCCCTATGCCGGCCGTGATTGACAGCACCGGCGATAATGGATTTTACCCATGTCAGTGCGCTTTGGTGCATTATTACGGTTCTGTAATTGATCAACGGCCTCTGTGTAAGTTTGATTATTACCCAATGCTTCACTTTGTTATGTTGCATGCTTTGCGATGGCAGCACATTAGCATGAACATATGGGCATATCAGACAAGCTCACCCATTTTGCGTAGCCAAGCAAATTACAGGTAAAGTTAATAAGGCATGTGCTCCTCCATATTAAATATGAAGGAAACACAACTGGAGACGTGATCTTATTTTATGTTACAGTAATTGTGTATTTCTATGATGAGAAGCATTAATGCAACTGGTTACAGTTGCGAGGGAGCTCATGCATGGTGGAATTAAATAGTCTGTCAAAGCCATTTCTATTTCATACAATTTTTCTTAACGCAATGTCATTGCAATTGTATAAGGTGGTTAATTTGTTTTTATGCAAATGACTACGTTGTTGTATTATTTGCTCTCGCCCATGTGGGGTTAGGAATGTTTTTTTATGTTAATCATAAGTTTTTTTTCTTCGAATTGATACGAACTATCCAACTCGTAAAATACATAAGAATTCCAATTGGATCAGGGTGCTTTTTCTTCGCCGTCAGCCTCCAGTCAAAAGCCTCTTTGCTTCGGTCCTGGTTCTCCTGATTAAAAACTTTTGGCAATGTCCCAGTGCGTTTCCAGATGTTGCTTGAACTGTAAATCTGATTTGCCCGATTTCAGTAAGCGAAGCAGAAATGTTGAACAGTGCATGCAAATTTGCTCTTTTAGATGTTGTTTGTTGTATTCTTTCAAACTGTGCCCTCCCACCCCAAATCCTAAAAATAAATAACACAGAAAATCAATGCAAACAAACAAACAAACACAGGTGCATCTAAACTGTCTTGGCAGAGACTGTAAACCTGAGGTAAGATTTTCATCTGGTGAGTACTAGAAGAAAACAGATTCCTTATCTTATAAGCTCCAAACTTTGCATTTACTAAAAAGCTTTCACATTATCTTCTTTTACTTTTGCATTTTTTTTTTCAACAAAATTATTTGATTTTGAAAACAACATAAATTGCAAATATTTTATAAGTGTATTCCAGGCTTTACAGTGAACCATTTTTACAGACAAAACACTCAGAAAATGTGTCTCTACCTCCCCCGAAGCTTTTCTGCAATCCATTCAGCCAAAGGATGCTATTGAGAGCAGTTTGCTCTCAGTTTGTCTTTTACTCATTGGTAAGAGGTTTTCTCCTGCTACACTTAACTCCCAGCATCAGTGTGGAGCACTGAGTCTCATCTGCTGTAGTGCATTGTCAGCTTACCCGCTTCCATTTGGAAGCATGTCAGTGCAGCCAAGAACAGACCTGGCAAGACATACAGTCCATTTGGAGCAATGCCTAAGCCATAACCAGTGAGAAAAATAATAACAAAGACTACATAAATGTGAAGCAAGGAAGGCGGGCCTGCCATTACCGTCACTTTGGCTGAAGTGATAAGCCTTAAAATACTCTGCAAAATGATAAATTCAAAATGCTGTATCTGGTCAGCCCATGCTGGGTAAACATAAAACTGTGAAAGTAGTCATTCATTTTGAAGTGAACTGCTGATTGTTAATCTTGTAAGTATGTAAAAACGATGTACTGAAATTACTTTCACTCAGATGCACAAAATCACTCTAAAACATGAAGCTTTGGCTCTGGAGTCAGATTATGGCTTTTAGGGCAGTGATAAGGGCTTGCGTCCTACGTGTAAGTTTGGGTGAATTAAGGCCTTCAGATGGACAGAATGTCCTTATGGGGGAAAATCCAAAGATTACCATTCCACAATCCAAGATTGGACGTGTAGAAGCGTGAGTAAGTGTCGTTTTGGGAATTGTGGCTTGCATTCAACTGAAAGTGACAGCCGCAGTCATTTTTAACAGTGTATTTAGTCTCAGAGGAATCTGAAACTCTTGGGAAACCCCTAAATTTCACAGTAGCTTCAGTGAAAATATGTAGGAATTGTGGATCAATAGGAATGCATCTTAACTTGAGCAAATAAAACATCTGCTGGCAGTCAGCATGAAGGTCAGAAATATACTATTGTGCAGTGATTAATAACAGGCACATAAATCTGCTTTTATAAGCGTGTGCCAATAAAATTAGTACAGGAGGGAAAGAGCAACTGTTGCCGGGAGATCCTTAAACAATTCAAAAAGAAATTGTTGTCCCCATGACTGTATTCTGATTGATTTGATGATATTTAATAACCAGTAGTAAAAAATAGTTATTTTTTAATCTTTAAGGTGTGTCATTTGCATGATGCACAAACATATATTAAAAATAAAAATGATAAACAGTTTATAGGATTTTAATGTCTGATCCATTTAAAAATGTATTTGCTATTCAAAAATAGCAAAATATGACATTAGTTATAATACAAAAGACACAAGGCTGCATACATGTGCAGAATATATTTAACTCATTCTCCGCCAGTCATTTTTTTGAAAAGTTGCCCAGCAGCATTTTATGTGATTTTCACAAAGTTTCACAAAATGCCTTCCAGGAAAATTTTCTTCTAAAAATATATAAACATACAAAAATATCAAATGAAAGAACAGACCCTCTGCTTTTAAACAAACAATAATCAAACAAAACAAGGGGAAAAAAAAACAATCTATATCCTATCTATATTTTTTCTCTGCTTAAACTCTTAAATATGTGTATTTTCCTTTTAAAAATATATTTTTTTACCATAAAGCTGAAATAATTGCATTTTTGTGAAGGAATTTTGTTAGAGATCAGATTCAGAATGATTTTCAAAACATACACTGCGCTTAAAATTATTAAAAAAAAAAATTTGCATCAGTTTTTTTTTATAAATTGGGTAAGTTTGCCATCCAGTGGATAATTGCAGTATTACAGATTAACATAAAACCTCATCAGAAACACGTTTTTTATGCAAAGTTTTCTCTTAATTGATGATATAACTCGTCAATGGCGGGGAAAGAGTTAAACATGTGAAATAGGTCTGGGAAACCTACACACTTTTTGCAACATGATCTCACAAAGTTCCGTGGGATAGTCACAGAATTTTTTGCTAATTTTTTCGTGGCATTCTCACGGATCTCTGCATACTTTCATGTCCCTGCCACGGACTTTCTTTTCCGTGGCATTCTCACAAATTGGTTACTCAACTGCTTTTTCCTATTTTCAAACCATTGTCGCTTCGGTTTAGGGTTAGATTTGGTGTTTGCGTTAGTATGTCACTTTAACTATTGGTTTATACTATTTTTTCTGATGTATTCTTTTATATTTTCTAAACTTTAATCAATTGTCGCCTGGCGTTGGGGTTAGAGTTGAGTTTGGGTAGGGCTGTCATTTTATGTAAATTTAACCCTTAACCGAAACGACAATGGTAAGAAAATAGGACAAAACAGTTGAGAACCAATCCGTGAGAATGCCACGGACAAGAAAGTCTGTGGCATAGCCACGGAAATATGCGGAGATCCGTGAGAATGCCATGGAAAAATGAGCAAAAAATTCCGTGACTCTGTATTTCCCACGGAAATTCGTGAGATCAAATGATCATTTAATTAGCCGAAACATTTAGTATACAAACACACAAGGGGTAGAGAAAGTAAGGAACCATTTGAAATCTGCTGAGCTTTCAGCTGAGTTCGGCATTTGCTGGTTTCATATGGTTTGGGCCATCAGAATGTTAATTATATTAAATATATTCAGCTAATGAAAGATAAACAAATCAAAAACTTCAATTCACAGATCTTCAATCTCCCTGGACCAAGTCTACAGTGAAACAAGCAGGGTCAAAAATCTGTCCAATAAAATTTCCTACGAAGACACACTCACTCACTGATTAATATTACATTTAAGCTCTATCATGGACTTTCTGCATTAATCAGGCGGGTTATACATTCAATTCTATACATATTAATAATTCATTAGAAATATAATTTTAAAGATTGTTTTGTAAAATATATATGTAAAAAATTATTCTCCCAACAAGTTTTTGATGAATAATGTTTATTGAAAATGTGATTTTAATAGCACCTAAAGATGGCTGCTGAATAAGGCTCGTCTGATAATCTACACAAACAGTACACAGACGGAGCTGTCCAGCTCTCTATAGCTGAAATAGGAGCTGACCGTGGTGCTGAATCACTACACATGAGAAAAAATAAATAGCTGCTTCTTTCCAGACCTCTACCTTTGTAAATTTCATGAGTGTTTTTTTTTTTGACAATGTTTTTTGTTTTAGTAACTTACAGAATAGATCCTGTCTTATGAGTGTTTATAGCTACCAGCTTCTTTTAACAATGTGTTGGCAGACACCTGTAACTCATTTTCATGAATACAGTAATGTAACAAGTGTCTTTACACTTGCCATAGCATGACAGCGTCTTAACTGTGCAATGATAGATTAATATCAGAAAGAAACAATTTGCCTGAGGCGGAATACCTTGTGCGTGCTGGGATAACTAAGTGGAAATAGATGGAGAAGATTAAGACACACCATGAAAGATGCAGGGAGTGTTAATGTAGGCAAACCTATCAACATCAGCCCTCTTAAAAATATTTCAGAGTTGATAAACAATAGCTGCATTTGTTTTGCGCTCAGTCAGTGCCGTCTGTCACTATCAGTGCCAATTTATCAAGTGATTTGATTGCTTTTCAAGTGTTATATGTTTTTGAATGCTGCCAATAAAATGTGCCGAAAGAAAGAATGAGCGAGAGAGGCTGTGATCCATCTCTCTATGCAACGTCTGCACAGTCTGAAAACCTCAGCGGGAGGCTAATGCTCCATCAGCTTCGATCCGCATCTACCGTCAGTCAGATCCGGGGGGAAATGCGGAATTCCGTGTCCACATCTAGACATCATCTACACAGCCAGCAGCACAGGCAGACCCCCGAAGAAAGGCTTTTAATAGTAAACACACTAGTGGTCCATAGAATTGCAGACACTTAATAAAACAATCAGCTTTGTTGATTAATAACCAGAGTTATGTGGTCTTGAGGGCTTTGTCACAGTAGGCTTGTTCGACAGCACAAGTGCCAGAAGGAAATGGGATTCCTCTGCTTTTCTCAATAATTTCAGCGCACACTAATTGGTTCATAAATAGAGACTCTCAGGAAGAAACCGCCTGCTTTTTAAAGGTAATGGGTCGAAATCACACAATCATTACAGAAAAACAACAATTTAAAAAACAGCAGTAAGGGAGAATGGTAAAAATCGAGGCTTGAAAGAAAAAACACCAAATCCATTATGCAAATTTCTGCCAAAACAGAATGTCCAACACTACTAACAACCACAAGAAGTTATTAAAAGTATCAAAATCAGTATGCATTCATTTGTTAAACAAAATATTTCATATATTTTCGTTCACGTCTTTCCCATATAGTGGACTCAATTATCATTTGCTATATAGGGAATAGTGAATGCAGGGACGTGCACAGGGGGGTTGCTCAGGTTGCCCGGGCAACTGCCCATATGCCCTTCTCGACTCAAGTTGCCCTTCCGAGGTGGAAAAAAATAAATTGTACTTTTACTTTATTTACACTATGCAGGGTTCCTTCGTTACTGTATTTTAATTAATTACAAAATTTGTATTTTATTTTTTAATTTCTATCTTGTGTTTCTGGCGCATTCGCGAATTAATGACTCGTTTGAGTCGATTCCTTACACAGTGTTGAAAATAAATGAGTCTTTTGAGTCGATTCTTTACAAAGCCAATGGGCCAAACGTTTAAAATTGGTTCGCGAATCAGTTTGAATGAATTGTTCAGATCGCTGCAAAAACGGAATCGTCCGAAGCTGTTTTACTCGTATGTAGAAACACGCAGAATATAACCAGTGTTGGGTGACGTGGAAATGAATTTACCAATCTTTTAACTAAAAGCAAAACTTCACACATGTACCCGCCATTACATACACGCGACCTGTTCGTCGTCAGACACAGTTAAACGCGTGCAACCTCCAGAAGCATTGTAGCACAGATTGAAGAAAATCCATCGATGATTGACGTCTGATTCGCTGTATACTGTACTGTATGATGTAAGTGATTCTCACAAAACACACGTGGCATGACAACGTAAAAAAACACGAGTTTTGTCTAAAATCATTTTTATGTAAGTGTAAACTGTCAATGTCCTCAGACCATCTTAGGAGATTTCTAACTTTATACATATGCAAAACTGTTGTCAGTTTACTTGTCTGATATTTCAGCTATAAGCTACATCAACATTGAGACTAGAGTTAATTTGTTAATTTGAAATGCTTGTCTATTCTGTGTTTGTATTCTTTTTTCTGTACTGTTTGTGTATGTTGCAGTTTTACACATACTGTAGAAGTGTCCTTCATAAGTATTCTTCTGTTTGTTGTGGAGTCAAGAAATGTCTAAACATTAAAAGATGAACATGAGACAAAAGTACAGAATATGTCACATAATTTTTTTTTATGGTCACTGAGCTGTGTCCTGATTGTTTACACATAAAAAGCATAAAATGTGTAGGATCAGTTTGATTCACTTATGTGCATTTGTGTACAACACACATAAGTCAGCATTTAATGCTGTTGTTCTTTGTTGTTAAAGCATGTATGTGTTGAAACATAAACAAAGGTTAATAAAATGTGACATTCTAAACTTCTGACATACTGATATTTATCTTACCAATTTCTGGTCTCCACAGCAAACAGAAAAATCTTGTCTTTACAGTTCTGAATGATACTTATTGAGGGCACTGTATTGTGTGTGTGTGTGTGCGTGTGCGCGTGCGTTTGCGTGTGTATATCTAGATTTATTTTTTCATGAGTAACTAGTAACTCGCTACTTGAGTATTATTTTCATTGCATACTTTTTACTTCTACTTGAGTAATTATTTCTTTTGTTACTTGTACTTTTACTTGAGTAAAGTTTTTGACTACTCTTTCCACCTCTGTTAAAATCTTCATGAATCTAGGCTGAGTTTGCCACGTTTAAGCCTAAATAATCAGACAGATAGCAGCTAGCTATCATAGCTTGCAGACAAGCAGCCTAGGCTACAATTTTTTTGGTAGGCATTAGGCAATGTTTGCTGATTTTAATAAAGACCCTGTTATTCTCAGTCCTTCATATAGGCCGTGAGTTTAAAAAAAAAAAATTAAGGGGGGGGGGGGTGCCCTTTATTTAGGTCAGAGCAACTGCCCCTAAAAAATCCTGTGCACGTCACTGAGTGAATGAGTGAACGAGGGAACCCTGTGTCCTGCAGTTGAACCCCTGCATTCCTCTCTAACAGGCTAAGGTTTCGCTCACCATAGCTTTATATTCACCCGTGCCTCAGGGGAAAATCACTTTATGGGCTTAGTGAATGCACGATCCCAAATTCCCACAATAGCGCTATCTACCAGCCTAAGCCGCGCGTGACCTGCAGCACAACACACGTAGAGGCATAAATATAAACATGTAAATAAATCATGCATTCTCTACGCACGCAAGCTAAGCTGCTTTCAGAAACTCTTTTATGGAAATATACTCGCATATAAAAGGCAAGCTACAAAAACGACAAAAATACATGAGACACTGAGAGGTGACATTTTCTTCAGCTTTTAAAATGTAGAGACAAGTGTATGCGCTGAACAGAAAACAACCATCCAGCAGACTGGCACAAAGTGGCTTTTTATGACCCACAAATGAATATTTTGATCATCAGCGCACGAGCAGAGCGTTCACATGACCTACTGAACGTGAACTCGTGCCGAACAGCAGCGCTGCAGAGTCTCATGTCACCGCGGGATAAATCGGATTAATCATTTATTGCATCTCGCTTCAACAGATTACTGTAATTTGTGTTTTGTTTGCAAGTACAAAAGGGCATTAAAAACTGAAACAAGAATAGCTTGCAAAAAAATTAAGGTCTGTATGATAGACAGTTTAGTCAGAAAAGCTATTGTGTTTCAATAAATAAGGCGCAGTATACAGCAATTAACTTTTTTTTTTTTGAAAACATGTTTTTATAAACACCATTAACAATTATCATTAATAACAAAATCATTCACATAAATATATTAACTTTCCCTGCGTAAACCACAGTTTAAAAAACTCTCAAAAGTATGCAAAGATATTGCTGCGAAAAAACAACAACAACTCATTGTAACATTCACTCCTACTTTGAAGCTACTTGAAAATTCTAAGTTTGCAAGGGCACTGTATCACCACACTGCCTGAGGCACATTTTGCTGTCCGTTTACTGTATATTAAAGGCATTTTCACACAGTGAAACCCAATGCCAACTACACACACTGAGACCCTGCAGTGTCCGCTAAAAAACACCTCTTACATCAGGTCCACTGCTCCTGGCCTGCTTTCATTCTCTATTACTTCAAACTTCTGTGTGACAGCCTCCAGACTCCAGTAACAAAGCAATTTGGGCTGAGAGGAAGAATGGAGCTCTGAAGATGTAATTGGTGCACTGGGCTCTTGGATCTTTCAAGCACATTGGTGGGGATATTAACTTTGAGTGTCTCCATCTCACAGGCAGAACTCACAGTGATGGATTTGGAAGTAATGTGTCCATCCACCTGTGAAATGCAACCAGCCGGTCGGCACCGGACCTTCAGAAATGACACGCTCAGCTGAGGTACACAAACTGGCCCGATGACAGTTTTTTTCTATGCACACACACACACATGTACACGCACGCACAGTGTTTACAGTGAGAGACATTAGGCAGATGCTGAATAGACCAACACCAGGTTTTCATGTAAACAGTTTAAAATCCATTTACTGAAAGTTTTATACTCCTTGCAGATGCTGTAAGATGTTTATCGTTTCAAAATACAAAAGGAATTTGTAAACTGTAAAGTTGTTTCAAATGAATAATTACATGAAAATACCTTTACACAAGATTTAGACACAAATGTGTGTGCTTGTGTCTCATAAATAACACCACCAGTGTTGGAGGTAACACATTACAAGTAACGTGCATTACGTAATAAAATTACTTTTCTGAAGTAACGCGTAAAGTAGCGCATTACTTTTTAAATGTACACATTAATATTTGAGTTAACAAAGTAATGCAAGTTACTTTTTAGTTTAATTAATTTGATTTAAAAAAAAAAATACTGAATTAAACCGAACGTAGTCACATTATACTCTATGCGTACACCCCTGTGTGAGAACAGTTTGAGTCAAAAACTGAGATGGCAGGCCAGAGCTCGACATTGTTGTGATGAAATATTTTCAGTCATAAAAAACACCTGCAATCCTGAAAGAGATGAAGCCTCAGCCAAGAAAAAGTCATGCAAAAGTAACTAAAAAGTAATGTAAGCATTACTTTCCATGAAAAGTAACGAAGTAACAAAATTAGTTACTTTTTTGGGGAGTAACTTAATATTGTAATGCATTACTTTTAAAAGTAACTTTCCCCAACACTGAACGCCTCACATCTGTGCAATTTCTGTGGCACCAGCATCAATAAGCTGTGCAAATATAAGAACTTTAAATGTATTTAAATTGGTTTCCCAAAAAGTTCAGCTGTCTTCCACAGTTTGGACAAATAAGCGTCCTCATGCCAACTGGAAATAGGCCAGTGTTGCTTCTAGAATTCTGTATTTATCGTTTGGTTGCATGTTTATTTATATCTGATGGAAAACAAGGACAGGAAAACTAAATAAAAATTCTCTATTTCCATCCGACTGCATTGATGCTTACAACCCATACATGCCTTTATAGATATCCATTCAGCCTTGAGTTTGCAGATGTCTGTCGGATAGTTTAGCGTGATTGCCTTTAATTGCCACACTCCAAATTTCCACAAACCTCCCTGGTGCTCAAAACCCTCATTACAGCTGCGTGAGGTCTCATGCAAGCACACAAACACTTTAACACAATCACAAAGAACATAGACCACAATAAATACATAAATCAATCAAAAGAAATCACATTTGTCTACCCTCCCAAGACACTGCTCACATTATTTATCATGCATTTATCTTTTTTGGGTACAAATGCCTTTGGTGAATCGCAACTGTTAGAAATCCAAGTTGAAGCGCAGAATTAATAAATCATATTTGTTCATACATAAATTTGTTCATACATAAATAATACTGGATGAAAATAAGCTGAACTGGGCTCTGTGTGAACCAGCAAGAGATTTTCTTCATCAATATTTAAATAGCTCATACACATCAGTCAGACTGAGATGATGTGATACAGATAGTCAGAAGAAACTCTTTTTATCTGACTGCTCTCTCTCTCTCTCTCTCTCTCTCGCTCTCTCTCTCTCTCTCTCTATCTCTCTCTCTCTCTCGCTCTCTCTTTCTCGCTCTCTCTCTCTATCTCTCTTTGACCTCACAGAGCTGTAATCAAATACGTTTTGAAACTATAAAATGTGTAGTGGAGAACTGATTTCTGATTTAGATAACATTAGACGCTAAAGTCAAGATGGGAATTAGCAGGGACCTATGATAGTATGCCACTATGGTCACAGTTTACTGGTGATTCAGTAATGCTTGTTCAGAGTTTAATTTTTGAACCACATATAGTATTAAGAGGTTAAATATTGAATTTCTTTGAAATGTAGATTTATTTTCATCTAGTTCAGGATTTTAGGCAATACAAAGCTTAAATGCAGCATTTTATAAAAATCCCTGAAATTTTAATAAAGGGGCCATGGCATGAAAATCTAACTTTTTCCATGTTTAAGTGCTATAATTGGGTTCCCAGTCCTTCTATCAACCTAGAAAATATTAAAACGATCAACCCCAGTAACTTAGTTTTGGTAAACCATTCTCTGCAAGCACGGAAAAATTAGGTCATTGAAATTTGGCTCCCCTTGTGATGTCATAAGTAGATATTATTATAATAATACCGCCACTTAATCTGCACTATACAACCATGGCACAGCCATTTAGTGCAGAGTGAAAGAGAGAGAGAAAATAATTCACAGCACAATTGAGTCTCAATTTCAACAAACCACCATCATTGCGATCAGTGTTTGAATTTCATCAGCTCATTTGCATTTTAAAGGACACACCCAGAACGGCACATTTTTACTCACACCTACAAAGTGGCAATTTTAACATGTTATAATAAATTATCTATATGGTATTTTGAGCTAAAACTTTACATGTGTACTCTGGGGACACCAAAGATTTATTTTACATCTTAAAAAATTATTTTGACATGGCCCCTTTAAGTGCAATTAAACATAAAATTATACTTTTATAGGTAATATTAAAAAGAATAAATAATAAGCCATTTAAAAATGAAATGTGAAGTACATAAAAATCCCTGCAGGATCTCACTTCATTCTCTCCAGTGCATTCATAATCTTTTTTTTTAATGGATTTTCATATGCCAAAGTGATTGAGTGTTTTGAAAAATAAAAGTTTAGTAAAATTTTTAGGTGTTTCCCTCGGGAGTTTACAGAGCAGAACTACAGCGTTGTAATTAAATGTTTCCATTCTGTAATAAAATCCCAACACTTTGGGTTTTTATTATAGCATTAGGTCTTTCCCCAAATGCCTCCAAAACAAACCGTGCTAACAAAGACATACAATGCACATGAAACGCGATTAGCGTCAGACAAAAACCTGCAGTTGTATCCGATAATGTATAGACATTATTAACCGTGTGTGCATTTTCCATGAGATTATTACAATTATAAATTACAAATTCTTTTCACATATGCATGCACACACACAAAACACTGTATGTGAGACCAGCGTTTTTATGACTAAATCGAAGGACAGCAGAGGTTTCCCAGCACAGCTGCAGAAATGAGAAAACAACCATGACAAGAATGAGTCCCAGAGTGAGCAATAACTGGCAGATCAATATGAGCAGGGGAAGAGGAGAGAAAGAGGTTTGAAATGTCTTTAGAACCTCTCCTCTTTAACTGCATCCGTGAGAGCCATCAGATCAAAGTACACAGGCCTTGCCTCTCAATTGCTCATTTAAGGCAGTGTTAGTGCCTGTAACAGCCAAGGTAAAACACACAAGGCCAACAGACACAGAGAAGCAAAGCTTTAACCTTCTGCTTTTAAGAGGTGGCCATACCTGCTTTTAAGCATGCTAATAATTGCAGACCCTGCATGCAAGTACACACACAGAGAGAGAGAGAGAGAGAGAGAGAGAGAGAGAGAGAGAGAGAGAGAGAGAGAGGGAGGGAGGGGGGACAAAATATGCTGCTCACAACCTACATAAATGAGCTACATACTGTAGGCACTCAGCGTGAAATGAAACCTCAAATGTGACCGATCTAGAATAACTTTTTGGTCTTTATTCTCCCTTTTTTTCAGTATTTCACCCTTTCTTCCCATCTCCTTTCTCTCTTCTTTCCTCTTCTCTCTCTCTCTTTTCTCTTCCCCTTTCTTCTTCTTCTTTTTGCTGTGCCTTCTTACATTTCCTCTGTTCGTCTTTGGCATGCAGCATTAATAATAGAGTGCGTATGAAGATCGTCCTGCTGGAACATTCTCCGTCATTAATCCCAATATGTAGTGTGCTGGAGATCTGACAGGATTCATTTTGGCTTTGGACACGCTCCTGCTCTACTCCACTATTCAGCAAATACATCCTTAAAATACACAGACTGGATATGTTTGGAATGGAGAATGAGCTTAGTACTCACAATATGCACGATATACTGTATCATAATGCCTATAATGTTTGCATTGCTTTTAATGACATCACACTTTTATATGTTTACAGTACTCGAGAGAAATGCATCTAATTAACAACGTGAATTTTTTTTTTTTTTTTGGCGTATTTTTGGCATCACATTGCATTTTGGGAAACACGATTCAACACCGTAGGCCATGTTCATTTTGGCAAATATAAAAATAAACTGTAAGATTGTGTAATACCATTACACAACACAGCCTTCTATTCTACAAGAGGACTAAAATAAACATTGTCCAGATTGTCCATTTACCCACGATGGGTTATGAGTGACACAGGAATACATAACTACATGTGGAGAATCAACAGCAAAAAGCAAACATTAACATATCTAACAGGCTCTGGTAATATGCCACTTTGCTGAAACTAGTCTGGGCAATGCCACTCCATTCATAATCAGCATAGTGTAAACTAAGGGTCCACACAAAAAGACTCATGGTCCTTCAGTCATCCCCATATCCACAGATCTGCATGTCGATTTGAGCTTGCATATATTATTATGCAAATGAAGGGGTAAATGGTAAAATATTAAATAATTTATTCTTGTTCATATAGGTTTCGTCTAACTTGCAACATATGAGTTGACCCACTTGACACAATAATGGAGATCTAGGTGCTGTCTAATCAGATGCAAATTGTTAGATGGAGAAAAACTGCATTATGCAGAGATATGGAGTTCATTTATACAGATACAGTATGTGGAGCAAGGATAAAGAGGGTGGGCTGTATTAAGTTAACAACTTTATTTAAATAACACATTGTGCAATTGTGAAATGACAAATTTATTTACTGTAGACTTAAAATTACATGCAAGACCAAATCTACATTTTTACATTTAAGGAAAAATCAGCCACAGAATGGATTTAAACATGGTTACAATAAGATAAACTGAACTGACAGGATTACATATCTTTTTAGTGCACTGACAGTCATGAGACACTATAACACAAGATGCATGTTTTAATCTAATAGATTTGAATTTATATAGTATAATAGTGTAGCAGAGTAAGGAAGGTTATCTGCTCATTAGGTCACGTGATGTGTGAATCATTATATAAAGGCATGTATTTGGTTACCTGGCTATGCATCATCCTTGTCACCGCCCTCTTGTGGGACCTCATTCATGTTTTCTCCAGGTATGTGCGTTAGCAGCGTGTAACCTTCCGGCAAACTTTATGTGCGTTTGTTTACGTTACTTTGTTTAACACTACAGGATAATTTGACTACTGTTGTTGGCGTGGGCTGTCTGCTATCCCAGGCATGTGCGCTCTATTTGTTGGACTATGGGAACTGGTGTACTGAAACTTACATGCTGCACCATTTCAGCGTGCTTTGGCGTCTGGTTTGTGAACGGTGAACAACGTTCATTCTAGCGAAGACGCTTTCGTTTAGTGAGTTACGACCGCTAATCTTTGGTACGTATTTTGGTTTGTCAATTTCTAACCTTTTAAAATAATAATATCCTGTTATATGCTCGGCAGGTTGATCTGGTCTTCCGACCACTTTCCGGGGAATGAGAGGGTTATTTTCGAGGGTTTGACTGCGCTGCTGTTTTGCCTTTGAAACTGTATGGGTCACTTTTGAATCCGATTTTAGGCAACGGGGCTTCACTCGGTATGCCGGTATTTGTGTCAGCGACTTTGTGTTTATTCACATGAACTTCTTGTGTCCATGGTTCACTGATAAGTCGCTTAGTTAATGTGGGTTTAGTGTTTTACTACATTTATTTGTTTTTTTTTCTTGTGTAATTGAGATTTTTTTTTGAATTATTTTGTTTGTTTTCTTATTTTGTATGTGGTTTAATACCACTCTTTCTTTGGTCCTGTTTGGAAGTCTGCTGTGTATTAGTCTGGGCCTAACTATTATAGTCTGATGTTACGGCCCAGTTTCCCTGTAAACCTTTAATGCCTGCCTGTGCATCAGTCTGGGCCTAACTAATATAATCTGATGTTACTGTCCAGTTTCCCTGTAAATCATTAATGCCTGCTTGTGTATTAGTCTGGGCCTAACTATTACAAATTGAGGTTATTTCCCAGTTTCCCTGTAAACCTTTAACGCCTGCATGTGTATTAGTCTGGGCCTAACTATTATAAGTTGAGGTTATTGCCCAGTTTTCATGTAAATCTTTAACGCCTGCATGTGTATTAGTCTGGGCCTAACTATTATAAGTTGAGGTTATTGCCCAGTTTTCCTGTAGATCTCTAATGCCTGCATGTGTATTAGTCTGGGCCTAACTATTATAAATTGAGGTTATTGCCCAGTTTCCTTGTAAATCTCTAATGCCTGCACGTGTATCAGTCTGGGCCTTACTATTACTACCCTATAAGGCTTGTGTTTCTTATTGGTAGACTATAACCTCCACGTGTGCATCAGAGCTGGCTTGATGATTTGTAAGTACTATTATAGGTGAGTTTACTGTCAGTTTGTGCCATCAAGTCCGCTGGTGGCGTTTGACTCACAGCATATGTAAAGGTACTGCCTCTTTTGAACGTGGGCTATTTAATTTTCTTTTCCATTTGTATCAGTGTTTAGTAGTTTTTGTTGTTTTTGTTTTGTGATTTATATTTAATATTGGTTTATGGTGTGTGTAACTAATTGTGGGTTTGTTTTCTTTGTATTTTTGTTTGTAGATTTGTTTGTTTTTGACGATTGTGTGGGGTGGGTCATTCTTTTGGATGGGAGGAGATAATTTTGTATTTTTCTTTTTTGAGTGATTTTTACACTGTGTGCTGTGCTGAATCTATACCTTTCACACGTGTGCCGTGTGTGTGCGTGGTGTTGGGGTGATTCCATGTGTAACTGGGGGTTGTTATCTCCTCTTGTTTGAGTTGAGGCCCAGCCAATGTTAATTGTTTTGTATGTGTTGTGCTGATTTTATAAGTGACTGAAGACCAGTGTTTGATACTCTTTTTAGCTAATACCAAATAAAGGTGTATATTTTTCATTATTCTCGTGCTCTTGTCTCTTGCTCACTCCTAAGGTAACGAACCTGTGTCCTTTTTTGGACTGTTCCCCCGGTATATTTGGGGGTGGCGTAGTCGAAAGCTGTGCCCTTTTTGGGCCTTGTTGGTATTTCATAATCTTCCAATAGAGAAATTATATTTCAACCTGACCGCTCTGCTACAATAGGTTTTATGTTGTCTGTTCCATTTGATTCCTCTTATAGCAATTATTTTTGTATATCTTTACATTTAAGTGGTCAGCCTGTCATGAGACCAGTATAAATGGAAGCAGCATGTGCACATGTGTAGCTTAAATAGGTGTTTTGGGGGCAGTTTCCCAGACATGGTTTAGATTAATTCAGGACTAGACCTTAGTTATATTAGAACATTTGAGGCGTTTTTACAAACATACCTTACAAAACAAACAAAAAACATTACTGGTGTGCATCTTAAGACAAAACTGATATTTTAAGATATGTCAGTATAAGGTGTTTTTATATTGTGGCATCTTAAAGATGCAATAGCATGAATCCTGTCCGGGAAACCAACCACCCCTTGGTGTGTTGTGTTAAATCCTATGTAACTTTTATATATAATTTATTTAACTTATCTCATCCTTTTAACATTGTTTTAATCTCACACAGTAAGATCTGACCCCTTTAACTTCTGTAACTGAACTGATAAGGCTGACAGTCATACACAATCAAATTAGACAAAATATTGAATAAATGAACACAATGTGTGAGACAAGAAGAAATGTGTGAATGCCAAGTGTTGGAATTCAGTGGAAGTCTGCAGAGCTGTGTGGGCTTGCCTGCTTGTAACTAAAATATATTTTAAATCAACAGTAAAGGTTAACTGCCACACCAAGAAAAAGGCATTTGAAAAAAGGCATTTCTTATCTCCTTATGTCGCTAGTTAACACATTCAATGTGTTTTTTTCAACACATCCCATTGTTTTTTTAATATCGGCCTCTACTGAGTAGACACGCGAATGAGGCGAATCGTGTTTACCGTGCCGCACTAAATGCCTCATTCGCGCCGCGAGACCTCCAGTCGCGCATCAACGCGTCTTCCCATTGACTTAAAGGGACAATAAGTAGGATTTACCCCATCTAGTGGTGAAATTGTATTTTGCATTCAAAAGAACAGTGCTCTCTAGCGCCTCACCTTTCCAAAGGTGTGTTGCAACCACAGTAGCCGTTATGTCATCACTAATCTCCTTATCCGTTGCAGCTGGTTCACGTGTTCTGAATGAAAACGCGTTGGTAGGCCAGTGCTTTTTGTCCCTCTTTGCTATCATAGTTTATCAATACGGCGGAACGACATGGAAGCCCCCTTGGACTTACCCATTCAATGTAAATAAAGAGAAGAAATTCTGAGCTTACAGTGAAAAGGAGAGGTCATTGACACCAACGAGGACATATTTATGAATAAAGACATATTTATGAATAAAGACATCCTACTTACAGTCCCTTTAACAATGAAATCACTCGTGCTTGACGTCTCTACCACGGCTGATCTGAACGCAGTATAAGAAGATGTGTTGTGACAAGTGCTGTTGATTGACACACTGACATCTAGTGGATTTTTTTGGCATAACATAGCTTAACCAAATAGAAGAGAAGGCTGAATCAGCTTGAGTTAAGTTGGGTACTCCTCTCAGTAAAATATTTAACACCCTGCTAAAACATGCATAAGACGTTTTGTAAAAAATATTTAATGTACTCAATCTATATAAAGAAAGCAGGCATGAAAGAAGTACTTACAGTTTGCATTCGGATAAATAATAAACAAAGTAATATGTGATGTCATAAAACAGATTGAATGTAAACAAAACATATAAACAATGAAACAAATGAGACATATTAGATGTCTGAGGTGCAACTAAAACTAAAAGCTCTTAAAAATAATGGTGCTTCACGAAACTTAGAAGAAACATTTTGGGTTATAATCCCAAATTTATTTGTTTCTTTATAAAAATATATTAAATAAATAATTTTTCTAAGAACCTTTAACTGAATGATTTTTTGAGGACACAAAAAGGATTATATAGCATTTCTGTGAATACATACAGTAAATATATCTTTAAATATATATTTACAAACCCCAATACAGCCCAGCTTGAAAAATAACAGAGCTGCTGAAAAATATGGGAAAATCAAATGTGCACGGAAAGCAAATGTTGGATATCTCAAGCGGAACATGTGGTCTGGCCTCTGCCTTGATAGGCCATTATGGTAATCTGTGTTACTTAGAAAGACACCAAGAAGCTAAATATGCCCTATCCACTTTATCAGCATGAATACAGCAAATTAAAAACCAAACCCAGGCATCACCTCCTCTAGAATGAAAATGCAGAGCCATTTATTTTTATTAGAAGCTATATAGGAATATAAACAGACGCGTGCACATTCTCCCAATTAGTTACAAGGCAAGGCAGACGTGTTCATTTTCTGAGCTGTTAACTACACAATACAGTGATGCCATGATTCCCCGAGCATGTCGCCTGAGAGAGAAGAGAGCATGCTGCTCACTCGTTTCCTGTTCAGTGAAAGCCGCAGCTGAACACCACAGGGCTTAACTCAGGTGTTGCACATTTAGCATGAACGCCTGTTTTACTGGAAATAGAAAGAAACACCAAGGAAGAGATGGGGGACTTGAGTCATATGACTTGACTTGAGTCAGCCTTATGTTGCAAATTTAAGACTTGGGACTTGCTTGACAAATATTAAAAAAGACTCGACTTGATTTTGACTTGACATTCATAACTTGAGACTTGAGAACTCAGACTTGAGTAAAATTACTCAAAATAATTTGTTTTTGTTTAATACGCGGCACATTCTCTTTTTATTATTTAAATTTTCTCTCTCCTGCTTCTCATGTAAAGCTTGACCAGGTTGATCACACACCCTGACAAAAGCTAAAGACTGATTTTACACCGATGGTTTTCTTCCCAACTCTGCCTCCCTTTCAACATGACAGCCGAGTGAAATGACAAATCAGTCTAGGACGAGCCTTCGTCCGGGTGTGTGCAGCCTAGCAAGGGAAAGAAAATTCTAATAATACACTGACTTAAATGCTAATAGTATTATTATTGATCTAACTGTAATGTTCAAATGTTTGTTATGATCAGTGGTGCCATGACCATTTCTGAGGATTTTGAAACAAAAAACATTGAATTAACTCTTTCACTGCCACTGACGAGTTATCTGCCAAAGAGTTTTTAGGTCAATCCATATTTCCGCTGTTACCCAGTAGGTGACGCTCTTACCCCTCTTAAAAACACTACACTGTAGATTTTACATTTATGTTATTTACTGGCAACAGTTTGTTCAGAGTTACTGTAAATGAACATGAAACATCTTTATCTTCTACAGTAAGTTACTGGCAACCAGCTGCATAATTACAGCAAATGTTTTACAGTATAGATTAAACTGTAGATTTAACTTTGTTTAATATATAAATTTAGTTAAATCATCAAAAATGTGCATGACTTGCCAGTGACTTGCTTGACCCAAGCTGCCACTTTACTGGAATTGCTTGACATAAAGCAGTGACTTTGTTTTGATTTTCAATAAAAATTGACTCAGACTTGCTTGAGACTTGAAGATTAAGACTTGAGACTTACTTGTGACGTGCACATATGACTTACTCCCACTTCTGCCACAATGCCATTCAGTGGCATTTGTTACTGAGCATTTGTTTATACTTGGTATTATGCCAGGATAGTATTAGGAGTATATGGGGTGGTTTCCCCCGACAGGAATTAGACTAGTCCTAAAATGCATTTTGTATATAAAAACAGCAAATGCTTACCAAAATCGTTTATTTGAATCTGATTGGCGAGTTGCTGTGCAACTGACCAATTTCTTTTTTTGCTGAGCACAAGCTTTTATCAGTCCACTGGTCCCAAAGTGCAATTTCCAATTTAAATTTATTTTGTTGCTACAATGAGCACCTTCCGAATAAGATCTAGTCCTTGGATTTTGCAAAGTCTGCACATGGTTTAGTTTGAGGTTGTTATAGGCGATGAAAATAAGATATCATTAAGCACAGTTGTATATTCAATTTTGTTTTTGGAGCTACTGTATATTCATGAAATAGTCGTAGATTGCTTTTGTTTTGTTTACCCAGTTCATTGTGAGTCAGACACACAAAGCATTATCTTAGCCAGTTATTGCTGGTCATAAGGCCACATGGATTATTTTAACAACTTGCACTTTCTTTTCTACGTAAAACAAAATGTTTGTACAGTACACAGTATGTGTTTCCAAATCTGCCTGTCCACTCAGGCTGGCCATACTCTGCAGAAGCATCATGGCAAAGCCCTCGTAATGATGCAGTGTCACCACATAACGGATAACACTGAACAATACCCATTCATTTCCATCACCACATGCCTCTTTCTGTACGTGAGAGGAACCAACACAAACAATGGGCCAAAACACTGAGAAGACAGACACATTTATCTACCCAAGCACACACAAACACTGGCTGCATCGCTCCTGGCCCATCGCATGGGCCTATCACTGGATTTTAAATAACAAAGAGAAAGATTTATAGAGAGAGAAATAAGAGAGGAGGAGATGGTTAAAGCAGTGATAGTAACTATAAAACAATCAACTGCCATGCAGAACAATAAGTAAACTCCATTTTTTTGGGTTGTGTCCCTTTGCTAATTAGGAGTCATGTTATAACCATAATTACCCAAGTTAGTTACAGATGTCAAAATAAAGAATAACCACAAAAACTTTTTAGTAAAAGCAACGAGAAATAGAGATGGTAATACAAAGATAGAAAGAAAAAGAAACTAGAAGCAACAGGTAAAATAAGAAAGTCCCCATGTGCAGTCAACCAGATTTCAGGACGTTCCCATTCATAACCTTATAGGATCCATTCTGCCACTGTGTTATTCCTCGGCTCTCCTCCTTAAAGTCATTTCATCCGAGTTGCTAACACTCCTGCTGCTTAGCACCATATTAGCACCAGCACAGTAAATCTCTTCCTATCACTGATTCCCAGGTCACTGTTTAGTTGGTAATAGTTGGGGACGGGAGGCTGATTCTGGCCTGAGGGTAGGTGGAGGAGAGCTGGACTGCTAAGCTGCCTGATTTCTCTTAAGGGAACCACACTCAAAACTGTTTTAAAATGAGTATATCAGAAGGCAATAAGGTACCAGAATTAGACTGAGAGACGTAAATGTGTTTATGAGAAAAAATAGAGATCAGAACGCTGAGAACATTCCCGCTCCATGTATTTCTTGAAAATTCCTAATTCCTAGTTTGATTGGATCTTACGCAAGCATTACAACACATTTACCTTTCACATTACAAAATATTGTTTTGAGTATTTTGTTACTCCCCAATCCTCTCCGTGAAAGACAGACTGCAGTAGTTTCGTCTGATGAAAAATGAAGATTAAAAAGACACAAACTTGCTCTGTAATTACGCAGAAAACATAGTAATCGGTCAGTGACAGATGTATAAATCTGCATATATAAAATGCTATGATTTCTGACATCTCTACACCTGGAGTCTCTAATAGCTTCGCGCCCAAACGCATTTACCCTGAGAACAGCACATCTGTCATCACCAAGCAAAAGTCTACTGGCACAAACGTCCACATACACAATCAACATAATTACATACAGACCACATACACCACCATTTATCCATTTTATGCAGTTCAGCGTGACAGGCTTGATGGATGATGACTAAAAATAACACAAAAGCCGGAGCCTCCCAAGTGGTTTTGCTTGGAGATAATTATTTTCTTGTCGTTGTCTTATCAGTGTCACCAAAACAGACAGAAGAAAATTAAAAAACAATTAGGTTATGGTGGAAAGAAAGGTCTATTTAAACTTAGATTACTAAACTTTCATTTAGAGCTATAATGTTTCTTTTTGGGGGTGGGTAACTGATAAGGTCAAAAACACTTTACCAAACTTAAAGAGTAAAATAAAAACTTTAATAAATATATAAATGATCAGTATAAGTGTGTATTGTTTATATTAAAATACTGTTTCTGGTCTGGTAAAGACCATTTATAGCCATGCATTTCCCTGAAGTCCCAGTTTAATAAAAAGTTATTAAAGTAATTTCCAAGTTGTGTTTGGTCTAACTTAAAAATAGCTGCATGCTCTTCACTACCAGACACGTGCTGATCAAATGCTGGTCTTGCTGGTTAAGTAAATGCCTACAAATGACTGAGAAGTTGAATATTGTGACTGCACTTTAAAAAAATGCAGCATGAGGTTTTAAAGAGCTTAATTACGCAACTCTCAACCCAATGCTGGGCAAATATTGGACAGAACGCGTGTTGGGTTAAAAAATAAACCCATGCTGGGTTGTTTCAATGCAGTGCTGGGTTAACAACAAATTATAGGTTTATTTATTAAACCAACATTTGTTCCATTTCCAATATTTACCCAGCAATTACTCAGAAATTGTTTAACTTTATTTGTGAAGTTAAATTAACATAAAAAAATATATAAAGAGTTTGGTTCCAAAGTTTGGTTTGACTAATTTGGGCAAAAATTTGTTTTCTATACCAGGAAAGATGAAAACCACTTTTTTCTGTTACAAACTTTCACATAGCATCTTTAGGTTATAATAACATAAAAAAAATGTTATCCATAATTTGATTTTTTTCCCGCAAAATGCAATAAATCTGATGAATCAATATATAAATGTGCATTAATCTTTGTCAGGTTATATTCATTTAGTTGACTGATAAAATAAACATTAATGGAATTAATCAAAACACTTACTTTGTCTTTTTAAGAACATTGTTGCTGTTATCCTTGGGACGTAGTTGAACTTTTTTGACAGCGATCAGCTGTAAAATGTTTTGGTCCTGCTCGATTTTCGCTGACTTCACGTAAAATAATGGAAAATTTTTCATAAGATGACCTGGGGTCAATGTGTTAGCATGACAGAAACTTGATTTTGTCGTGTGAGAACAAGCAACTGCCGGCATTTCTCCTTCGCCTGAGTGCCTTTCATGTAAAATCATTTGTTTTTGATGGCTTACGTTTCTTCTCCGCCAGAGAAAACCACCACAGGTTTATCAATGCCATCAAAATTATTATTTTGTTTTTGTTTGTTTGTTGATCACGAAGTACAATGTAGATGAGGAAAACTAGGATTCCATGTGTATTTAAAGCGGCAACATTATTGTTTACAATGTGTGGAATGGTGCGCTGTGATTTGTTGAGCGGATTTATTGCATTCTGCAGAGAAGTAGGACTGGCGTTTGTCACGATTTGGAAAAAAAGGGAGAAAAGATGACAGAATAACAAGGCATACATCAGATTTAGCTCAAAATTAAGAATTTACTTTTTAATACTGACCTGATAGAATACCAATTTTAGCGGAAACTATTTTTTTTTTAAATGGTGTTTATCATGTTTTTGAACCAACCTCTTCACATGTTGATATTAAATCATTTTACAGTGAGACTGAGATTCTGGTCCCACTCCCAAACCAAAGACTTTTTTCTTCTTTATCTTCTCATAGTCCATGCAGCCTGGCCTGGATCATTTCTTTCTTATCAGTCTAATGAATATTTTAGTGTATTGTATAGAGCCATATTAAACTAATAGTTGGAGTCTTACCCTTTATCCTTTAGCAGAAGCATTTTATGCTAAATCTAATCGAAGAAGCTTTGAAAATCGGCACAATCTAAAAACAGTCCTGTCACACCACATACAAACACTTCATTTTCTTGCTATTAATTGCTTTCTGTATTAAAGCTTATTCTCAATTACAGTTTTTCTGAATTGCTAAAACACATTTTTTGAAACCATCACTCATTTTCTCAAAACCTTAAACACAAATCCCAATTTTAAACAAAATTCACAGAACCCCTGACTCTTCTAGCAAAATCAAACAATTGCTTCAAAACCATTTCACTTGTACTCAAAATCAAACTAAGCTTTCAAATCATACACACATAAGTCTATAATATAAAACACTACAAGCATCCATTAGACACTACCTTAAAAAATGGAAAACACAACATCCAGGAGATCTGCTTACAGAAAAATACATGTTTATTGTACACAACAACACACTTGACAAATACTGTTAAAAATCTCTATTACTGTAACCACAAGTTTAGTTCAGTGAATATAGTGAATACTTTACTGTAAGTACTGCAAGTAATAGTAAGTTTTCAATATTACTGTAAGCAGCACTTGCATTTTGTAAAAAGTCAGCAATCCAACTGCAAATTTTGCCAATTGCATCGTCTCTGGTGTCCTTTTCTTCCTCATACTCTTCATCTGCCTCTCAGACTGTTTCCAATTTTTACAATTGGTAAAAAATACCATTAGATAAAAGTGTGTAGAATTTTGAGTTGTTGTGTTTACTCGATGATAACGGTGTTTTAGTTGTGTTCAACTTTTGCCTGCCTGTGTTTAACATTTATAAAACAAGTGCATTGCAGTGTGAAATGTGTGTTTTAGTGAGAAGTTTGTGTTTAGAATTTTGCAAAAAGAGTGCATGATTTGACAAATGGGTTTAGGCCACTATGAATTTGGTTCAGAGATTGGGGTTTAGTGTTTTAGCAATTCAGAAAAACTGTAATATCCAACCGCAGCAGATTGCTTGTAAATGATTTAAAATAGCATGGAGAATGTGTATAAATACTCCCTCCACTTTTTCGAGATTCTGCAATTGCGGAACCCTGTGCAAAATCAACAAAATCAACAACAAAAAAAGCAGCATATCCTGCATAATTTCTCATTGAATTGCAAAATAATTGTAAAAAATAAAAATATCTCATACAAAAAATAAAATGATCTAATATTCTATCATGATACGCGGTAGACAACTTTGTAAACATTTCTGGCTTTATTTTACCAACGCACATGTACATCTCCTTATGGCACGCACCCCACTATTAAGGCTAGCAACCCTCCAGCCCATAGTTAATCTTATGAACACACAATTCAAAGTCTTGCGCAGGACAAAAATGTAATAAACAGAACACCCCGTTATGCGACAGCAGCATTAATTTAATTGTGTAACCTAAACCAACCTGCAAATCGTGCCGTAATTAGAAATCTTTATCAGTCTTCAGACAGACCGTGAACACAAATAAGCACAGGATCGTTTAAAAACAGCTGTCTATCAGCATGTATGGAATCGAGTAGTAATGGTCTTGGGTTTTAGACTGTGGCACCCGTGCGCATGCCACCTGTAAAGGACAGCACTCTTTTCACAAAACAAAAATCGCAAAAAAAATAATCCCACATTTCTGGTATTACCGCTGCAAACTCAGTCCTTTCGATCGCAAAAATCCCCCCCAAAAGTTGTGAAATCCTGGTGGGACTGGATAGAGGATGAACAGAAAAGAGGAAATACCATATACATTCATACACAGTCATCGAAGCACTGTGATTCTGAGACATGGTTACGTTTTTCAAATTTCATTTTATAAAATTGACTCCAGTTTTCTAAGTGGCCAGGTCTGTTACCCAGGAAAACTAAATTGCATCTTACAGTATGTATGACTCCCAGGGGTTGTTTGAGGTTTATTCAACATCATGGCACAGAATAAGCTATGTTAGTCTAGTTAAGTGAGGCAGAAAACATTTACTTTCATTCCCATTGTAGTAATTTTAGAAAGAAAGAAGAGGAAAAACAGGGCTGAAAGTGTGTGCTGTGTGTTTATCAGCCTGATGCAGTGAAAAATGATACAATGTGCTGTGAATTTAGCCATCATAAAGCCTGGCAGGAAATGGTCCAGGTGATGGAGATGCCGCAGCCACACGCGTGTCGCAGAGGGGCGGATTTCCACTGAGAACTGACCCTTCACCGCCCCAGAAAATTCTCGTTGGAAACACTCCTTCAGCCATGTCAATTAGCAACAGGCATCTGGGGGACAGCTCATGAAAAATCTATTGACGCGAGCAAGGCTATAGCTAAGCCTTTTTCATTACTCTCCACTAAACAATTCATTCTGACAGACTTACGAGTCGAGTCCTAATTCACTCATTCACTGGAAGCTGATTAACAGAGCACTCAATGGAAATTACAGGTCCCTCAACTCCCCGGCACCTGAATTAAAGCCCCGTGCACCACTGTTTTTAAACTGAGCGCCATTATTTTTTACACCTTTACATTGATTTGTTTAGTGAGCAACACAAAGTTCATTGCGTTTTAAAAGGGGATAAAAAGAGGTCTTGGCATTGCGAGGACACACAAGCTACATTACTTTGATTTCCACTGCATACAGTTCCATGAGCAAAGTTAAGCGGGAATCAATGAAACAAAAATGTAGGTTTAACACTAGTCATACACAACATCTGACTATCACTGTTTTCTACATAAGAAGATTACATGATAACATTTTATAAAAAATTATTAGTGTGTTTCTGGATAAAGAAAGGAAGTCATATACATTTGTGATGGCACAGGGGCGAGTAAATTATGATAAGAAATTGCAACATAATCTCATGTAAATTTTTTATTAATTTATTCGTGTCCATCAATCTAAAAATGGCTGGGCTATTTTTGACCCATAATGGGTAAATATTGGACAGAACACGTGCTGGGTTAAAAATTACCCCGTGCTGGGTTAAAAATGACCCAATCTTTGGTTGTTGTTATGCATCCATTGGGGAAAATACCCAGCAGTTGGGTTAAAATAACCCAGCATTGGGTAAATTTTTAACTCAGCACGTGTTCTGTCCAATATTTACCCATTATGGGTCAAAAATAACTCAAAAAATTCAGCTTTTTTCGTGCCTTAAGCACAATTTTCTTTTTCATGTCACCCAGACAAATTTATATTTTTCGACCCTTTGGCACAACTTTTTTTGTGTCATTTTATGTATTTTTTGTTTTCCTATTTTAAAAACATTGTCGCTTGGAGTTGGGGTTTGGGTTAGAATGTCTAAAAATGTAACAGAAAGTGATTCTAACCCCAACCCCAAGTGACAATGGTAAAAACAATGAGAAAACAATACATAAAATGAAACGAAAAAGAAAGTCGTGCAACGAACACGAAAAACTATTTATAGAAATTCGTGCGGGTGACACGAAAAAGACATTAGTGCTCAAAGCAGGAAATAAAGCTGAATTTTGTGCCATGGACACAAATCAATTAATCAAATTTTGCATGACTAATACGAGATCAGTCTGGAAATTACATTTCTCCGTGAACTACACTGCAAGTTTTCATATTTGCAATTTAGTTAACGATAACCTTAATGGCTATTAAAATAAAACTTTAAAATAACTAGTATGTCACCAGCAGTCATTATAAAGGTCTTATGTTTTACTTCCTCAGAATAAAATATCCACCCAGTCATTTCATTCAAAGCTTTTAGCGGAGACAGAAAATGGAGTGTGTGGATTAAACAAGAGAGAGAACACATATTCTGGACCGAGCGGTGGACACACTGATCAATAATAAATTAAACGATCACAGAAAGAGAACGAATTGTTGCAGCCCCCTGGTACAGGATTGTGATATTAATCTGAAAAAGCTCCTGTACATCAAGCACAAGCTAGTGACAACAACAGCCGGTGGAAGTAATTGCCCTGTCCGCAGAATAACATGACAAATACACTGAGTCAACTATTAACCCACAACCATTTCCTTCCCATCATGTGCAAACAAACCTCTCTACAGTAAGTGTTCGAAGTAAATTCAGAGTTTATTACAGTTTTTTTCAATTGTTTACACGCAATTTTGAAAACCAGGTTCTTTTTTTCAAAATATCATCACAGTTATCCAAACACCACACTCAATTTGCATTATTCCTAGATTGTTTGCAAAATGACACATTTCAGTCAAAACATACACACTTCAGTCAAAACATATACACATATTTGTGAAAATGCTATTAGTTTTCATTTTAACCAACACAGTCCTCAATGATCAGACACTATTGGAGCCAGTTTCACACTGCTGTGATAAATAAAAAACACATTTGTAAAAAAATACTTTTAGGCAATAGCATTTGCTAGATTTTTGTCCAGACATTGTTATGTAAGGGATCATTTAGATTTAAAAAAATTGTGACAAACCGAAAACAATCTTCATGATTAGTTTGAGATATGGGGAGAAAGTACCAAATATGCCTACTATAAACTTACCAAGCACTGCACAACACTGATGCTGCAGACTGATTATTTCAAGTATTTATTTCAATACTTACAGTATTTCTTACCATAATCAGTAATCAACCAACAGTAATCATTGAAACAAATAACATCTATAGAGAAATAAAAAATAATGCATGAAGTACATACACTTTGACTATGAAGAAAAACTACTGTAAAAGCAACAAGTATACTGTAACTATTCATCATCTCTGAGTCTGGCTGCATCAGGCCATAAGATTTCATCCACATCACAGGCTATGTCTTTATTGGGAAGGCATCTTTGGAAGAATCGCCTCATGTGACGAATCCACCCCTGCACAGAAGCTGCTTCGATATGATCACAGGCCTCCTTCATGGCCTGAATGAAGGGCACACGGTAATAGGGCCACAGGTCATATACCTTCCACGCCATGCTGGAAAAAAAAACTATTTTATTGGATTCAGGAAGGGGGAGTATGGGGGAAGGTATAAGATATCAAATTCAGGGTGCTCACTGAACCAATTATGGACCAGAGCAGCCCGATGTTCCAAATGACAATGTACCGCATCTGGTCCACTTGGTTTAATGCTGTGACAATCTTGTGCAATCTGTCAAGAAATGCAAGTACTAGATTGCATTATAGGATCCCCTATTTGCATGGTGGTGGAGGACCCCATTTTGTGTGGTAGCAGCACAAAGGGTGATGTTGCCCCCTCGCTGCCCTGGCACATTGGTGATTGCCCTGTGTCCAATTACATTTATTTCTTTTCTTCTTTTTCTTCTTCTACTAGTTTTTCCATTTTTATTAAAGTTTCCTTTTATAGCACAACTGAGTGCTGCGTTTTCAGATTTGCACATATGTGCTTCCACACTTGGTGGATGTGACTATCCAATTCATTCATTGGTGTTTTAATTGGCAATCCAGGGCTTTGTAATGACAAGGAAGTAACCTTACAATCCTTATCTGTGTATAAGGTGTGAAAATGTGTGTGGAGTTTTACAAATCACTGTGTGTAATGTTTTGCAAAAAGGGTAAAGCAAACATTGTGTGTAATGTTGTGCAAATCTGTGGAGGTGTTTTGCTCATTGGAGTAGAATTTTGCAAACTGTGTGGAAATTTACATTTTAGTGTGTAAACAATCGTAAAAAACTGTAAACAAATTCTGAGTAAGTCACCACCTGCTGATGCATTTGTATGGCCAACTGGTGTTTTAAGTGGAATGCTGGTAGAGTTTTTGGTAGAGAAATAAAGATTCTGACTAGGACCATGGGAGCAACGAGAGTCCTGCCGAGTTTTGGGAGTTTAAGTGGTTCTCTTTCTGCACAGCATCCTTAACATGAGGCCAAATTCATGCCTAGGGAAAGCCATTATTTCTTGAGTAAGCTTGAGATTTAAAATAGCATGGCAATGACCATTTTCTGCTCTATTCTTTCTAAAGCACCATGGGCTATGTGAATATTATCCGTACACTCTAAAAATGCTGGGTTGTATGAACCCATGGTTGGGTAAAATATGGACAAACCCAACATTTTGGTTTAAATTAAATTAACCTTTACTGGGTTGATTCAACTCAAGTATGGACTAGATTAATGTAAACCAACAGTAGGGTTGTTCATATTTTACCCAACAAAAGGTTCAAACAACTCAGCATTTTTTAGATTGTACCCTTTCAAAATCCTGAGATACAGCATTATAAAACTGTAAACTGAATGGATGGGAAAACCTAAAGATTAGTCAATTTTCTTTAAAAAAAAAAAAAAAAATCAGATAATTGAAGAAATAATGTATTTTGAGGAAAACATTCCAGTATTTTTCTCATTTTAATGGACTTTAATGGACCCCAACACTTAACAGTTTTAATGAGTTTCAAAGGACTCTAAACTATCTCAAATGAGGCATAAGGGTCTTATCTTGCGAAACGATTGTTATTTTTGGCAATAAAAATACAAATATGCACTTTTAAACCACAACTTCTCGGCTTCCTCCTGTCGTCTGACACACCAGCGTGACCTCACATAAAACTTCATCACGTCAAGAGGTCACAGATGACGTATGCGAAACTACGCCCCAGTGTTTACAAGTGTGGAGAAAGTTGTTGTATGTGGAATGATACTAATTTCTGTCTTTGTGTCAGTTTATTGTTTAAAATGGTCCGCAAATGTTTGTTTCATATATGTAACATGTGACCTTTCCATGTCATTACGCAATTACGCGAAGTCGCGCTGGCGCGTCACACAGCTGGAGGAAGTAGAGAAGTTGTGTCGTAGCGTCGTTTGGGATCGTTTAAAGTCCTATGACACTGCAATTTTTAACTGCATTAAAACTGTTAAGTGTTGGGGTCCATTAAAGTCCATTAAAATGAGAAAAATCCTGGAATTTTTTCCTCAAAAAACAATTTATTCTTGACTGAACAAAGAAAGACATCAACATTTTGAATGACATGGTGGTGAGTAAATTATCTGGATTTTTTTTTTTAAGAAAATTGACTAATCCTTTAAAATATTTGGCAGCTCTGTCGAAAGCCCGAGATACACTGCACGATTATTGGCTGTCCCAGATGAAAGATTGCCATCGTGAATCGTGGCTCTCCATCAGTGGCCCTATGTCGTACAATGAGAGAGGTTCAAAGACGGCCGTTTTCCCGGTCTTGTGTCCAAAGATAGCGTACGATAGTTTTCTGACAGTGTCAGAAATTCGGCATCATCACTGCACAGTGTGTTTGTTGCTACAACCTGCGTGCCGGTATTTGTTTACCACGAGCGCATGCTGGTGACGTTGCGCAACGTGTGACACTGCCGCCGAAGCTTCCGTGCCATCATCGTACAGTCTACATGCCTCTCGTACCCGAGTTTAAACGATACATGTCGCACAGAGTGATAAGGTAATGATCTTATAGGAGGGCAAAAACCTTGCAGTGTATTCCGGGCTTAACAAAGATATTTTATAATATTATTATTATAAGACAACCTCATTTTAAATGTTTTGCTCCATCATCCACAGAAATATCTACTAAGCTGTGCGCATGATTTGTCTTTAAAAGCAAAGGATGTACAGTATGTTGTTCTTGGTTAATAATGTATAAAGAGGCTTTCAAATACACAGGAGATTTTTGGCCCCCACCTTCCTTACAACATCCAATGTTACTGTTTCTCTACAAAGGGAGGGGTGCCAGATTACAGCTGGGGTCACGGCCGAAGACAAAGGTGCATTTGTTAAAGGTCGATGAAAGACGCTTGCATTCGTCCAAGAGCGACAAGCAAATACTGTTAATATTCCACCGCCTGCAGGAAGGCTGGCACAGCAGACAGGATGTGTAATGGATTCCACGCAAGCTGCTCTTAAATAAAGCATTAGGGCTGATTCGGGAGCAAGCCTTTTTAGCATTTCCCCACTCTTTTTGCTGTCCTTACCGCTGCATTTTTGTTCTCCTGACTGACTAAAGGAAACATGGGCCGGTAAACAACAAGTCATCCGGTCCATTATGGAGCGCCGGTGCATTTTGTGCTCCAACGTTGACTGCACAAATATAATAAATGACTGAGCCACACTCCGGGATGCGCTGAAACTGTGGTGAGAATACACTAGATTGAAGATGCATCTGCAGAGAAATTGAGATGGACAGAGTCTCCCTACCAAACAATGTCCCACCGCAGAGTATCCATAATCCAGTCACGCTTGCGTAAACAAATACGAACACATCCTCAAATTCACAGTGCATTTCGTCCATTATTTATTTTGATCTGCCTGTGCCCACGACAGTCAGCAATAAAACACTCGCACAGAAGCCGAAAAAAAAAACGACAATCTCCCTGCAGATGCTTTTGATCTTTACTTTCAATGAATCATCATGGGAATCACCAGACCTACTGCAAACACATTCACTTTGCATAAGTAAACCAGGGGGGCGAGAAAAGCCCCTAGCAAAAGGAACAGTAATCTATATTAAGATGCAGCATCTAAGGTCACAGAGACAATGAAGAGAGACAGAAATGATGACGTGAGAATGCTGATTTTAATGTGATGTGAGATGCATCATAAAGCCCATATTACACACTCCAACACACACAAACACACTCTCATTGTTTGATATCAGGATTAATATTCAACTCTTTCACAGCAACATGCCAGCACAATGTGGAATGATAATGTTTTATACGTCTATAAATTGAAGTCAAGATCCATTTGCTTTATTATATATTCTTGTCTGAACTTAAAGGGGCGGTTTCCCGGACAGTATTTATCCTAGTCCCAGAACAACTAAGGCCTAGTCCTTGATTAATCTAAACCTTGTCCTGGGAACCCCCCAAAGTGTCATAATCTAAATTAGTATTTGTTTTAATGTTGTCATAAATAACTAATATGCACTAAATTGCATTAGCTTAGAGTAACTCATCCTTAAAAATGGTTAAGATTAATGTGGTCAACAGCAGTGTACATAAAACAGGCAAATGGTTAAACAATGAAACTGTATTAATAATTCATGCCCCCCAATAAATGCTGGAAAGCAGGGGCGTTGCTAGACATAAAGCTCTACTGGGGCACAGGCCCCCCATTTTTTTTTTTTTTACTTTTTCTTGAAAGCCTGCAGTGTGCAAGATACAATTTCCTTTGCTTAACCCACTATTCCAACATTGCAACAAGTACTGGGAAAGACAAACATTTATTTAAAAATATTTAAGTATCATCTTCATATATACATATATACAACATAATTAACATGTGTTAAGGCATAAAATGTTTGGAAATAATGTCTGGAGAGAAAAAAATGTTATGTACATTTGCATTTTACATAACAATGATTAATAACTTATTTTTTTATTTTTAAGAATATTTTCATTTTATGACTACTAAAAAAATCTCTTAATTACTGCTAACTGATTATGTAATGACCTAGAGCTAGTGAACTAAATATTAATTTCATATCTGAAAATACAGAACAGTATAACACAGTTTTTGTATGTGAACAATGCAATTTTATAGACTATTGACAGAGGTTTTCCTGAAATTTTCCCTCTAATGTTTAAGCCCTGACAGGGTAGGATGTGTCTTTACTCCCTTAAATTCATCATCTCTCATTTTTCCTTCCCTTTTCCTGCTTTGCACAAAACATTTCTGATGTCCATCACATGCGTCAATGAGATTTTCATTATTATTTAGAAACTTACTTTAGTCTCGCCATGTTTTCATAAGCCAACTCAATCGCGTGTACTTTGTATGCGGCTGCAGTCGTGTGCACGCCTCAATTCATGTCCGCGTCCGCGCACCCATTCATGTCCGTGCGCGGACATGAATTGAGGCGTGCACGCGTCAGTGCGACTGTTCGTCGCTTTTTCAAACGTGAATTGGGTAACTACATTGCATATAGATCCGTTTTGCCGCGATTGTCTTTGTAAAGGAATAAACTAGTTAACTGCTAAAATGTAAACTTGAGATTTACACAGGGGCACAAAAGATTTACACTGGGGCACGTGCCCCAGTAAAAGGGGTCTAGCGACGCCCCTGCTGGAAAGACAGCATACGAAGTGGACTGAATTACAAAACAACTTTTGCGTAGACCTGAAGGACAAAAGCATTATTCCAGCTCACTGTCGATGTTGTTTAGACATAAAAAATTATATTCAATGAAAATCTTTTAAAGAGATTTGTATATTCATATTACATTTACATTTAGTTGACGCTTTTATCCAAAGCGACTTACAATTGCTATATATTTCAGAGGTTGCACACCTCTGGAGCAACTAGGGGTTAAGTGTCTTGCTCAGGGACACAATTTTGTGTCACAGTAGATTCGAACATGGGTCTCTCACACCAAAGGCGAGTGTCTTATCCACTGCGCCATCACCCCCCCCCCATATATATATATATATATATATATATATATATATATATATATATATATATATATATATATATATATATATAAACATAAACATAAACAACATCAACACAGAGACATATAGGCTCTTTACAGACTTAAAGGGGATATTTCACAAGACCTTTTTAAAATGTAAATAAGTTGTTGGTTGTATTATAACATGTTAAAATGATCAAAAATGTGCCTTTTTTGGGGGTGTCCTTTTAAATGCAAATGAACTGATATAAGCAAACACTGATCACCATAATGGTGGTTTGTTGATATTGAAAGTCAATTGTGCTGTCAAATATTTTCTCTCTCCCTCTGCACTAAATGGCAGCGTCGTAGTTGGATAGTGCAGATTAAGGGGCAGTATTATTATAATAAGATCCCCTTCTGACATCACAAGGTGAGCTAAATTTCAATGACCTATTTTTTCACATGCATGCAGAGATTGGTTTACCAAATTTAATTTACTGGGTTTTTCTTTTTCACATTTTCTAGGGTTGCACCCAATTATAGCACTTAAGCATGGTAAAAGTCAGTTTTTTTCATACTGTATGTCCCCTTTAATAGCTTTCATCAAAAAGAAAGTTTCATGTTGTGTTGTGCTTCAATTGTTTTTGTTATTACATCGAAAACGCGCGCGCGCACACACACAAACACAAACACACACACACGCACGCACGGCCTCAAAATGTTCCCACAAGGTCAAAAATGGACTGGTATTCTTACAGGATGATTGACAGGTACACACACACACATTAGTATTGCAGGGTAGACACAGACGTAAAGGATTTTTAAAGATATTGAGGTACTTGTGCAGTGAAAGAGTACAGTCAAAGTCAATAACCAGAGGATACTTTCACTATAACATTATCAACTTCAAGTAAACTTAGCCTGGAAGGATGAAGCACATCATTCTTAACAATGAACACACACTGAAGGTTTCTCTCTCTCTCTCTCTCTCTCTCTCTCTCTCTCTCTCTCTCTCTCTCTCTCTCTCTCTCTCGAAAGGTCCACAAAAATAAAATGCTCTTTATCTCCCTTTAGGCACACACATATAGTTATCCAGAGTCCAGCTGTCCCTACCCAACTGACCAAACTCTTTTCAAAGCAAGAATTGATAGAATTTCTAAAGAGTCCTATGGGCATGCTTAAGAAGCCATGCTGAGGAAATCTTTCTGCATTCATAGACAACACGGTAAGAAGATGGTTTCGGCATAAACCGTGGCATTAAATTTATTTACAGACACTCACTCAGTCCTTCACTTAGAATCACACACAGATACATTTTCACTCTCTGACTAGGGTCCAAAAAAATCTAACACTACTAGTGAAAATATTCTGCATTTATTTTAATATGTAAAAACAAATAACTAAATTTCAGGGTCATGTTCTGATCAGTAATGAGGTACATTTATTTTCATTTTGTGCATTTGGCAGACACTTTTATCTAAAGCAACTTAGACTGTGCATTTTATCCATATGTGTGTTCACGGAGATCAAATACATAACCTTTTGTGCTGTTAATGCACAAAACGGTGCTGGGAATGTGCGTACGCCAGAATGTAGACTTTTAGTAAGGTCTTAAAAATAAGGCCCTGATCTTGTCTTGCTTGCTGTATGCAAAGGGTTCATTTTTAAGTTTTGCCATGCTCTATTATTGCCAATCAGTACACCAAATCTTTGTGACATTTTCAGGGAAATCTAGTTTCCATTCCGTTTGCAAAGTTATGCTTATACCTGCAATTTCAGATTGACCTTTCAAAAACATTTAAATAATACATCTGAATCATATTAGAACCAATAATTGTCTTTTACTTGTTTTTCCTAGGGCAACAAATGTGGCAGAACTGCCATCCTATAATTTCATGATGCCCCTTCTAGCGTTTGGTGATCCCGTTATTTTAGTTATATCTGTAAACCAATTAATGCTCAATTCACACTGCCAATTAATTACATAAGCTGGGATACTGGCTCATTAAATATTTACTAATTAAACAACATACGTCTTGATGACAACCATAGCTACAAGCCATAGCAGCTCAAAAGGAGAGCAGTGTTTTTGCTCTGCAGTTGCTCATACACATAGCAAAAACGAGACGGATGACGTGCAAGTACAGTAATTATCACTTCATAATTGAAATTTATAGCTGTCAGTTTTCCAATAACACTTGATGTTGATATAAACAGAATTTGCATTAGCGATATGCTGACAGGAAAACCCAGTAGGACTTCATAACTGTGGCTACAGTCCTGTATGTGTGCAACCACAACCTTATCTCTTCAGTCTTCTCTCAGGTAACAAAATCTTTCCTCAGGCTCTAATCTAAGATGAGAGCCATATCAAAGGTGAAAAATGCTCACAAAATAACACTTTTTTTTCCCTCTGTCTCGCATCTTTCTCGCTGATGAGATATTAGACTTCAGAGGGATGCGGGATATTGGCTGTACAGTGGGCTTTGTGAGATGCTGAGGGGAACGCCGGGCAAAAGGAACTGAATCATATAGAGTACACCAATCCTCATCACAGATCCATAAAACACCAGAGATCACAGACCACAGAGCTTTCATAAATAGCCACGGGGGCTTTTTTGAAGACTTGAAGCGTTATTCAGTGAGTCACTTAGAGTGGCACATCTGATAGCCTGCAGGTTTTGATGAGAAAACACAAACACTGCCCTGCACAGTCAAGCAGATCATGTGCGGGAAAAAACATCTGCAGCGTCAGAAATAGGTGGTTGTATCTATTTAAGCACTAAAAAGCTACAGAGTTTTCATGTTTAACATTTAACCCATGGTTAAACATGCATAAGCCTGTTTGCATTAGACAAGTTACATTTTAAAGACAGTTTTTTTGTGTAAGGTGTAAACAATACAAAAATGCATATGTTTTGAAACATATTGTAAATTACGATTGAAGCATTTGGAAAATGTCCATGTTGATTCTACCAGAGCAGAGGTTTTCAAAGTTTTTGTCAGCTGAAACCCCTTGACCTAAATTATTCACTTGAAGTACCCCCTGAACTATTTACCCTTATGGGTTGTTAAGGCTTTTTTGTGTTAATTTGACCACAACTTTCTCTGTGTTTCAGCAAATGGAATGATTTTGGGTGACAAATCTTATATTGACACATATTTTGAGAAAATGCTTTGAAATTTGTCAAAAATACAATGATTTACAGTGGAAAATTTACTACCCTTTCAGGTTGTTCGTGGCTGCTAACAAAAATTGATCAGTTTAATTTTATAAAAAAATTTTTTTTACATTTTTTGCATACATTTGTTAATCAAACTCAGTACTGTGCAAAACTACCAAATGTTTACAAACATTTTTAGAGATTGAAACTCTTTAATAGTCAAGTTTATAATTGATGTCACTGATTTGGTGGGAAAACACACCAAATGACCGATTTTCAATAATAATTGTGGACTGGATTTTTTTGTTGTTGTTGTTGTTTTCACAGTCTATGGCAGGTCAAAGATTAGTAAAACATTGGCTTTGATGCATTTTTATTTTTTTGTGCAGCATCGGATTTTATTTTCCCCCTTTTTTTGCCTCATTGACTTCCATATAACGACATTTTTTGATTGCAAAGCCATGACACCATAATCATGCCTTCTTGATTGTTGGTGGTTTTTCCTTTTGCTAAGAGGTACAATTTGTCATTTTTACTGTTGATCACCATGTGGCAACATTAACCCTTTAGTAGGCTTGTGTAAAAAACAGAGCTTAATTTCTAGCTTCTACATTGACTTATATGGAGTATAACAGCATATTATTGTGTGTGTGTGTGTGTGTGTGTGCGGGTGCGTGTGTGTTTGTACGTGTGTACATTTTTACAGCCATTTAATTTAGTGGCCACAAGCAACCTAAAAAGGGTAGTGAATTTGAACAACCCACAAGGCTTAAGTAAATATTTTAATAAGTTTATAGCACACTTGCATGTTTTTCATCCGTTTTAAAGTTTTTATTAGTAGTATTTTACATTACGTTATTGATGTTAAAATGTGTATTAATAACACAAATTATAAAAAATTAATAAATGAATGTGCCAGGCAAAAATAAAGAAACAATGGTGCGGTAACTAAACCACTTGTTTTTGCCTTTTATTACGTCACCAGTAGTTGTTAAAGTCGCAATGAAAGTAAAATAAAAAACTATAATTTGTTTTGTAATATTGTGGTATTTTTTACAAATGATTTATCTGTAAGCTTCATTAATTTTAAAAAATTCATGTGCCCTCATAATCTTTAATCAAAAATGCAAATCTCCTCCCCTTCTAAAAACAATCTCTCTTTGCATCCGGTCATAATGTATGGCAGGTGGGCAGGGTCCAGGAGAATATCGCTGCGATTAGCAATTAGCAACACGACCCAACTTCAAATGATCCAATCAGATCTTGATGGACAAATTCAAATCCAGCCCTGCCTTATTTCATTTCAGAGGCCGGTTTTACTCGGATACACATCACCATGGGGAAAATTAGGAAATTGATACTTCCGTTTCATGGCGACTTTAAGGGGTGTGAAGAGGTGTAACAGTACATAAAATGTTTTGTCCAGTTTTTTAATATATTGTACAGTAGTTTTGTGTAATGGTCACATGACATACATTATTTGACATACATAACAACTTAAATATAATTTTTTCGTTAATAAATGTTTTAATTAGATTTTTAAATGTATCATTATTTATTATAATTTACAATTTAATTGTAATTAAATAGTTTTTATCAACTTAACAAACCCTCAATTCCTTTGCGAACTACCAGGGGTTGCAAACCCCAATGCTAGAGCATGCTTGAACCTCCATGACTTTATACATCAATTTACAACTCAGCTTGGGACCAGCAGCTTTAAAGTAATTGCAAAAATGACTCAGAAAATTTAATTTACTTCTAAGACAGGTTCTAGCATCAGTATCTTTCATGAAATGAACTTATAAAACTTATACATTCTTAGGCATGCTTTGAATGCCCAAATATTTTCAATGGCACTGTTAATTCAGTAAATTCAACTGAAGGGCACAACAAACAGTTTCTTGTGTCATGTTTTCTGTATGTATTGAGTAAATGTAAAGCTTTAAATGCACTTTACATTGCTGTTTTGTGTCATCACACACCAGCCAGATCAGAACAGCGAGCCATGTCTAGCACTGTCAGGGGGAGGCATTTCAATCACATTTGGTGTTGTGTCAGACGGCTGGGTAGCATCATTTAGTCTGTCAAACTGCCGTTCACCAGCTTGGCCAGAAACTGTCCTCCATCCTGCTTGTTAGTGCCAGTCACCATCCCATCGGTATCCACCTTTTACCACCCCCAGCCCAAACAGGCAGGGAAGAGCAAACACTGCAGTGTCTAATGAGAGAGAGGGGATAACACTAACTTTAAGTGTGTGTGCGTGCGTGCGTGTGTGTTTGTTTAAATGGGGTTGCTCAGGTCACTGCCACCTGCTGCAAGAGAAGGATGAAAGAGAGAGAAGAGGAAAGGATGGCACTCAAAACCATAATCCCATTATGCCCATCTCTATAAGAAGTACTTCCTTCAAGGCAAAGTAAGTGTTTGGGTGTGTGACAGGGAGAGAGATAGACTTCTTTTGATGTGCAGATTAAGAGCCTCTACTATACAGGAATTTGATTGAATGAGGCATAACCTGAAGCGCGACACTCCAGGGGCTTCAAAAAGAGGAAAAAAAAAATGTTTCAGAGTGGCTGCGACATTTGTCTCAGCAAAGCTCGTAATGTTCTCCAGGTTGGAAGCTATTATTATCCTTATTAAATGTGAGCAAACAGTAACCACTGACAGATTTAAATGAATACAAATCACATTTTCCAATGTTATATTTAAAAATTGGGTTTTTAAAGTGGATTAGGAAGATGAATCTTTGTGTGATAGGGCTTTAAAGGAGATACACTATGCTAACATCTACTCACTTCACTCTGTTACATAATTTAGTTCATATTAGCCAAGCTAACATTTCACACAATGCCTGCGAGTGTCTTCTTTCTGCAGTTATTAGGGAGCCGTTTAAAGCCACGAGTCAATTTACACTTGTTAATACACTAGTCCTAGAGAAAGGGATCTGTTTGGATCAAAGAGACTTTGGGAGTCAAGTTTCCGCCCCACAGGAGCAGTGAAAGCCTCATCATATGAGCTTGACATTAGCAGTCCTGCAGTCAGTTTCATAACATAAACACAAGTCAGTATTGTTCGGTACCAAAAGATCAAGAACTACCAACTCACAATATCTGATTGAAATACATGAAGTTGAGCATCACGACTTTTAGGTGGGGTGGATTACATCAGGGGTTTTAAAGTGTAGGTTTGTGCCGGGTGTGCCTCATACATCTTTAAAAGTGAAGTCATAAACCTTGCCCTCTATATGCAATTAAAAAAGAGACTTGGGTCAAAATAAAAAAATAAATTTCACTTCGATTAAAATGTTCTGAAAGATGGTTTTGATCCTTTAAGGTAGTCGTTATCATGCTGATATATGTTCAATTGTTAATTTTTGTGATAAGTTTTATTTTAGCTAATAATTTGATGCTATAAAAAACGAGGCGTGTCGTTATGATTGACATTTGTGATATAACTATCTATTAATTTTAGATTTCTGTTATTTCACACACTAACTTACCTTATTTTAGCAAGCCAGTCAAATGAGATGTTCAAGGGGCATAGTTGAATTGGGTGTGAGGGTTTGGGCGGAAGTTAGATACCACAGCTCCGCCTCTGGGCTACACGGACAAATCCTTTTGCGCATGCCCTGGCTTCAAACTGACATGGAAGCGCCAATGTTCGGACATTTTGCCTTCAATTTTATTACATTGGAAGGAAGCTATGTCGTATCGTCCATCTTTGTTTACAGTTTATGGTCGGGACACACTTGTGGGTCGCACAGTAGGATAATGTGGGTTGTGCAAAGTCGCTTTGCCTTTGTGATGAATGGCACAAAAACAGTTCAGTCCAATTAATGACTAGCAATGACAATGATTTTGATATAATTTACCATAAATTATATAACTTTAATTAAATGACAAAGAAAGTAAAAACTACTTATTTACAAAAACAGGTGACATTTTTATTTTTTCATATTTCCATTTAAAAATATGTTTGTGGGTCTCGGGATAGATTATAAATTTTTAAGGGGGGTGCAAAATAAAAAGTTTGGGAACCACTTGATTAGACCATATTCAGTATTTTGACAGATGCTGTTTGCAAGATGCATAGACGGTTTCATCTGATGCACGTACGTTGTTGCGGTTACATTTCTGGGAGGAACTTAACTTACAGTACATGGTGTCTGATTGTTGGTTTTAAAGCTATAAAGGCATGAATCCCATGTTTTTGTTGTTGTGGGAACTGTTAGATCAGTTGACTACTGTATTGTAACGTTGACTTTGAATTAAAGGTAGGGATGTAACGACTAACCGTGCTAATGCGCGTTTTCTCAATGAATGAATTTGAATGAATTACGGTGAAATCCCGGCACATCCGCCAGTGGGGCGCTCTCATGCAGAAACTCCCTTTGTGCCACAGAAGAAGTAGCATTACAAACGCTATTCCAGGAAATGTCTACAGGAATATTTATATCGCTGTTCTACAAATTGTTTCATGTATTTTCATGATAATAAAGAATATTTTGAATGATTTTGTTTAACGAGTGTAGCTTTTTTAAATGCACGTTATAAACGACTCCGACTCATAATGATTTTAGATTGATAAGGACTTCCTACTGACCAAATGCCATAGTACACGCACAAGCTGTGCATAAAACAAAGAATCGCAGCCTTGCGATTCAGATTCGGTTTCAGACAAGCAGTTTTAATGAGACACAATGATTAATCGTTACATCCCTAATTAAAGGTAGCCAACAAACAACATAGGCTAACCCAACATGTGTTCTGTCCAATATTTACCCAGCATTTGGTTAAAACAATTCAGCAGAATTTAAAGTGAAATGAAGAGCCCAGATGCAAAAGTGCGATAAGGAAAATACCCGACTGCTTTCGACACGTATTATACGTTTATCAAATACTTTCACTTCAAGTCTGCTTAATCCTAACCTAAGGTCATTCAAAAATACAGTTAAGTGCATCGATTTTTCAGCAATGTTTCTAGTTGCATTTTACTAATTTTGCAACTGTGTGTAACACATATGATGTATTTAGCTAGTGAAACCACTACCAGTCTTAAATGTATAACTGATGATGACACAGTTTTTTTCTCTGCATAATCATAGGAACCCAGGCAGTAGCATCGTTTCATAATGTTTCCATCACCATCATCAGTGGATGCCTTTGCCGTCCGTAGCCTGAGATTTCAGATTTGCAGCAAAAAAAATGATTTTCTCATTTATTGGAATGCTGTGCAGGTATTTAAGTATTTTAGTAACTGTGTTAAATAAAGTAGTATTTACTTTTACAATAAATTTATTGCTTGTTTATATTTTTACAGGTTGTACCTTGCAGCCATCCATTACAATGTCACCAAGCCGTAACAAAAGCAGGAGAGGGAAAGTTCAAGGCTATGTTCCCAAAACACACAAGTGACATACCGTAAGCAGTAATGTTTTATTTCAAATACATTCATAATTAAAAACGTAATGTATGAAGCAGGGAAATAAATGATCAAAACAAAAGATTTATTGACTGCAATATTTGTACAGTTATGTGGATGATGTGATCAGGCTTGTGTTTGATGAGGTATTTGAAGATAAGCTGAAGGAAACCCCGATTCCAATGGACCTGGCATCAGAGTTTGAGAGACCTTCAAAGGAGGACGTGATTGCATGCCATCTTCAGTGCAGGGGTCGTCGAAAGCCAAAATTGTGACCGATCTGATCAGGAAGCTCCAAGCGTATCTGGAGAACAACACACGACAGGATGATAACCTTATAGTGTCGTCTTAAATAGCACCAGCTGACAAAGCTTTGATATGCCATTTATCTGAATAGATAGCTGTAAGAAATGAATTGAACAATTTTTAAAAGAAGAGCACAATATGGTTACTAAAGTATGTTTATTTGTATATTGTTTAACATTTAAATATATATTTGTAATAAATAAAAAATCTTTTGACTGACTATTATATTTTCTTTAAAGTTACATCTTTTGTTCTTTTGGGTACTTTGTTATTATAATGATACTTAAGTGTTATTGGTTTAAAAATGTAATAAAACTTACTCTAGTCCTGCGCCTCAAAGGTTTATAGTCGGTACAATAAATGTTCTGTGTGTAGGGATTTAGACAATTTGTGCAAAACCTGGATGATGAATCACGCAGGTAAGAGGCCCTGGAACCTGTTGCATTCTCCTTAAAACCTAATAAGTAAAAACATAGCACTTATAGGTAAGCAGTCTTTCATAATAAAGTTTACCATAGTGAAATAATGTAGAACATTCATTTCAATTAATACTTTCTTTGTGCTACATTTGGTGTTTCCATGTAGTTTGCACAGTAATATAGTATATAAGCAGTCTTTTATAATAAAGTTTACTATAGTAAAGTAATGTAGAAATTACCAAGTGAAATCGTTTTATAATCATTTCAACCTACATTTGGTGTTTCCATATAGTTTGCAAAGTAATGTAGTACGTTATAATTATCTTTTGGATGTCTTTGCAACACATTTTCGTCTTCGTTTAGCATTCTGGCAGAGCTAAGGACACCTAAAAAAGTTAAATCCAATCGCGTTCATTGACGGAGATCGTTTACATCGTAACGGCCTTCTGAACTCTCTGGATCGAGCTCGAAGTGGTAAGGCAGTACAGACACCATCGTTCATAGAGAAATATAATGCTTGTTTACGTTGCCTGTGACTCTCAGTCGGAATCGGAAAACCCACGCGTAGTCAGGGGCGTAACCTTTCAAACACACGCCGAACCCAGTTTACCAATAACAGTTGAGTAGTCATCTGATCAATCCGAATACACTAGACATTTTGGGAGGCGGAGACAGGAACTAAATCCGAGCGTTTTCCAGACAAGCAGAAATCGGTGAGGTATGTAAGCAATTTATAAGACTCACAATGCATTAGTTCAAGTTTTAATAACATGTATGTACTATGGGATATTACAATAACGTGCTAACGTGCTAATTTATTAGCATAATTGGTGCTCTTTAATAATGAAATGACTAAAGTGGCATTTGTGAAAATAAGGCATTTCAATAACTGACTAATTACCTTTTTTATTGCCATTAAAGTGAAATTACTGAACCTAAATATAAGAGCCTGATAAAAAATGCTAATTTACAGGAAAACATTTCAGATGCACTTATACAGTTTTGTATATTTTATTCTAACATTTTTCATGCATAAAAAATATTTTAACATCAAACCACCATAAGGTCTTGTTAGTCCCAACAGAGAGCTACATTTACAACACTTTTACACAGAGCATAGATTTTAATAAATTTTAACATGTTCTATAATTTGTTGTGTTGAAAACCCCTAACAAAAACAACAGAAAACAAATCAAGCTAATTATTAAATACAATAATTAGACCAATAATTTGACATTTTGAGGACAAAAGCTTAACATATAAAAGAAGCAAATTTCACTGTAAAACATAAAAAACTGTTTTACAAAAAAAGTCCCAATTATACCCACACAACAGATAATGGATAGTATGGAAATAAATGTGCCACTGGTATCTGGATGTTGACATCCTAAATGTTCTTCTGAAGCAGATAAAAATTAGTACGATTCAGTCATTCGAATGTAGACTCTTATTGCATTTGAAGAGATTGAGGTTTAACCCATCTATTTCAACTGATCCTCCATCAGCATGCATTTGAAGCAGAGTAAAGCTTTCACCAGTCAATTTCAATTAACTGAGAGAGGCTAAAGCCATAACAGCACATGTTGTCAAGGATACAACAAGTCAGGATGACAGCTAACACAAACAAGCTATTTCACCATAGATTTCAAGATGAGAGCATTATATTATTTCTGATATGCAGAGAAACAAACAGAGATTTTTAGATTATATTTACCCCAAACTGTCACGAATGAAACAGACACTGGTTTTCATTATTCACTGCATATATTTAGTATCAACATATCTTTTATGTAATTGTTTTCCCTACACTGTAAATGCAAACATGGTACTTACTTAAAGAAAGTAAATTGACCTTAATCAGTTTTTATCAACCTGCTGTTAACACTTGCTTTTAGTGAGTTACTTGTACTTTGAGGTTGAAAAATCTTACCAGATCAGTCTACTTGAGCTGGATTCATATAGAAAAAGTAAGTTTATGACATGTGGACATGCGCAGATCAGTCCTCTCTGAAATGCCTAAACCCAACCAATCAAGGTGCTTCGTGGGGCGGGTCTTGGCGTTGCGGGAATCATAATTTTTGCAGACGGTCGTTACAAGTCACCTCACCACATGCCGCAACTGACCAGGTGGAGCTGGATCTATACATCGCTTCTACGGCACTTTTGATTATCTTCAGCCGAGATTCTTGTGCTTGGCACACTTATTTGGTGAGTAAATATTTTACCTGTGTGCACACCGTTTTGTATCTGTAAGTCTGCGCCAGTATTTTGCGCTTGATTTGCGTGTAGTAATGTCTGCTTACGCTGGCTAACCATATTATAGACATAACGTGGCTATATTTTGCTGAAACTTGGTCAATACTTTATTATTTTTTCAATCCACAACTTCCTCGGTGTTGAAAATTGGAAACTTTAAAGACTTTTGACACGTTAAAATTCAGGAATAACTTCAGTGTTATGCAGCGCCGCAAGTCGTCAAAGTATCGCGAGAGCGAGACGAAATAAGATTTCTTGAATCATTCTCGCGGTACTTTGACGTCATCCGTCTGTCGGTTCTTTCGGCGCCGCATGAAGTCGAACAAGCCTAGTAAGGTAACTTTTGTCGAGTAACGTACTGACTAGCATGATGACAGACTGATCCCGGTGGTTTGTGAGTTTCCTGAGCTTTATAACTGATTTTTATAAGTTTAGGCAGAACAAGTATGTATGTATCATTTTATTTTAAGCTAGGCTGTAAAGTTAGCACTAATGCTAATTTAGCTACCAATAATAACAGTCTGTGCTTATCAAAGACAAGATTACCACGTGTGTCGACATGATTGGGGATATCCCCACAATGTCATTTTATTTAACACTCGCACTTAACACTGGTCGATATTTGTACTTGTGCCGTTTCCATGGTTACCACGTGTAGTACCCAGATCAGACACGTTACAGACAAGAGTGTCTCCCTGTCTGAATTTTTTTTACACAGTTTATCATAGCCTGTTATGATAGGGAACGTATTTGCTGGCATACTCCGTTGCTTACATTATTATTCAAGGTCATCTTGTACATAATATGCACATTTTAATAAGGGGAACTGTCTGTGGGTTATTGGGCTATGTTAGTTTTCACATGTAACGTTACTTGTTTGTGAGTTGTGGTGAACTTTGGTTGTATTAAATTGTTTTATTTTTTTTTAAACTGTCCTCTTTCAGGCTCAAGCAGAATGGTAATCAATCCTCCTCACATTCCATAATCCCAGCAATAAAAGGTATTTTCAACTAATAACTCTTATTATTGCATGTTAAAGTAAAAGTTATTCTTACATCAGAGCAATTGGATTACAACAAAAGCAAATCAATTTAAGAAATTCAAACTAAATATCTTGTGTGTTTAAATGAATTTATCATTATAGTACATTTCATCATACAGAATATTTTGTGCATATGTTGAATTTCAAATATTTGATGTAATTCGTATTTCTGAACTGTCTTTATAGATACTGTGGACAGTCCATCATACCCAGGACTACAGTATCCTAGATGCCAACCACAAAAGTGAGTAATTTACCTTTTGTACTGCTCTGTTCACTTGTCTTGAAGTTCAATGATGAAAAGCTTGATAATTAGATTTTTGCAAGGATTTAGTTTTTCCTATAGCTCTGGTATTTAAAGTCTGAATATGCAGCCAGCCCTATCTTACACCTGATGCACAGCAGACTTTCCCTCCACAGACGCACGTTAGTAAACTAGGAATGAACTTGTGCTCCCTGGGCTTTTCAGTGCAAAAAAAGAAGGCGTGTTCCGGCGCAAACAATCCCTGATGCTATTTTGCAGTTCCTAATGTCTAAAGTCAGTGGTGGAATTGTTTTAAGTGTTGCTTGGGGTATTCCGATGCTATTTTAAGCGAGCATGCTTGGCCATAATGTAGAGTGTGCACAACGAGCATACACTTTGATTCCCTCATCTACACGGATGCATTTTTTCTAATCATACATTATTACAAGGAAAAATAATAAAACATTAATTGTTGTGTCCATGAAGATGTGAGAGAATTTTTTTTAAATCTACCTTACACATTAACCCAAATTATTATTATTATTTTAACCAGAGCTTATTTGTGTGGGTTTCTCCCATCATCCCCATATAATGTCACTTCTTTGTGTTTTAGTGGAAGAAATGAAGAAAAAACAACCAAATGTGGCACTCTCATTTCACAAATGATGGACCAATCATTCCCACTATGCAGACAAGAAATTGTAAAAAACAAGGGCCTGCTGTACAGAACATGGTTGAACGATGGCCAGCACGTTTCACAGAAAGACAGGTAACCTATTTTTTGTTTTCAACCAATAAAATTATGCAAATCAAAAATGAATTCAAAGTGTGTGGCTAGAAATCCAAACACTTGTTGGAATGTTAATACCTCTCTCTACTTTTTTAGGTGTTTGCTGAGTTTAATAGAATCGCCAGTAAGAATCTTGAGGGAGACTTGAGGCTTTGGACCAGTATGCCCCACGTTTCATCGAACTTTTCAAAACAAAAAGGGAACTGTTGGCCAGAAACTCAAGGAGCTGATGCAGCACATGAGCTGGCTGGTAAGTAGATTCATTTTGCTTTTGATCTGTATGTTAGTTCATCAAGTTCTAAATGAGACAATCCAGACCAACCTATTTTATTTCCTGTCTGCTTGTGCCTTGCAATTTACTCTGTTAACTTATCTTTTCTCTCTGTGTGTATCATTAGACACCAGGCTCTAGAATGCATCACTGTTGGTGTCCTGACGGTTGTCAGTGAAGATAGTCCTCACGAGGGTCAAAGCTTAGTGGTCCTCCAGCCCATCTCCACTGCCATCATTCTGGAGGGAGGTATTGTTATGGATAATGTTAAGGACTTGCCTCAAGTCTTTTGTTTGGGCTTACCCAAAATGCATGGCAAATACACTCAACTTTATTTAGACTGTGATGCTCGGACTGGGAAAGAAAAACCTCCCATCAAAACGGTTGACTCTGAAGAACAGTCTTCTGGGTTAAAGAGCTGTCCGATAGAACTTTGTAAGCTTTGCAGCCATTAATGTTCTCCTGTTATTAGATACAGTTTGATGCTTTTATGCAACTGTATTTGCTTCTGATCTTAATAAAAATAAGAAATTCCATTAAAGTCTGTAATGATATCCAGGTATGCTAAAGTTGGAAATAGAGCCACCGTGTTTTATTAAGAGTTGTTAGTTGTTATTAGATGATAATGTCAGAAAATAACCTACCACGGTTGTCCTGTTTACATTTGTGTTTTAGGAAAGCTTTTTATAGTTGTAATGTCGTACAAATACAAACCCCAAGGAGTGATGTTTTTGTTTGTTGCTTTAATCCTTTCACTGCTCACTTTGGGACACAAAAGCATTTGTTGTACTTTCAGTTAAAAATGCAATTTTTAACTGAATGCAATTTTTTAATGTAAAAAAGTTACATTTTAACTGTCTACAGTTAAATCAACCACAACTTTGTTTAGCTGCTGTTATGTACATAAATGTGCATTGAATAAATGTTGTAATGTAGCTGAATCAAGTGAGTGTTCTTTTAAATTATATGTTTGGGATGTGTTTATTAGATCGTAACAACAAAACAAGGACCCAAATTGGTTTCTTTGAGTAAGCAGAACTAAAAGTATTAAGTTGTAGGTATTTAGTAATTCTAAGTGGGGTTAAATTTATATCAAGCAATCCACACAAAAGGAAAAAGTTACAAGAACTTAAAAAAGCGTGTTAGTGGTACTACTAGATTAGTACTGCACACTTAAAATAAACAAGCTTTTCTAAATCACTAATCGTAAGCTAACTTTGCTTAATTTTTTTGAGGCAACGAGTTTGCATACTTTTTTTAAGTAAGGTCAACTAATTACATTTTACAGTGTAACCTCACTGATTGATTATTTTTTGTTGTTTCATTTGAAAGTCTATATCATTTATTACTTTCAATTTCAACTCAAAACACATCTATTTTATTAATATTTAGGCTAGCTATTGTTAGCCAACAAACACAAGTCCTAAAGTTTTAAATGTGCTAAACACAATGCAAACTTTCCATATAGTCATCATTATTAAATAATATCATCACTATTATAACCATTGTTATAGCTATATCATAATATTTAATGGGAGGGCAGCAAATGACTATATACACTATACCCATATGTACTCATTAAATATTTGATAGTAAAATTCTAAGGGCACAGGGTTGCTCCTTATCTATGTTGCTCTTCTGTACGGCTCATCTTTATTTGTACAACAACATTTTACACAATTCAAAATCAAACGTTTCAATCCAAACTGTCTAAAAAAATGATCAAAATGCTCCCTAGCTACCTCAGAGGTACATATTGATATCAAAAGAGTGCATATTGATACCTTTTTAAAGGGTGACCATTTATTCTGACAGTGTGAATTAAAATGTTAAATTTTCTGTTTTTATTAACAATGGGTGCAAAATTTGAATCGTATACATTGTTGACTGGTGAAGCTGCCAGATATGTTAACTAAAAGAGACATTTGACCATGCAGTGTATGCAAAAAATTTTTTGTCTTATCTACGATTGGACCATTCGAATACACGGGAGATATCAAAAGAAACTGAATTAACTTAAGAGGCATTTAATAAAACAGAAATGAAATGACCATGTTTACCATTTGCCTTTCCATTCATGTTCCAGATTGACCTTGCAGGCAGATAAATACTCTCAGTCTAAAAAGATATTGAATAAAATGTTCTGAAGTTATCCAAGGTTATCACTGTTATCTGAACTTGCTCCTGTACTGTAGTTGCGCTAAAATTACAAACATTACATCTGCACGTCCATAAACCCCCTTTTATAATGCTGTGATCTGGCACATCAAAGAATAAAACAATGATTTTAGGCTCAGAATTTAAACAATTATTGTGTCAGAAACAGAACGAGGGGAGAGAAATGAGGAGGAGATTGAGAAAAAGAGAGCACCTGTGTCGCTGTGGATATATTTGAGGCTTCTCATCTGAGCTAACAAGGGAAACTGGAAAGTGTAAAGGCCACGACAGCAGGATGAAAGGAAAAGCTGGATTACCAGAGAGATGAGAGTCATCGCTCAAGTCAGGGTCAGGACAGAGCCAGCAGAAGCAACCTAATTAGCTGTCATTTCTTTCTGTTTTCATAAGTTTCTATACACATTGGATATAATCACAATGTGTTTGAGATTGACAAGCACATATACAGTAACATATGTGACTTTCAAATGCCTTGTACATACAATAATTCACGAGAGCAACTTAAATACTGTCTGTTAAAATTCTTGTACAATATAAAAAAAAAGATTTACTTATAATGAACTAATATTTTTAATTTGAATTAACTCAAAGTCAACAGAGTAATTTTGAACCAACTTTTTTACAATGTAACTATTTTCATGACAGCCGTGGGCAGCATAGATAGCTGTGACTGTTGTACTGTAAACAAAGATGAATATAGACGCTTTCATCAGACGCACGTGCGTTGTCGTAGTTACAGTTTAGCTATGACTTGAACTAATGTAATCTAGTTCAAGGTAGTCATTTTTTAGCTTCTTTTCAGAAATAAACTACTCTAAAAGGACTCTGTTGTTATTGATTCTTTGTGAAAGTTTACCGGAAGTTACGTTTTTTTCTATGAAAGCTGTTTGTTTATGTTGTTACTGTTGAAACCGTTTATCTATAGCTTATATTTAATAAACAAGTTTAATGTCAAATCTGGACGCAAGTTACTCTGTCTTAATTTTTTCATGTATTTGTACAATAGGACATGATCCCATAGTCAGCGTATGTAATTGACAACCGTATTGCAGTACAGTACTGTAACAGGGGCAAACTTCCAAATGCCCTCTTCATACAATAATTTACCGTAGCAGCTAAAATACTGTCAGTAAGATTGATTTAACTAGAATTATGTCCTGTAAATATTCTCACGACATCTTAAATAACACTGGCGACCTGTGAATGTTGTAAATAAAAACAACCATAATTCATGCAGTGTTATTTAATATACAAATTCATCTGTAAAGCCCTAATTACCCAACAGCAGCTTAGAATATTGCTTTGTTACTTATTAGCACTATAACACCAGTCTGGCAACTATAGTCTGTTTCTGTATGAATATAGCCATACAGCACATGGGTGATTAATCAGAAGAAGAAAGGGAAAAAGGGGGAAGAGAGGGAGTATGAGAAGTTTACAACCTTTGCTGTGCATTGACAACATTAACAGCATCGAATACAATGCCTTTACTTATGGAATCTTTCATACGCACATATTTTTCTCAGAGACCTGAAATGTTCGATTATATGACCGTCATTTTATAAAAGTGAATCTAATTAACTGCAAAGTGTCATTGAGACGATTAAAATGGATTTATAAAATTAGCAAAATGACTTGAAGAAAGATGCTTATGGGGATCATTAAAGCCTGATCTCATGGGAAATATGTATTTTACGAGTTGGCTAATTTGTAAGAAGTAACCGTACGATTATCATAAAAAACAATGAAACCCTAACCTAACCCTAACCTCATAGGAATGAAAGAAAATCAGTGTGGACATGTGAATTAATACGAATTGGCCACCTTATAAAATCTGTACAAATTGCCATGAGATTGGATAATTAACATTCTGTGTCATGTTCACAAACTACATGCCATTGCCCAAGGCTACTAAAATTTCACAGTAACGTAGGCTTCTGCACACCTAGTCATTTTAATACACTTTCTAAAGCTGTCACGGGGGAAAGGGGTCCCTTTCAAAAAGTAAAACTTTGTTGCTAATGGTGCGTTCACACCAGACGCGAAAGAGGCGGCAAGTGCGAGTGATTTACTGTACATGTTAAAGGGGTGGTTCTATGGTATTTCATGCATTCTGATCTATTAACACAGTTATAGAGTTGTTTCCTTATGCTAAACGTAATATTTTTGTGCCGAATGCACTTTGCCAGGGTTTGGTTTCTAAAAAGTTTTTTTCGTTTACGGGTCCAGTTGACGTTTTAGGGGTTTCTATACGTATCACTTCTTTTTATGGGCACTTCCCCCGGAAAACCCCGCCCACCGCCCCTCAATCAGTGGGAGGCGGTAGAACTCACAAACATCACATCAGGCGACAGCGTTGTTTAATTTCAAAACTGAACAATGTCATGAAAGAAGTGTGTTTTGGATGTAAGGAGAAGAAAGCCAGCCTTATGAAAACAATGGATATAGTTTGATTATCCGGGTTTTGCATGTGTGTTTGATGCGCTGGATTTCATTGAAAAGTCCCAACCGGGTCATGAGTTGCATGCGGTAAGTAACACTTCTGTGTAATGTTGGAAATAGCGCGTGCATATTATATAAATGACACGAACATGTAGAGAATCATAAGTTAAACAGTGTTGTATAGTGTTGCATGACTCGTACTCGCTCCTCCCGCGGTAGTAACTCCTCCTTCTTCATTTTTTTGTACGTTATCGGAAAGAATCTGTAAAGCTTATCTTTCTTTTATAAATCTGATTAAACTAAAGGCTATTCGGAGATATAAAGGACGTAATACTACTCTATAGGTACTCCAGATTAACATCAGAAATGCAGAAACAGAGTGTGTTATGTGAGCTTTAAGTAAATGCAAAGACGCGAATAGCCATCCTGCGGCGTGGTAAGACCGACTGGGCTAGTGCAGCTAGTGCAGAACGTGGTGAAGACGCAGCGTGGACAGCTTATTCAGCGCAAATGTAGAAATCCGAACTTTGGCGGATTTTCGCGCCGCGTTAACCAATCAAATGCTTGCTCTAGCAGGGACCTGATTACAGTAAGCAAGTGGAGGCAGAAAAACAAAACAACAATAAAAGGGCAATCATCATTGCTACACGAGACATCTTCGTACTTTTACAGGAATTTCATTGGATCTTGAGTGGAAGAAAGTGAGGAAGTTGAACAATCTGGTAACTCAATTTGAGCTGTATAAGCCCCTCCCATGACGCAAATTTACATGTGTTGAATTTCACGTGCAACTTTAACGCGTGAATAAAGAGAGTAACCTCAAAATGTTCAAACATCCAATTACGTGCAAATCGCAAGTTTTTGCCGCCTCTTTCGCATTTAGTGTAAACGCACAGTAAAGATTGTATAGTATCTAAAAGGTAAATTTTTGGCATCAAATGTAAACTGTCTGTACCCAGTCGATATGCTACATATTAGGACTTTTTTTAAAGTGTCTTACCCCAGTGACAGCTTTTGTACCTTTCTCTGACAGTGTAAAGAATGCAGATCTTATACTTGCTTTATTTATAAAGTGCATGAATAGAGCTTTGTTAGTCAATGACGGAGCCAAACACCTTCAACTGCCAAGCGGGGGTGTTTTCAATAGCTGGCATATCTGCGGCAGTCATCCTGAAACCCCCACAATTAAATTTGATCTTCCAATTTTATTCTTTAATACAAAACACTATCAGCTGTCTGTGGGTGGACAGCACCAAAGACATACTGAGACACTTTTGCGTGATTAAGTTCTCACAGGGGTCCTTGTACTTAGAAATGACCTAATCAACATCTGCTTGCTTCAAGTTTAATTTTCTTTTTTGTTGCATATCTCGAAAGTGTTGCATAATAAATGATGTCATTTTGAACAATGAAAAAAGGGGGAAAACTAATTTGTAGCTCACTTTACACACAGCATGAAAAGCCACAAGCCTCCATCAATGCAAAAGTAAATTAAAGATGAGCGATAAAGGATGTGAATCACATATGTTTCCCTTTCAATGTTTTTTTTTTCAAAAGTAATAGGAGGCATTGTGATGTTTGGGAGTGCTTCCAGTGGAAGCTTCTGTGTCTTCAAAGTGCATAACATTGCACCTTATCCTCATTTCTACCTCTTTTGTTTATTCTAACTCCGTTGATTTTATTTAGCGCTAATGTGTTTCTTTGTCAATATATGCTAAGCAAACGCATATGTTGTGTACTGTGTACATGTCTGTTTGTTTCTGAGAGGAAAGAACTAACAGAAAAAAAATCAATAGTGAAAAATTCTCTACACACCTGTCATCCCCAATTTGATGGATTTTCAGAGAAGACAAATAAAGCAACATTTCCATCTCTCTATTCATGTTTACATCTCCAGGAAATTCATTTCTGTATTGATTCTCATTTTTTGTTTTGTCTGCAGCCTTCCAAAAGACATTCATCCACTTTTTCCACATACACACGCAGGGGCCTTTATCATTCCCTTGTAAACCCACCTCCCCCATTTTTCACATTTGTCACCACATTATCACGCTGCAAACCCAGAACACATGATCAAAATAAATATCCCACTCGCCATAAAAAGCATCATCACTTCCATTTTGAGATGAATTCCATGATAATGCATCACAAGCTCTTTAAAAAGAGCATGTGCATAAGCATACAATGCATTAGGAGTGTCCCAGTATCCTCCACCTGCTTACAACATGATTCAAGAAGGATGCCTGGCTCAGGAGCATCATGTAATAGATTTGGATCAGGTCTGGCACCGTATCGGTCCCCAGAGGCGGCTCCAGACATCCTGGAATTGTGCACTCAGCAAAAGGAGAAATAAAGCATTAAATAAATCCAGCGTCTTTGCTCTGTTCTCTCGGGCCAGATCAGTCGCTCCATCAGGGGAAATGTGAGAGGAGCAATATTGTAATAGGCTCCATTTTACACTAACCTGAGGAGACAAAAGTCATGGAAAAGGAAAGAGGTGGAGGCGGGCATGCATTACTTCTGCTGTACCCTACAGCGCTCATGATTCACCCAGAGTGAGACACTCACCCACCTCTCAGGCTCCAGTCTTACGTTTAATATCACCGAACAGGTGTACACCTGCCAAATAGGAGATGGGATTCAGCCCCGCAAACATTCACAGACAAACACAATTTGCCGAAAGAGAATCGAAGTTAAAACACAGAGACATCTGCCTTGTCAAGACAATGGGGACGCAGAGCCAGCCAAGAAGTTGTATGTATGAAAATACTTTAGATTAATCAATCCACACGAAAGCCACATACACTCAAATCAAATTCATTAGCAATACACATTAAGATTGTTTTTTACAAACAACAACAAGTAACACAATGCACAACCCCTACAAGAAAATACAATTTTACTTGTATGTATTTGTGTTGACAAGGTCAACAAGATCAAAAACAATGGGTGTGGTGATAAATATGGAAATGAAAAAAAAATACAATGTTATGAGATAATGCAAGTTTATCTTAGAAGTTATGAAATTATGAGATATTTGACCTAAGTATATGAATGTATATGTACTGAAATGATCAAAAGAGTATGTCTAAAACAAAACATACATTTATAGTAATAATCCATTGAGAATAGTATAACTGAAAGGATCGAGAAAGGATCAGTGACTTGCACAGTTAGAGTCAAATTTATTTTGGTAACAGCGGACTCATATCATTTTGCAACAGATTATACAATCTGTATGATCATTTTCAAGTAGAAGTTGCACTTCTTACACAATTTCATTTTATTGTTAAAGTATTGTTATTGTACAGTATTTTATTTACCACAGCTTGGTAAGCAAATCCTAAACCCAGGGAGAAGTAATATGTTCATAGAGGTAAAACAAATAAAGTCTGCTATTAAAAAAGCATACAGTAGAAGGCATTTATATGTCTACTGTACATTATATTATCTTCCACATAAAAAAAGTTTTTATGACGTATGTGTACACTGTAAAACCTAAAAGTTAATTAAACTCAAACAATTTAAGTAAACCTGTTGCAAAACACATACATTTGAGTACTGTGAACTTAAACAAAATAAGTCATATGCAGTTATGCACTTATATCTAAGTTCACACTACTAAGTGCATAATTGCACATGACTCAAGTTCACAGTACTTAAATTTATGTGTTTTAAAAATTAATTGATCTAATTCAACCGGTTTACTTAAATGGTTTGAGTTAAGTTAACTGTTAAGTTTTACAGTGTAATGTTATCAAATCCATACAAGTGCGCACAAAAGTATTAGCAAATTTAATATGTAGATAGGAAGTTGGCAATGTCAGACATAGAGTATATGATTAAAAGAAATTAACTCCCTGTTAAAAATATGATTGCAAAATGTAGATAAAATAAAAATTATTGCCACAATCATATTTTCAATACAAATAAATATTAATCAATTAATTAAGTAGTATTAGTTAATAACTAATTATATTATTAATAACAAATATAAACAAAACACATTTCTAATCATCCCAAAAAAAATTTAATCTATGAACCCTTATGATTTAAATATGGCCTGGAAACATTAAACCATCAAAGCAAACTTAATGCTTATAATGCGTAAACATATTTACATTCCAGCACTGCAACACTTACTCTAAACAACTTTCATCTTTGTTTACAGTTTTTTTATATATATTTGTATAATCGTCATTGGTTACAATTTATTTAATTAACCAATACTATTAGTATTTTACACACTATGTAAATACATAACATTTGTCAACATGTACTTATTAGGCTATAATAAGTTATGTTCTCTTTGTTCACTTAAAATATATTTTCCCTTACCACATATATCTTTATGAGTTTTCATTTGGTTTTCAGTGGAGTATTTAAAGCACTATTTTCTCTGACACTGCTTGGAAACGAAACACACTGTGATAAATGCTACACAAAATAAATTGATTTCAGTAAACTTTGCTGGAAACTATGCAAACCCCACAGCACTGCAGATTTGCCAAGCACTTCTCTCTGGTTTGTTCTGGGGTAAGATCCAATTTAATTTTGTATATTATCTCAACTAAGACTAAAAAGAGAATTACATTACTGCATTTATAAATAAAACATTTTATGAGGGTCAATTAAAACAATTTGATATAGTGAATGAATAGTGTTTAATGAAATGTTTATAATGTAATGAACGCCTTATAAAAACATACTAAATGGTACTTTTTTCGTAAATTAAAGACTGCCGACAGGTTTTTGTAATGTTGGGGTTATGGACTGGAGTAGGGAAATAGAATATAAAGTTTGTATATATAAAAAACATTGCGTCTATGGAATTGTCCCCGTAAACCACATATGAGCCTGAGTGTGCGTGCATACGTGTGTAGAGGTTACTATGACAAATATTATAAACTTTAAAATCAGATAATGTTAACAGATTTCTGTGAGGGTTAAGATGGAGTGGTATAGTTATGGGATAGCATTTTTTTATCTTTTTTTTTTTATAGCTTTTAATGTGTAATGTAGAAACATGGTGGCTCGTAATGGTGACTTTCATTTAAGGTGACCTGAGGTTTATGTTGATAAAAAGTGCTTATTTTAAGGTAATAAAAACAATACAGTTCATTTTGTAATGTGTTTAAATAGTTATGATAATAAAGTTATGTATATCATATTGCATTTCTGTCAAGAGAACTTTCTAAAAGTTACACAAAGCACTTTTAAGAAAAGTAAGTGGAAGTGTTTTCCCAGACAGCAGAGTACATGCAGTGATAATTCAGGTCATCTTAAATCAGGTGACAAGTTGATCAACATCATCCCTCTCCAAACCCATACCTCTGCCTCTTCCCTGCCTCTCATGTACACCACAAACAACTCAGTTGTATTATGTATCCTTCTTTTCAAAGACAGGAAAACTGTCAATTAAAGCTATTTTTTACTTTTTGCCTGCACAAGAACAAAATAGCACCCTGTTTTTTTTTTTTTTTTTTTTTTTTTGCCAAATGCTGTCTGAAACATTTGTTTAGCTACATCATGTTACGCTACACAAACTTTCTCCAAGGGCCAAAATGAATAGGTAAGCACACATGGGGACAGCAACACCCTTTTGCCCTGTGACCATGATGTAAAGTTATTCAGGCAAACAAGGGGTGAATAATAACAGACACAGGGAGGATCTTGGCATTCAGCATGCACACCAGTCATTAATCTTGGGTAAATTCATAGTTTATACCCGCAAAATGAGTTTTTTTTATGGGAAATCACTTGACCTTTCTCGCCAGCTCCAGTCATCAGGGGTTTAAATGTCAGAGGCACGCTGCTACAAAGGATCCAGCTGGAGATCAGCAGGGAACAGTCACCCTGACATAGATTCACACTACAGCATGATGTACACTATCAGATACAACCTGTGTAATAGATTCAAATCTGAATAGCGTGTAATATCAGATTCCAACATGTACAGAGAGAAAACTACAACTTACTAGCTAAAGCATACAACTTTTCTAATTTGCAAAAATTAATCATTTAAAAAAAATCAAACTTTTAAATACTTTACCTTTCTGCCAATAGTCAGTCCAAACAGAACCGTCTTTGCTTCTGAGAGATGTGGTCAGAGTCAGTGGTCAGACTGTTTTAGCAGCAACAACATAAACCAACAACTTTTGTGGAGTAAATGCAACTTCTTTTTGTTAAAGGGAAATAAATTACAAATAAATTACCTTTGTTCATATATCATATTTAACATGCATTAACTATTACAATAAGCCAACGTTACTGTGTAAAATGAACAATGTTAGCCAGTGCCGGTCCTAGTTGCTGGGGGGCCCTAAGCAAACCTTTATGAGGGGCCCCCTGTCAGTGCATTCATGAAACAATGTTTCTCCATAGTTAGTAGTTAGTTAGTAACTAACCGCATATTATATTATTTTACAGCTGTATATTATTGCCATATGGGCATTATTTAGACACTCACCTCTAACTGATAAATGAATACTTGCTGATTATAATATGAAACATGAATTTTTGTAAAGCTGTTTTGATTTAAAATGTGTTGTGAGAAGCACTAAAAAATAAACATGATTTAAATGTAAATTATTCTAATGAATCAAATTAAATATAATTAAATAATGTTAATACATCAAGAGTTTAAAAAAATGTCCATTTACCAAACCTAAATAAACTGAAAAATAAACTCATTAAAGTGCATAAATGTTGTTTACTATATTAAATTACATAAATTATTACTTAGTTACTGAAAACTATTTGCATATCATATTGGGCAAACAAAACAATTTGGAAATTTATTTTGGAAATCTGCATTGGAGTATTATTTTGAAAATATTACACTGCTTTGTTTGGCAACACTAACAAAACATTAAAATATTACATACAAACCCAATCCTTCCACTTGTATATGGATAGCTCCATTTTAAAGCCATGGTGGGCATAAGATATGCGCATCGTTAGCACATCTCTCTCCTGCGTCATGCACTGCGACCGTTTCCCAATCCGAAGGCTGCAGCTTCTGGAGGTCGCATATGTACACTGCATACGTCATCAACAGGGCCGCCTTAACCTAATGTGAGGCCCCGGGGCTAAGAGGTTTTGTAGGCCCCCCTTCCCCTCGATTTATAGTCAATTTTTTTTTAAGTGTAATATCTAGGTACATCACAAAATGCATTAGTTTCTTTCGAGACATACAACAGTGAGTTTTCCCTCTTTGAGCCAGAAAACACCATAATATTGTTATTAACATATCACTGAGCCCACTTGAGCATAAACACAAGACACTTTATTTAACAACCACACACAGCAACATGTGGTGATAATAAAACCAAAATGTGTGAAAGTATAGGCCTATATGTTTATAAGCTTTATATTTATATAGTTTTTGGAAAATACAAATTTGCAGAAAATTGCCACTCACAACTAAATGCTCACCACAGTTTTAAAAATATAATAAGTTAAAGTTAGTTTTAAAGTGAAAATGCATTAATGATAACAAAAGATAAGTCTTTATAGACAGAATCTTGTTAAATGCATTAATGATAACAAAAGATAAGTCTATATAGACAGAATCTTGTTTTTTAATCAGTTATTTATTTTGTAGGCTATTGAAGATATAGTATGCATTGTATTTAGTATTTATGCATACGCATGTAAAACGACCAAGTATGAATATGCACAAGACAGACAGGGAACATACCTGTATATAAGATCTTTAGATAATGAGATTATAATGGTGCTATCAGGGGATGATCATTTGAGATGGTCTAGTCGCTCTTTACTTTCTTAGACTTGCACCTTTACCGTTGCGTCTCTTTCTCGTCTTTCTAAACCAACAGATGTGTGTACTGTGAGCTAACGTCGCGTCAAACATCGCTCCAGCTGCGCACGCGTCACTGATATAAACGCGAGTAAACTTAAACTTTATAACAACTAACAGCATTATGTGCGGGAACTCCTTTCTTAATTTTGCGGCACAGTTTCTTGTGCACTTTTGGAGAGACTTCTGCATGCCAGAGACTCAGACAGCTGCACGAGCACAGAGAGAGCAAACGAGCGAGCGCGCGCGCGAAAGAGAGAGAGAGACCTGCACCTCAGTGCTTATTATGAAATTTCAGAAATTACTCTTTCATTTGTTGGTGGATTATTTCCCGTTTCTCTGTCACACTCAGTCTAACATGCAGGAATGTCAAGTTGACAACGCGCACTTAATTACATCACGCGGAATAAAAAATATGTTACGTCTAACATTTTATTTCACGTTAAGTTACAACGGACCAATCAGCAGCCATGTAACGTGCAATTAGAGTGATTGATAGAAAACCTGACAAGTTACAAAACAATATGACCTTTTCAGCTCATCATGAACGCAAACTTGGGAGGCCCTTGAACTTGGGAGGCCCCTGGGCTTCAGCCCAGGTAAGCCCGTGCATTAAGGCGGCCTTGGTCATCAAGCTTGGTTTATTTAAGTAAATTGAGCAATTCATTTGCAAGTCATAAGCATATTATAACAATTTACCATTAACTAAGAAAAATAGTCAACTTTATAATTGTTAATATTCTGAAATATTTCTTTATGATGTATGCAGCCCACAAATGCAACCTCTAAAGGCGGTAGCTTTCGGATTAGGAAAACGCATGTTGTCCGAGTACATGTAAGTGATTAAGTATTTTAAAAAACCTGCATAAATCCACATGTTTGCAAATTATTACAATTATACAGTAGAGCAGGGATTCCCAAAGTGTGGTACGCGCACCCCCAGGGGTACGCGAGCTGCCACCAGGGGGTGTGCGAGAGGAAAAATGTAATGGCGGTCTGTTTCTTTAAGTGGGATTTTTCCATACAATAAATAAATAAAAAAATGAACAGTAAACATATCCTTTGTAATCGCTTTTATTTAAAATAAAAAACTATAATTTATTAGTTTTTGATAGAAACGTAGAAGACAGCTGCTGTCTTTTTCTACGCACTGCTCTTCTGTTATGCACTGCAGCAGCTATATGCGTGCCAACTCGTTTCATTCATATATTATAAATATGCTTAACTGACTGAAATCAGGGAAACTGTCATGTGGGACGTCTTATGATAAAGTTGTTAGTCACGAAGGAGGAGAGGGACCAAGAGAGAGAGAATTTTTTATGGCAAAAATAGAAATAATGAAATGTGACGAGACATGGGCACAGGATACGCGAGCAATGTGTTTTCATGCATGGTAAAGAGACCGCCAATGAATTATATAATAAAATACATAAATACTTACTGTAGAGAACTTATTAAAAGCTTTCATTTAATTTTGTTTGAAACTTGCTGTTATAATGAATCTGCAAACTATTATACACCTTTTGTGCGAACAGTAAAGGCTTTCGTTAATGTGTTTGATGGGTCTGCACGTGACGCACTGGTAAACATGAGGAAACCTCTCATATGTCATCTATTAGCTGACGGCAGTAAGTGTACGTTTTTTACCATAGTAAACTCGAATGGCGTCTAAATATCACAGTGGTTAAACGCATACACGGGGGCGCGCATCATCTACGCTGAGCGTAGTTTCAGATGGTGCAATAGGCGTAAATATTTTTCACAATGTTGGACGTAGCTAAGCCCGACGTAGGACTATTACACCCAACTTCTTAACGTCCGGCTAGTGCAACCAGCCCTTGGTTATTTGCGCATGATTAAACATGAGTATTTATGGTGAGAAAATAAAGCTTTTTTGGATTTTTTTTAAAATGGGGATTGGGGGTGCGCCAACCCGGTTGGGACATAGAAGGGGGTGCGCAGGAAAAAAAAGTTTGGGAACACCTGCAGTAGAGTCTTGTTTACATTAAACATAATAATCATTTTGATTTGGTTTAATGGTATTTAAATTATTTTGAGATCAAGGGGGCCCCCTAGTGGTGTGCGAAATTTGCGTAATTTGCGTGTAGGAAGGCTCGGCATTGACGTTCGCTACATGTTACACATATATGTGACAAGTATTGGTGGGTATATGCATGACAGAAAATACACTTGTCAACACTTGTCAACATTTGAAGTGATCACAAAAGTGCATCAAAGTTTTTCTAAGACAAGAATGGGTAGGCTATTGCTTAAAATTTTAAGACAACTATTAATCCACATCTAATGTTGACTAGTGTAGATCGCCGTAGTTTGTACTGTGACAACTGTATGAACAGTCTTTGAAATTGACCTTCCTAAAAGTTACCTGTCTGTAGAAGTCTCCCTTTTCACATACTGTAGTGCCCCTAACAAAGGCACTCTTAAATCCAGTGTAAAAGCCGATTTTTAATCCTAACCCTGCCTATGAAGTGTTTTACGTAAGCAGTCTTTGTTTTCTTAAAGTTTGCTCCTTATTCATTTATTTTTATGGCTTTTCTATTTTTTCTTCTTTAAATCATTTTCATATTCTGGTTTAAAATTTTGCTTTGATTTCTTCTTCTAATTACAGAGGTTTTATAAATAATAACATGCCTTGACAGTATCACGCTGTTTATATTTTTGGGAAAATTGGCCAACAAATGTCTTAGTCATCTGTCCTCATTCAGCTGTGAGAAGAAACTCTTTCAACAGGGAAAAAATTTATACACATTCAATTAAATATTAATAGCGCTTTCCCAGTGTATGTTGTTTCAATCTGCTTTACGGAAGACATTTTAGTACTGTCAAATTAAACAAAATAATATGAGTAATAAGATAAAACTGTGCACAAAATATGCAGAAAAACAAAACGCTTTAGGACATGAACCGATACATACATTAATAGTAAACCATACTATATAGGTTTACAATACTACATTTATTCATTTAGCTGATGCTTTTATCCAAAGCAACTTACAATTGCTATATAAGTCAGAGGTCGCACGCCTCCGAAACAACTAGGGGTAAAGCGTCTTGCTCAGGGACACAATGCTGTGTCACAGTGGACTCGAACCCGGGTCTCTCACACTAAAGGCAAATGTCTTTTCCACTACGCCATCACCACCCAAAATACTATATTTTCTTTCCAAAAATGTTTAAGTTAAGTCTCTTTTCACTCAGTCTCTCTTCTTTGAGCCACTTGTGGACCTGAACCCATTGAGCTGGAACAGCAGTCTGGCAGCGGTCACGCCCAGGGGTTGCGGCGACGGCACGGAACCATCCCTCACCGCACACCTGTCATGTGCTTCCCACCACTGGAAACAAAGAGACAGAAGACAGACTGATAGACCGGACATTTTATAGAAGAGTCTTTCACTACACCTCAACTAAAGGACAGATAAAACACCATTAGGGTCAAACTACATATAAAGAGTCCATTAAATCTATATAGTAAATTTTATTTGTGGCTTTTCCATGTGTTTTAGCTTTGAGGTCTGTGTTCTACTAAACAACCAACTCCATTTTAACATATTAATATCTATTTAAATGTAAATACTCTTCTGGGAATATGGTGACTCATTTTGTCCAATAATACGCCTTCTAGAATGATAATTTCCCTTATACGAAACTAAATACCATTCTATATGGCCTGCAGTATATTCCATTTCAATTAGAAACAAGTAAACTGCATTTGATTTTGTTGTTTATTAATACTGTACTTTACTGCATTTACTGTATATTTTTTATTTTTTTTTATTTTTTTATGTTTATTGTCAACATTTGAAAGCTGGTAAATGGTCTTTCATGGTTTCTGAAACAATAAAACAATCTAATCTAACAATCCATTTATTGAACCACTGCATGGGGATCTAAAATTGCAGTCAAGTCAATGCAATCTCATGGGAATTCACAAGTATTTTGCAAGGTTGCTAATACATTTTTTATTTGTTTTAACCCCTGTGACGTTTTTTAATAATTGTAAATTTTGTGAGATTCACGTCGCACAAATTTATATGAATTAGCTATCTCATAAAATAGTATGAATTCCAGTGATATCAGGCTGGTCAATATTATAGACCATAATAAACTATCTACTGTACATTGAACCTATTTAGGATAATAATATCTTTTGTTAATATTTAACAAATTATCATCAGATTTTTTAACAGTACAGTTAGAGCAGTTTTAATCTGTCACAAAAACAATGAGAATCACAATGCTGCTTGACAGAGAGTATAGTTTAGGAAATATCATTATCTCAGTTCAATAGCTGTAGGTGAAATACAATCTTCTGTGACAACAAAATAAAGATGTATTATTAGAGAAAGTAACTTGTTAGCAGGTAGAGTACATGCACGCTGTTCTGAAAACAACACTACTAAAAATGTACAGTAATTAAAAATGTAACATCAACTTTAGGTTTGTTAAACACCCACGTTAAAGTGACATATTACAATAATGAAGCAAGCTCTATTACCTGAGGGGAATATACTATTAACTTTGCAGAAACTGGCAAAATTAATTTCGTTTTAAAATTCACATAGGTCCATTAAGCAATGTTCGAACATTTACAGTCTACTGTAAATTAAACTAAAATGACAAATTAAATGACCGGATTATTTGAACTGTACAACTCATTAATTCTCAGTAAGGTTAATTGTCCGATATTAATAAACAACTGGTTTTATAGTGTTTTGCATGGCTCAGTACAGACCCCTGCAAACAATATTAACCGTAACATACGATGCAATTCTCTCTGGTGTTTCTTATACATTTATGCTGTCTGGGTGACAAAGTGAGCTCATTTTCCAGGCTTCCTGGGGATGGATGTGGGGAAGGATACAAAACATCACGTATGAGTGCAAGACATAATCAATATTATGTTACAAGGAACAATTATTGCTATCATTGGCTGGTTCACATTACAACAACAATCTATAGGCTTGAAATTAAATTGTAGAAAATGGAAATGCACTGATTCTGAGTAACATTATGAATGACGTGTTAGTGTGTGTATGGGAGAGAGAGAGAGAGAGAGAGAGAGAGAGAGAGAGAGAGAGAGAGAGAGAGAGAGAGAGAGAGAGAGAGAGAGAGAGAGAGAGATTTCTAATACTAATATTAGCCACATCTTAAAATACTTAGAAATTCCTGTAAGACGCTGCTGTACCAATCTACAAAGATCACATGCAAAAAAAACTCTAGTTCCTGCAGTTAGAGATACCAGGTCATTATCATTTTCCATTAGCATTTACTCTTTACCAAAACGTTTACTTCTGCGGCCAGCATGAATTGCTTCCAATGGAAGTGCCACGTATTTAAAGTGACACTCCACTTATTTTGAAAATGTGCTCATTTTCCAGTTACCCTAGAGTTAAAAGATTTTTACCGTTTTGGAATCCATTCAGGTGATCTCCGGGTCTGGCGCTAGCACTTTTAGCATAGCTTAGTATAATCCATAGAATCTGATTAGACCATTTAGCATTGCGCCTAAAAAAATAACCAAAGAGTTTGGATATTTTTCTTTTTTAAACTTGACTCTTCTGTAGTTACATCGTGTACTAAGATTGACTGAAAATTAAAAGTTGCGTTTTTCTAGGCAGATATGCTAGGGACTATACTCTTATTCTGGCGTAATAATCAAGGACTTTGCTGCTGTAACATGGCTGCAGGAGCCGCAATGATATTATGCACTGCCCGAAAATAGTTTTATCTCGTTTTTTCATGATGGTATCACAAATTTCTGTTTATGTGTCATTGTTACGTATTGGTTACTCAACTGTTTTGTCCAATTTTGTTACCGTTGTTGCTTTGGTTTAGGGTTAGATTTAGGCTACATCAAATGGCACCCAGCTCTAACCCTAACGCTACGTGACAATGGTTTAAAAATCAGAAAATATAAAGAAGAAATCAGGAAAAATAGGATAAACCAATAGGGGAGAGTGGGGTGAGTTGTGCCAGTTTTTACTCAAAGTGACTTTAAAGTGAGGCCATGGCAGTAATGCCAACTTAAGGATGTACATATATTTCAGGATGTGGTGCATCCCTGAAAACAATAACTTTGGATCTGAAATAAATTATTTCAGAAATATAGCTTTTGGGAAAAAGTGGTCTTGTGGCACAAGTTGCCCCTGGTGCGGGGTAAGTTGTGCCTTTAGGGAAAATAAGTTGGGGTAAATTGTGTCGGAGATTTCTGAAGTAAAACAGAATATTTTAATGTTATAAACTGTAATGCTATATTAAATCAAGACAAATTCAATTCAAATTCACTCTATTAAACTGTTGGAATAAGTCATATTTTGTAGTTTTTGGAAAAACACAACTTAAATACACAATATATGATATTTTTGAATAATTTCAGGCAAAGTGGCTTTGGCAATAGATGCCTTTTGACATACACAGAATAGACTAATTTCTAAACATCCTATTGTGACTTGGCTACTTAAATAAAACTTCTCTTTAATAACATAGTGCAAACTCAAAACTGAAATCAAAGTTAGCTAAATGAAACAAATGGCAAAAGTCAAAACATTGATGAGGCATGTCCATCTCCTCACTTCTCCAGATTATCCCCTGTAAGTGAATACGTCTAGATGGTCTGGATCTGGCCTAGTATTTAACATCCCACTTGTCAATATTGCAGGGGAATATAAACTTATGCTGTCTTATGGCTGTACCACCAAGTTTTTGGGGTGTGGGTACATTCTTGAGCACATTACCTCTGGCACAACTTAACCCAGGCCCTTTGGCACAAATCACCCCAGACCTACAAGTCTGAACAATTAGCATGATCCAGCAGTTAAAAGCTAACATTATGCTAACTGTATAGACTCATTGTGTAGCCTACTAAAGAACTAAAACATGTATGATAAATATTTTCAAATCTATAATTGTTTAGACACTACAATCAAAACACCTTAATCATAGAAATTTTACTTTGAAAGAAAAAAAACAGTTTTTGGAGCTAAAAAGTGCTTACCTCTCATGCCATGTGTATCTCTTTTTTTTTTGAGGATAAGAAAAATTGATGGCTTTTCAAAATTATCTGGTCACATGACCAATTTCTTCTATGGTTTTCCAGAAACAAGGGGTGGAACTACTTCACCCCTGGCACAAATCACCCCACTCTCCCCTACTTAAAATGTCATCCAAACACCAAATCTAACCCTAAACCAAAGCGACAATGTTTTGAAAATAGTAAACGTACGATCACGAAACAATGCGGAAATTAGTGACAGTATTACAAAAAGAATAACATTTTTTTGTGAGACTGGGTAACCATCTATCACTTTCTGCAAGCCCAGTCATGTCACACGTGAAAACATCTATCAACCTCATTTAAAAGTCACCCTAGACTAGAGTATTACAACTTTTGTGTCAACAGCCCAACGTCAGCAGTTTTAGTCTTTGAAGTGGTGCTGATCTTTCTGTAGCATAGTGTTTACTGTCATTTGCATCGAAATAATTACCCCATCAGGACAAGAAGAACAATATCACAGCCTGGTTTAATTGTTCTCTGTCGAGCTCAACTCCAGAATTTAAATTGCAGATTTAGGATTCCCTTGTTTCTGGCTGGGGAGAGGCTTGACATGCATTAAGTTTATATTACACACTCTTACAGTCCTCTGTCTATTCTCAAAAGTCAACTTCTGTTTGACAAGACAGGCCCACCCCCACTTAAAATTCAAATATAAACACGAACATTTTGTTTTCAGGGAATTTAAGTGTTTTACATTTTTTTGTTGCATTCATACACATAATTATCTGTAATTCCCTCACTTATTTTCATGCAATAATAAGCTTCTAATTTTCTTTTTTTGTGCTTTGTGCAGACATTACTTCAATAAAAGCACTTTTACAATCATCGATGTTGTTGTTTTTTTCTACATGTTTTTGCTTTAGTTCATTTTTTATAAAAATGGCTGTTTGTAATGGGGATATGAGGGTAGTTTTATTATTGGGTTTTCATACTGCATGCTTTTGTGGTCCTAATTCAGAGACACTATGTACTTTTTTATGTGCTTTGTTCTGCAGATGCGCTCCGCAATGTCTTCAAATGGCTCAGAGTTACAACAAATCACAAGACTGTAGGACAGAAACACAGAATTAAACCAAATGTTCATAAAGCAACAGAGGCATTAACAGTCCAAATCACCGCATTAGCTAAAATAATAGCTCTGTTTCAAAACCTAATGAGCTGCCTTACTGCCTTATGTAGTAAGCCTTACATTGGCAGCTACCTTTTAAAGGCGCTCTAAGCGAATTCACGCATTTTAAGCCATAAAACATTTTTGTTACATACAGCAAACATCTCATCGCTATCTGCTAGCTGCCTGTCTGCCACCTAAACAAACATTAATGTTCATCACAAATATGAATTTGTTCTCTCAGTAGCTACACATCCAGTATCTGATAATATCATCAATGTACATTTCTCATGCTGGAAAACCATGATGATGAGAACAGCATATCCTGATATATACGCCACATCACAGATACAGCTATACCTACTGCTAGGCTCCAACGGTCCAGATTGATATGTTCAGCCCCGCCACAACACAGAAAATATTCTTCTATTCCCACAGAAGAAAAGAAAGATCTTAACAAGTCACAACACTTTTAAACTCAACTACAAAATCCCACAACGATCGAGGGCACAACAGAAGTCAAGGCCAAACAGATGAGTGACAGGAACCAGAATACTCTCAACCAGACAGTGATTTATTTTCTGAAGTGCAAATGGTGAAAGAAATCTGGAGAGTGAAACGTTTACAATAGGTGACAGATTGAATGAAATAAACAGGCAAACAAATACCTCAACAACTGTCTATCCTTGATAGTTACAAAACTGCTCTTTTTAAGGACTGTAGTAAATATTAACATATAAATCAATTATGTATAAATCAATTAAAGTAGCTAATAATGGCAAGAACAGGGAATGTAAAGTACTGATCAGTAAACAGGTAGGTTAACAGCCATCAACATTATATTTTGTTGAAGCTTCTGCCAAAGGCAAATGTTAATGCAAGTAAACTATAACAGCTCTCAATCTGACTGAAGTTGGTTGATAATTTTTTTGGGTGAACTATCCCCTTACCTCTCAGTAACAGAGGCTATAGACAAATCCAGTCATCGCTTGACAGTTAAACAACACCCAGCAAGTATATGATTGGTCACTGAACATTTTGTTACAGTGCTTTCCTCTGAGACACTTAATCTGCTGTAAAAACACAAAGTAATGCATGAAGACAGACATGATAAATTAATCTTAATGAATTGTACGTCAACAAAATTAATTGCTGTTGTGTGACACTTACGCACGTATGCACACTTTTATACAATGTACTTGAGCATCATTTTTTTTTTTTTGGTCCCAGGGCCTTTGGAAGCCACCCAGCATCTTTAGATTGACCATAATGACTGTGATCAGATATAAAAAGGCCCAATTAGCCATGCAGTGATTCTTGCCCCCTTTTGTGCACATTACACTTGCAAATAAACCTATTATCAAAACAACACAGTAATAAAGTAAGGCCTCCTGAATTTCAATAAGCTGGCAAACAAACAATGCATTATTATTTTAATGAAGATCTGTCATTTGTGGTAAACTCTCTGAGTGTGCAGTTTCTAAATTGTCTGCAATTTGTTTAGGGAGACAAAAAGTTTTTCAGCATGGTAATTTGCAAAAACTAGTTAAATTGAGATGGCAGTAAACAAAAGACCCATTTTTAAAAAGCTGACTTAATTCGTTGACCCATTTGATTACGAGTAAATGCAAGGTTAATTCGATTAATGGTTGTGTTGGAAACATCTCCCTCGTCAGTCCCTTGTTTGATCTGAACCTATTCAGGATGATGTGCACTGCATACTCTCGTTTCATACAAACATAGATGAGGAGCAAAAACAACAGAGTTGGTCTTTTGTTTATCGATACAGAGACAATTAATTGGAACTACCCCATGGCATTTCCACAACATGCATGCAAATGGACACACACAGAGAGAGAGAGAGAGAGAGAGAGAGAGAGAGAGAGAGAGAGAGAGAGAGAGAGAGAGAGAGAGAGAGAGAGAGAGAGAGAGAGAGAGAGAGAGAGAGAGAGAGAGAGAGAGAGAGAGAGAGAGAGACACACACGCACACATCTGTCAACAGTTAATCAGACTGCATGCAAAAACTATGAAGTACCAGGATGTATTGATGTACCAGGATCAGACAGCTGGGTATTCTCTGTGTCACATGTCACACCTGCTTCCCAAACAGAGTGTCCGGCATCTGGAAAGGTCAGTGCACACAGCCTGTGGACAAAACTGCTAACAAGCTTAGTGCCACAACAGTCCCACAGCCTGGGCTGTTGACAACACTCACTACAACCTCACGACATACAACTCTACTGTTAATTTTTTATGTTATTGTTTGTCACAGTTGTCATTTTCAAAGCAATATCAAAAGTATGTTAAACAGGTCACAGATCACAAAAACACTTTCACCTACATCATCTTGACAAATAAAGGTGTATTACAGTGGTACAGTACTGGCGTAGAAACTAACTTACATTCTTTGCATTTATTTTACACTCTTAAAATTCTATATATTATACGCTGACCGTCTTATAATATATTATGATATATACAGTATCATGGGTGTTGGAAGCAATAAAAACGTGGGTGGGTCCACAGCATTTACTGAAGTAGATGCAATTTTCTGGTGCCTTTTATTTAAACAATTGCTTTTATAGCCTAAAAGCTTTGCTTACCTTGTTGTTTCATGGGAGTACAGTAGGCGAAAGTAGTGAAAACACGAAATGGAGATTATATGGACTCTAAATGAGCCAAATGGCATGGATTTGAGGAAGCAGCAGCGTGGAAGTCAATGCTGTAGCTAAAACGCGGGATGTAAAATTTTTTATGGGCATGCCTCTAATGGAAATGGAATTAATTGGTCACGAGATATCTCGTTAATCAAGAGAAAACGCTTCCTATTTGTATGTCTATATATTTAAAGAAGAACATTTTCTGGAAGGCATTAAACTTTTGTGAAAATCATGAAAAACGCTGCCGCTGGCAGGCAACTTTTTTAAAAAATGCTGGCGGTGAAAGAGTTTATACTAATTAAAAGGTTATTAGTCAGGAATGGAAATCCCCTACTTTCACAAGTGTCAATTCAGTCATTTTATTAAAAATATGACCATGTTTGCGGCAAAACCCTTTTAAAATTGTAAATATGACGCGGGCCAAACTTTTACCCCTGTTTTTACTTTTGATATATTTTTTACTTTTACCATATATGTGTGTGTGTTTCGTTGTTGTTTTTGTTACTTTTGTTATAGTATATTTAAAAAATAAAAACATATTAAAAAACATGCATTTTCAAAAAAAAAAAATCTTGTATCCAGTGTGTTGCCTTTTAATTACTGAAAACTCATATTTTCTTTATTAATATTTAACAATTAACAGTTTAAAAGATCAAAAGTGTAAAAGATCAACTCTCTTAAAGATATTTTGTTTATATATTTGTCTTTCATTAATTGTTACATGTCAAGTATTCACAACAAATAGCCAGTCTTCTCCTAATGACTAAAATTGCACTACATAGTTTCTTTTTTAAATATTTTATAGAAATGCAGGCTAAACAGCCTTTTTATTGTACATTACAAACAGATATAACGGTCATGAGTTCGCCCCCTAGTCGTAATGAAATTGCAGTTTTATCGTAAATCTGTCATGGGAGAGAATCTTTAATCTACGAATATAAGTATAGTAATTAATTTATTTACCAACAATTAATCCTTTTTAAAGTATTTGAGTGTTACTGATAAAGTAAAAGACAATATAAGTATTTTTTACTTTGCACACAGTTTTGATTGGAACACACTGAAATACAGCACGTCCGGTCGCCGCGTCACATGCGGTGTAGTCTCATAAGTTTATTTTCTTTAATGCATCCAAAGCTTGAATTGGATCGTATAATTTCACACTGCAGATGGTTGGCACCCCACGCAGCCCCTTTCTGACTACCTTTCCGTGTTTTCGGTCGTCATTCGTCATGTACAGTGGAAAGGTAAAAGTAACCATGCTGAATTTAAATCAGACTATGGTCATTTCTTTTTCGGAAGGATCCGAGGGGCCCTGATTCAAAATAAGTGTTCGAGTATCATGTGTGTGGTTCCCTTTTTTCAAAATATGTGTCTTAACTGTTTATGACAAAAGAGACACTCATGTTCACTAAATACACGCATGACACTCCCTGAAAATCATGGTATTGTGGCGTTTAACTTTGTGGCATTTAGCGAATTATGCCAACACACTAGTATTTCTTAATTGCCTAAGGCCCGAATTGAACAGAAGTGAAAGTATTGGATGAGCATAAGTGCAGAGTTCCTATTGGTCAATGTCGTTCGGTGGCATGCACACACACACATACATACTGTATTATTATACTGTATATCATACTAGTATATTAAACGAGGATCATTAAAGTCAAATCGAGACTTTACAGGTCTCTTATACTTGTATATTCTATATACTTAAAAGTCCGGAAATAACTTGAATGACCCTTATGCAATTTAAAATGTAATACAATACAGTATATGATGCAGTATATATAGCACAATTATAAAAACAACATCCACAATATATTTATGATTGACCGCTGATGTGTCATGCTGAACAGCAGCAGTCTCTATGGAGTCAGATGTTGCCTCCAGGAGGCTGCAGGTCATTCACTCCATAACAGGTATAACAGATGATGACTCGAATGCAAGTAGAGCGTTTTTCTGCCATGACTACATCCTAATATGTAGTAAACTGGCGTCCCCACAGAGTTTAATTTGAAGCTATTCACACGTTTACTGAAATAGAGCACGGGACTGTAACACATCAACGACACCCCCGAGACACCTTCAGAACTGCACAGCGACTACCGTCCGGACCAAAATGAGTCAACAGTCAACCGTGGCTAAGCGTAAAGCGCGGAATGGTCTATAGCGTGACGTATCTATCCAATTTCAAGGTCATGTGCTTGTAACTACCAAATACCATTTTGAAATTGGTTTTGTGAGTTTGGTAAACTGCTCGGGAAACACAGCCCAAAGGGAGTTGATTTTTTTATTTTAAATTTTCCCCCTCGCTCCCCTCTCAATTTCATGCACACCAGTTTCAAGCATGCGGCACCGAGACTGGGACTTCTCCCAATACGGACTGGAAACAGAAGATTAAATTGAATCCTGCATTACATGTGGGGGTTGTCAGGGTGACATCGAACTAACCATGCATCCAGATGTACTGTGCGTGATAAACTGTGGGTGAACTTTTTCACTCAGAAAAGCACGAACCATGAAAAAGTTTGCACCCACATTTTTTCTATGTTTCGGATAAAATTTCATTTTTGGGGAATTTGCTGTTTTTCTGTTGTCCTACATGATGTAAAGAACATTTTGTAAAAAATATAACCTTGATATCTTTATTGGCTGAGTTAGGGCATGTCAAAGATTGAATTTAACTTGAAATCGAACCTGTGATCCTAATCTCGTATTGTCTCGGATTGAGTCTTTCTTTAGCCTGGATTTCACAGGCAGTGTCATAATATACAGAACAAATATAGACTATAGGTGTGCTTACAAAACATATCGGATATGTTCGGCTTTATAATTATAATTATTTTATATATATAATATACACAACAATAAACCAAAAATATTTGAAAGATTATTAATATTATTAAAGGGGATATTTCACAAGACTTTTTAATATGTCAAATAAATCTTTGGTGTCCCCAGAGGGCGTATGTGAAGTTCTAGCTCAAAATACAGTAAAGATAATTTATTATAGCATGCTGAAATTGCCACTTTGTAGGTGTGAGAATTTTTTTTTTGGGGGGGGGGGGGTGTCATTTTAAATGCAAATGAGCTGATCTCTGCACTAAATGGCAGTGTCATGGTTGGATAGTGCAGATTAACTCTTTCGCCGCCATTGACGAGATATCTCGTCAATCAAGATAAAACGCTTCCCTGCCAATGACGAGTATTTCCGGCTTTCCGCAATACCACCCTTCCGCAACATTTTAAACGCTTCCGCAGCTGCATGTCCGTGTCTGTTTTAAAGATCGCTCTGAATGAGATCTATATGAAAAGTCTGTCACAAAATGTGGTGTTTTTGCAGAAACCTACCCATATTCAAGAGCTGATTATAAGAACTACTGAAGGTAGGATAAAACGTTTTTTTTTTTTTTTTTTTTTGAAAGCAGAGGGTCTGTTCTTTATTTTGGTTAATTGTATGTTTATATATTTAAAGAAGAACATTTTCTTGAAGGCATTAAACTTTTGTGAAAATCATGAAAAACGCTGGCGCTGGCTGGCAACTTTAAAAAAAAACGCTGGCGGCGAAAGAGTTAAGGGGTGGTATTATCCCCTTCTGACATCATAAGGGGATCCAAATTTCAATGATCTAGTTTTTCACATGCTTGCAGAGAATGGTTTACCAAAACTAAGTTACTGGGTTGATCTTTTTTTCACATTTTCAAGGTGGATAGAAGCACTGGGGACCCAATTATAGCACAAAAAGTCAGATTTTCATGATATGTCCTCTTTAATATATTTGAAATTTGATACATTCAAAAAGAAACAATGTTTTGTGGTTGCTCTTCTTTTCCACATTAAACCTTTTTTCCATTAAGCAGCGATTCATCATTTAAATGAAGATAAGGTTACATCTGTATGAATCTGACGGAAATATTAGTGGGATTACTTTTGCTGTGTAAGAATTTTCATTCACATATTAGTCGATAAGACAAAGTAAGCTTCAACATTAACATTTAAAGAACAATGAGTTCTCAGTAATTGCTGTGTGAATACTGTTATCGGCACTTTTAGTTGAATTGGGGCTTCACTAAACCACCTGTCAGTAAAACCATGAAGGACAGATATTCACTTACAGCTGAGCTTGTGGCCACAGTTTCTCAGTAGGTGAAATCTGTGGGTTTTTTTCCACAGCAGAGTGGAATGGTTTCGTGAGGAGGGTGTGATAGCAAGCGGTATAGTGGTGGGCAAACACACACACACACACACACACACTATGACAGCTGGGCAAGGTGCTGTATTCTGCCGAGATGTTCTCAAAATGATTTCCTAGCAGATATCATTTCAGTGGCCAACTGAATCGAGGTGGAGCGGAGGGGAGGGGGTGTAAAAGTGCAGGAGGTGTCTCAGGTGCACTACAGGAAATGAAAAATGAAAAAAAAATGAAAGGAATGTTTGTCAAGGGGTGCCGTCTGGCATGCCTCATGGAAAATTAATAATGTATTTTTGCAAATTTGCAATGTTATTTTGCCAGATCAGGGGAGCAGGGCAGGAAGCCAGCTTGTGGAAGAGGACGGGCCCTGGGAGGAATGCTGATTAAACTTCGGCAGAACGAAGCCAATTGAGATCAATGGTGGACCGCGTGTGATATGTCTTAATAATAAGATTGGTCTGATCCTGCAAACCCTATATAGAATCGTGTGTACGCATGTTTCAGTAGAAAGACATCACAAATTCAATGGATGTATATTTTGAACATTTTATAATACAAGAATTTTAGAAATACTGTACTGTACAGCTTTTAGTGTTTGTTTGTGGGTGTTTCTTTAACTTTGCCCATTTTATATCACAGTATGTTTGTATTACAGCCTTCAGCTTTTTGTTTTCGTTATATGAATGTGGTATAACAATAAAACTGTCTTACGCAATTTACATTTGACAAATGCCTTGATTTTCCAAGCAAAACTTTGGATTTTTTAAAGCTGTAACCCAAAGCATGCTGTCATAAAATCAAAGGCAACATTTGTCATTGTATACAACATGTCGTTCGAAATGAAAAGGCAAATGATGCTGCTTAGACTTCAAGAAAACAGCTTCATGTTGTCTAAACAGAGACAGGCAGGCAGTAAGTGTTTTTCATTGCTGCCTATTACTTAAGACTGTGATTTAAATCTTGGTTAATGTCATGCAGCAATGGCTTTGCTGACAGGAACGTTACTTCTCATTGCTTCAGTAATATCTTGTAGTTTTTCCCCTTAAAGACAAGTGCAACACTCAAAAGCCCAGATCAATTTCATGGCTGGATTCATTTCAGACATTTAGCACACATTTCAGCCTGATACACTAATCACATCTGTAGACCAGTCTCTGTATGTCTGTAGTATGTCTATAGTGTGTGTGCATGCGTGCGTGCATGCATGCAAAGAGACTTACAGTGCGTTACATAGTACACATTTATTTTTATCAGTATTTGTGTTCCCTGTGTTCAAACCCATAACCTTTTGTGCTATTAACACAATGCTCTACCACTGAGCTATAAAAGAGCTAAAAAGTGCATGTCTGCTATGTGACATGCTATCTGGTATCTACACTGCCCTCCACTAATATATTTTAAATAAAATAAAATAAAATAAAATAAAATAAAAATAAATAAAAAAATAAAAAATAAAATAAAACTGTGTTGTGTTTGCAATTGTTTTATTTTTTTAATAAAAGTTTTTTGTTAATATTTTGTGTAAAAGGTCAAATATTTTTTTTTCAAAGCTTTCTTTGCTCATACTGCTTTACCAAGGGTGCCAATATTAGTGTATGGGCTCATATGGGGTTTCCAGTACATAGAAATATTCTCAAAGGTGAGAATAGAGACCACATAAATTAACTTGTCAGCCTCACCACCACATTTATTTCAGTGTTTCGTTGGGTGATGCATGGGATCGGCTTCCAAGACCTAAAACCTGAATGTTTCAGTAAAACTTTGAATCAACTTTTTATCAACTGCTAATTTATGTTACTATTAAACCCATTTTGGTCTGCAATTATGTGCTATAATTACTGTAGGCCAGACTTTTGACTGTGGACATAAATCACATACAGGCAATTTTGAAACATAGTGGAGGCTCATATGAATTATGCCACAATTAAACCTGTTTGCTGACATTATGGTCAGCCTTTTCCTCCATCCAGATGCAATACGAATTTAATATTTCATAAACATAAAAACTCTGCTCACAGACTTTTTTAAAACACAAAAACAATATTTATGGTTCTTGTAAAACTCTTTAATAGGACAAGCAATAAATCATATTTAAGCGAATTCAGCAGCTATACAGCAATCTTTCTTTAAAGCATTAAGAAGAAACAGCCCGCCAACTTATTAACCACCAGTGAGTCAAAACTGTCAAAAGTCATCTTGTCATCTTTTGCCAAGTTGGAAATAAGTTTAAGGGCTTCCAGTAGATTCTCATCATAAAAATGACCTTTTTCATGTCGAAATTGACTGTATTACACTCACCTAAAGGATTATTAGGAACACCTGTTCAATTTCTCATTAATGCAATTATCTAATCAACCAATCACATGGCAGTTGCGTCAATGCATTTATGGGTGTGGTCCTGGTAAGGCAATCTCCTGAACTCCAGACTGAATGTTAGAATGGGAAAGAAAGGTGATTTAAGCAATTTTGAGCGTGGCATGGTTGTTGGTGCCAGACAGGCAGGTCTGAGTGTTTTAACAATCTGCTCAGTTACTGGGATTTTCACACACAACCATTTCTAGGGTTTACAAAGAATGGTGTGAAAAGGGAAAAACATCCAGTATGTGGCAGTCCTGTGGGCAAAAATGCCTTGTTGATGCTAGAGGTCAGAGGAGAATGGGCCGACTGATTCAAGCTGATAGAAGAGCAACTTTGACTGAAATAACCACTCGTTACAACCGAGGTATGCAGCAAAGCATTTGTGAAGCCACAACACGCACAACCTTGAGGCGGATGGGCTACAACAGCAGAAGACCCCACCGGGTACCACTCATCTTCACTACAAATAGGGAAAAGAGGCTACAATCTCATTAAAATTGGACAGTGAAGACTGGAAAAATGTTGCCTGGTCTGATGAGTCTCGATTTCTGTCAGAATTTGGCATAAACAGAATGAGAACATGGATCTATCATGCCTTGTTACAACTGTGCAGGCTGGTGGTGGTGGTGTAATGGTGTGGGGGATGTTTTTTTGTTGTCACACTTTAGGCCCCTTAGTGCCAATTGGGCATCGTTTAAATGCCACGGCCTACCTGAACATTGTTTCTGACCATGTCCATCCCTTTACAACCACCATGGACCCATCCTCTGATGGCTACTTCCAGCAGGATAATGCACCATGTCACAAAGCTTGAATAATTTCAAATTGATTTCTTGAACATGACACTAAAATGGCCCCCACAGTCACCAGATCTCAACCCAATAGAGCATCTTTGTCGTGCCCTGGATGTGCATCCCACAAATCTCCATCAACTGCAAGATGCTATCCTATCAATATTGGCCAACATTTTTAAAGAATGCTTTCAGCACCTTGTTGAATCAATGCCACATAGAATTAAGGCAGTTCTGTAGGCGAAAGGGGGTCAAACCCAGTATTAGTATGGTGTTCCTAATAATCCTTTAGGTGAGTGTATAGTGTAATATGTTCATGTATTTCATCAAAATGTCTTATAGACATTCACTAAACCCCAGAACCGCCCTTACATTGTTTCAATCGAAAGCGTGCCGAATGCAGTCCACTCTACTGATCATGTTATTTTATGAGAAATTCAATAAAACAGAGGTGAGAGACTGCAATTACACAGACAACACAAAAACAAAACAAAAACACAATAAATAAGAGGTGTCAGAACAAGAGACCAGGAGTACACACAGCTTCACTTACCAATTACCATTAAATATGCCTCATTAGTGGCTAATTTATTGATTCAGCCTGACCACAAGAGTTACAGTCGTGCTGCTGGCTGCAGAAATTTCTGTTTTATTTGCAACTTGTATATTAGCCATGTCAGGTACAATGGACCTATGGTCTCCTGAGATTACACTGTGGGGATTTTATCCTGCAAATATGATCGTAATGAAGCTGTCACCCAAGCAAAATGGCATTTATTGGAATTCTCTGGGTCAGATTTGACATTGCAGCTATTGGTTAAATTGATTTGAACCTTTTCAGGGAGAAGTTCATCATGACAACGTCTTATTGAGAATATAAAAGTGATTGGAGTCACACATTTTTTCATTGTTATTAATTGCATGAGACGCATGTCATCTTAAAGAATTTGTGCAATAAAAGTCTTTAAAAAAGCTATAATTTATACACTTTTCATCAACACAGTAACTTTGTCAATAATTGTTAAAATCATGTTTGTCGTTTCTCACAGGTGGTCACACAAAGATAGCTTCTTTTAATGAATAAAAGTGTGTGTTTGTGTCCTTGGTAGATGTTTTCTTTGTCTCTGGTTTATGTTCCATCTTCAAGGTTAATAAAAAGGAATTGAGTGCTGGATTCTCAAAGCCGCACATCAACAGAGGCTAATGAGCGAACACAGTCAGTCTCATTTTCTGTGTTTACCAGTTGGGTGGTTATAGTGACTCAATTAAGTTGATTAGAGTACTACTACTAACAGACAAAGTGACAAATCGAAAACAGTAAAATTATGTTAAAAACATTGCATTTTTGAGGCATAATACACCATGAATTATGTCAGCTTTAAAGAAATGAAAAATACATTAGCCAGATTTTACTTGTCCTCATGTCGGTCTGTGGCGATTAATTGAAAAATGCGCGATTTCTCAATAAATTAATTTTAATGAATTACAGTGAAATGACGGCACATCCAAAAGCCAGAGGGCGCTCTCGTGCAGAACTCCAAATGTGCCGCAGAAGAAGTACCATTACAAACACTATTCCAGGAAATGTCTATAAGCATATTTTTAAATCTCTGTTCTTTTCGTTGTTTCAGGTATTTTCATGATAATAAAGAATATTTTGAATGATCTGTTTAACGAGCGTTGCTTTTTTTAAAAAGGACTTCCTACTGACCAAAATGCCGCAGTATAGGTATATGACAAAAATATAAATACTAGAAAATTCATATATAATCATAACCATATGATAGATAATAAAATAACTTTAACATGGTTTTTAAATTATTAAAATCGGATAATTATTAAGAAAGTTATGGAATTTTTTAACTCGAAATTTAGGGGGCATTTTTGTACCCAATTAAAACGATAAAACTATGAAAAACTGTGACCTCTTCCGCTTGACCAAACACTTTAAAATATCATAACTTCCTCATTTCTTGGTCTATTTGCATAATTCAAACACCACATTGTAGGTAATTAAAAGCCCAACAAGATTAAGATGACATATTTTTATATATATATATATACAAAAATGTTATTATTTTTGATTAACCACTAATGAAACCGAGAGCATCAATCCACGCGTATCTTTCCATATGAAATCAATGCCCTTTCAAATAAAAGCTATATTTTTATATATTAAAGAAACATTTCATTGTTTCTTTAATATTTCTTAATTGACTAATAATGCTGGCGAGCAATTTAAATAGTCAGATATTATTAATATATTAATTGATTATTTTGTTATTTATCATTAATAAATCAATAAATGCATGCATGTTGCATGCATGTATTTATTTATATGTTTGACAAAATCATGCCAATAATGTAATCTAGAGATTCTAATCCTTCGTTCTGTATGATTACTTTGAAAAATACTGCACAGATTAATGAAAACGGAGAAGTTTTGGAAGCCAATATGATTGAATGGGCGATTCTGCTTTTGACAACAACGTCACTTGCGGATCGTAAAAAAACACACACCTAATTCAAGTTAAATGTACATTCTATCAAAAGTATTTGGTTGAAACAAAAAAATACTCGCCTTCATAGAGGATTTTGATGCCAAACACGAGAGAACTTTTGCTTCGCTTATAACTTTCTTCTTACGACAGCGATCTTGGATATTCGAAAGTGAGAATTAACGTGAGGAAGTAATTTATGTCACTAGTATATGGGCTTTAGAGGTATTCAAAAAGCAAAGATATGACAGATTTCCTAAGTCACCAACGCGTCTGGTGCTGAATACCTGCTGGGAACACAGCCGTGGGAACAAAGCGCTCCTGCGTATTACGTCATTTTATCACATACCTACACAGTACACGCAGAAGCTGTGCATGAAACACAAAATCGGATCCTTGCAATTCAGAATCGATTTCAGACAAATCTTTTAAATTGGAAACATGATTAATTGTCACAGCCCTAGTCCAAACCAGTGGGACTTTTTTGTGGAGTGCAAAATAAATTCTGAACAATTGAACTGGTTGCTTGTTTTCAGTCAGTTCAGTGAACACAAATTAATTAGCCTGATCCCATAAAAATTCTTACATATTTTATGAGTTGGCTATTTCGTATCATGCAGAAAATATGATTTTTATAAGATTATTATAAAAAACTATAATGAAACCTCACCCTTTACATCGCCTTCAACCCCAATGTCACGAGGCAAAGGCAAAACGTACAAAAATGTACGAATGTGGTCGTACAAATTAATACAAATTAGCAACCTCGTAAAATACATAAAAAAATCCATAAAATAGCATTCAACTAGATGTAAAAAGCACAAAAGTATTATAAAGTGCATGACCCATATGACTCCACTTCTTTTAAAGTCATTATAATTTAGTGAAAAACTTGCCTTTTTCTGGCACATTTATGAGATTTAAAGAACAAGTTATTCTTTTGGGTCAAATCTTTCAACTTAATTGTTTTTATTCAAAAAACTATTTTCAATTGTTTCTTCACAAATCAGACTAAACTGGTTCTCAAACTTCCTGACTAAATGAATGATCCGGTCACAGCAGTTAATAGCTGACTGGAGGAGATTACAGTGAGTAACAACCTACATTTTTGTCTTTACGTCACACAAAGACTTCAGAACTTTTGGAATATAGTGCACGTTGAACCGTTTCATATAATTTTACATTCCATTTAAAGCTCGAAAGTACTGCATGGAAATTCGAGCAATAAAATAATCCAACAATTTTTGTGCCTTCCACAGAAGAAATAAAGTCATACGGACCTGAAATGACATGGGGTTGAGAAAATGATGAACGATGATGAAGTTTCATTTCAGTCAAGGGCTGCAAATAAGTGAGATGACACCATTTAACTCCATTGTACTAAAGATACTCTTATAAAAACAAGAAACCTACACCCCTGCATAATCCATCACACAAATGAAAGCAGCCCTGTTTCTATAAGAGATGTTAAAATGTGAAGGCAGACTATTTTCTCACCTCAGACAATTGCAGATATGCCTCGGCGAATCAAGTCATCTGCTAAGTCACAGTGAAGCATGTCAGAACCAATGTGAGTCTCTTTTTTTGTGGAGCAAGTGAAAATCTGAGGAAATGGGATGTGGGGGTGAGAGTAAAAGCAAGATGGAAAGACAGTGGAAGCTAACTTTTAGAAATAAAGGTTCCTAAAAGAATCTTTGTTGGGCTTAATGGTTCCATAAGGATCCTTCAATATCCACTGTACACTGTCATAAAAAAGTCAAAAGATGTACCCCAGCCGTCACTATTGTACGCTTTAAAGGGGCCATTGCATGAAAATGTTAGCATTGCCACTTTGTAGGTGTGAGCAAAAATAGGTCATTGAAATTTGGCTTTCATAATGATGTCATAAGGATATCTTATTAGAATAATACCGCCCCCTTAATCTGCACTATCCAACCACTGCACGGCCATTTAGTGCAGAGAGAAAGAGAGAGAAAAGAAGGACTTGACAGCACAATTGAGTTTGAATTACAACAAACCACCATCATTGTGATCAGTGTTTGCAGTTCATCCGCTCATTTGCATTTTAAAAATAACACCCAAAACGACACATTTTTGCTCAAACCTACAAAGTGGCAATGCTAACATTTTCATGCAAAGACCCCTTTACAAAGGTCCTAATATGAACCATAGATACGGATATACACATTTGGTACTAATATGTACATATGATGTACTAATATGCATCTTTGAGGTACTAATAAGCTATCTATGGTACAAATATGTATATTTTGGGTACTAATATGAACTCTTTAAATGCAATAACTTTTTGGAAGGGTACTGCTCCAGTGACAGCTGGGGCACATATTTTGACAATTTTTTTCTGACAGTGTACCTTTCTGTTAAAAGAATTGCTGCAAAGAACCCTTTCCTTTATTTGTAAGAGTATGGCTCTGCAAATCTATAGACAGAAATTTCAACATATTTCAAACAATTATAAGACTGTACTGTTCCACTTTAACTTGAATGCTTGAGGGAAAATACAACAGTGCTTTCTGTTGTAAATTGCTATAATATGACACAAATTTCCCTTAAAACAATAAACTGTAAAAGTTAAACGGCAAGAACGAGATACATTGGAGAAGGTAAAGCTTTGTTAGATGAGAGAAATCACTCACAGCCAAAACAAATTTACAATGAATAAATTGGATTCCCAATGTGTGTGCAGAACTTTAGGCTGTTTAATTAGTTTTACTAATCAAGCTCTCGCAAGGCAATGCTGTACATACAGTGTCCACCCCCTAATTAAGTCTTTTGAGTCTCAGGTATTGCGGTTTACTTTAAAGAGCAACTATTGTCCGATTCACAATTTTACATTTCCTTTGGTGTCTAAGTGTGTATTAGTACATGTTAACGATATGCAAAAGGTACAAACCCCAAGGTAAACAATGACGCGGGTTATTGTTTCCAACGTAAATCTCTTTTTTTAGACTACAACAAACACAGGCAACATTGTAGGCAATTGTAGACGTGGACACATTTTTCGAAGTTTGGTCCCATGGAAGTCACAGCTCTAGCCATGTTAAGCTTGAGCTAATCTTCAGCCATCCTCCCAGGATCAGTGTTCTGTTCTCAGGCTACAGCACTTGGCCTCTTCCCTAATTTTGTCAATATCCCAGCTTCACAAGAACAACTGTTTGTGTGGGAAGCAGGAGACACAGAACAGATGTGGATGATGTGGTGGGGTTGTGTACAGAGGCTTCCCATAGGTAAGGAACAAAATTACAACTGAGGTTTTTAATATCTCAATTGTTACTCTAACGCAGTTTTGAAAGTGGAAACAAAAAGTGACTAGTTACTGTATCCCAGGTGTCCCGTCTCAAACTGAGCTTAGATTTCCCAAGATACCAAAGTTTTGATACAAAAAGCAAAGTCTTAAAAAGCCTGCCGTCACCATCTTGCCTCGCATCACTCACAGATAACCGAAAATGGGTGAAGAGCCGGAAACTTGAGTGAGACTGAGGTGGCTGGTTGATGAAACCACGCCTGCCTAGCTCGACTCTAGTGACTGCAGTGACAGTTCACCTATCACTCAAGTGGCCACGCCCTTAATTATGCAGACCTTTAGGGCTTAAAATAATTTAAACGGATTTGTTACAAAAATGACGTGCAAAAATTATTCATATAGACCAAAACCGAGTCCAGATCCAGCTTTATTTTGACTCTGACTTGACACTCTTCTGTCCTGGACTTGACTCAGACTTGAATGAACTGGTCTTGAAACAAATACTGCAAACTATATACATTTATACATTTTCAATTTTTATTTCAATTATTTAAAGAATTATATGAAATAAAACTAAAATCTCTATCAGGAGGTCTTTAAGAGAAAGCAGGTGAAGTATATGGAGCAATTAGTCTTTGAGTACAGACAGTGCATAGATGGTATGGATGTGTCATTCTGTGGTTATTTGTGCATGAAGACTGTGACCCCTTTAACAGGAAAATACAACCCCAAAACAGAAAAAGTTGGGACACTGTAGAAATTGTGAGAAAAAAAGGAATGGAATAATTTACAAATCTCATAAACTTATATTTTATTCACAGTAGAATATAGATAACATATCAAATGTTGAAAGTAAGATATTTTGAAATGTCATGCCAAATATTGGCTCATTTTGGATTTCATGAGAGCTACACATTCCAAAAAAAGTTGGGACAGGTAGCAATAAGAGGCCAGAAAAGTTAAATGTGCATATAAAAGGAACAGCTGGAGGAGGACCAATGTTTAGGAATGGGAATGTTGTCCTATTCTTGTCTAATACAGACTTCTAGTTGCTCAACTGTCTTAGGTCTTCTTTGTCGCATCTTTCGCTTTATGATGCACCAAATCTTTTCTTTGGGTGAAAGATCTGGACTGCAGGCTGGCCATTTCAGTACTCAGATCCTTCTTCTATGCAGTCTTGATGTTGTAATTGATGCACTATGTGGTCTGGCATTGTCATGTTGGAAAATGCAAGGTCTTCCCTGAAAGAGACGACGTCTGAATGGGATCATATGTATCTAGAACTTGGATAAACCTTTCAGCATTGATTGTGCCTTTCCAGATGTGTAAGCTGACCATGCCACACGCACTCATGCAACCCCAAACCATCAGAGATGCAGGCTTCTGAAAAGAGCGCTAATAACAACTTGGGTTGTCATTGTCCTCTTTAGTCCGGATGAAATGGCATCCCAGTTTTTCAAAAAGAACTTCAAATTTTGATTCGTTGGACCACAGAACAGTTTTCCACTTTGCCAAAGTCCATTTTAAATGAGCCTTGCCCAGGGAAAACGCCTGTGCTTCTGGATCATGTTTAGATATGGCTTCTTTTTTGACCTACAGAGTTTTAGCTGGCAACGGCGAATGACACGGTGGATTGTGTTCACTGACAATGTTTTCTGGAAGTATTCCAGAGCCCATGTTGTGATTTCCATTACAGTAGCATTCCTGTATGTGATGCAGTGCCATCTAAGAGCCCGAAGATCACAGGCATCCGGTATGGTTTTCCGGTCTTGACCCTTACGCACAGAGATTGTTCCAGATTCTCTGAATCTTTGGATGATATTTTGCACCGTAGATGAAGATAACTTCAATCTCATTGCAATTTTTCTCTGAGAAACTCAGAAAACTATTTTTCGCCGCAGCATTGGGAGAATTGGTGATTCTCTGCCCATCTTGACCTCTGAGAGACACTGCCAATCTGAGAGGCTTTTTTATACCCAATCATGTTGCCAATTGACCTAATAAGTTGCAAATTGGTCTTTCAACTGTTCCTTATTTGTACATTTAAATTTTCTGGCCTCTTATTGCTACCTGTCCCAACTTTTTTTGGAATGTGTAGCTCTCATGAAATCCAAAATGAGCCAATATTTGGCATGACATTTCAAAATATCTCACTTTCAACATTTGATACGTTATCTATATTCTACTGTGAATAAAATATAAGTTTATGAGATTTGTAAATTATTCCATTCCTTTTTTACTCACAATTTCTACAGTGTCCCAACTTTTTCTGTTTTGGGGTTGTATTAGAGGCCCTCTCATGGTTGACCAGGGTTGGCTGCCAGTGATAGAGAAGAGCAGGCGTGGCAGATTGGCTCTTGTCTGCCAAAATGCTCCTACTATGAGTAGTTTGTCAAGAAAAGAGAAGTAGGGAAAAAAACAATAAAAGATTTCACTCTCTTGGACTGACAGAGGGGCTGAAGATGAAGAAGATGACAAAGATGAGGAAAAAGAGAAATACAAGTTACAGTGAGAAGTAGCATTGCTTAAAGAGACAAGGCAGATGTGATTTTTAAAAGGTTAATAATGGGTAACTGAGAAATAAAGCATGGTATACTGTGGCATATTGAGATCAGAGAGTAAACAGAGGTGACTGAGAGAACAGAAGACAGTGCAATAACGTAGCAAAAGTTAAAAAAAAAACAGGAGAAGAAGACATGGAAAAGATGACAGGTAAGCTAAGGATGTGGCACTCTAGGAACATCTGTGAAAAAAGAGGGGGAGATGAAATATGAATGTGGAGGAGGTGAAAGGTGGCAGAGATGAGGTAAGGCTCCTGCTGTTTCATTTCTTTTTTATGTCTGCCAACAGAGAAAACAGACAGTGATGAGGAAGAAGCATTTATCTCAGTCTCATAAAAACAACACGATTCTCAGATTAAGTTTATATTGCAAAAAAACAAAGGTTCAATTTGGAGTGCTTACTTTTGGGAAGTTATAACAAATTACCTTTATCAAACTCACAACTCATGAGTCTGAAAGTAAAAAAATGCGATTGTCAAATATGGTAGCCCATACTCGAAATGTGACATCTGCATTTAACAGTAAACACACACACACACTGCACAATAAAAAAATTATAATATTTTTGCACTTTGTCCAATTTACTTAATTGAAACAATTTTTTGTCTCACACTTAATTTTATCATGTTCAATCCACTTAATTTTTTAAAAATTACATTAACCTAATAATTTTATGTTAGGACCACATGAATGATTTTTATTGATATTACTAACTGTGCCGTGGATCTGTATTACCCAATATGCTTTGCATGTAACTTTGCAGAGTAATTTTTAAAATTAAGTGTTATTTTATGCATTTTTATGTATAAATAAAGACTTTATAGTGTTTAATGTTTGTTTATCTTATTGATTTAGACTAGTTGGTGTTATATATATATTTTTCAAATAGTTTGGTAAGCATCGTGCAGAAGAGTGGCGCTTGTGGTTAAGTTGTGGATGTGACGTACTTCTTTCAGTAAGCACTTACTGCGTTAATGACCGTCTGAAGATCAGTCTCTTCACAGATGCTCATCCAATCTATCATATGTTATTATTATTAATAACAGCATGCTAACATGTGCTAATGCTAAGTAGTAGGATATTAAAAATGAACAGTTTGTTTGTTTAACAAGACATTTTCTGTTTGAATCAACTTGTTTTCTCCTTGTTGAAAAACCAGAAATAATTGCGTGGAAAAGTTTTCCTTAACTGAACTAAGTTTATTTTAGATATTTTTATAACCAAAAAAAATATTTATATAGTTGGTGCATTAAAATTTATTTGTTTAATTGAACTTATTCCATTCTTGTTGTACAAGCCTAAACTTATTTTGTGGAAAAGTTTTCCTTAATTCAATTAAGTTGAATGAACAAACAATTTTTGTTTGAGTGCGAGATATGCAGACAGACTGGAGCAGAGGGCAGCTATACAGTAGATTAATCACCCGGGGAGCACCAAGGCAAATGGTGCCTTTCTCAAAGGCACCTTATTCCAACCAGACAGCATTGAGAATCAAACCAGTGATCAGTTACAAACCCAATTTTTTGGTGATCATTCTGAGCATGAATTGGGACATATATACATATTTAATACGGTTGCACTGTTTGAAGGTGGTAGTAATTTACACTGCGGTTGTTAATTTAGTAGTTGATTATTACTATAGTTTATATACCAACTGTTAGTCTCTCTTTTGTTTAATTAATGTTAATTTGATGACTATTCATGTGATGCTGTTAATCAAACCTTGTACAGTTTTCATTAAAAACATATGAAACCCTATACTAAAGCTTGTAAATAAAGGTAACAATTTGCATATTTTTTAAGTTGATGCAAGGAAAATATTCCTACTTCATCTAAATATGTAATTGTTACGGTGATGGCAGATGGCAAATTGACTTTTAAAGTTCAGTAAAGACATTTACATAAATTAGGTAAATAAATGAAACTTAAATGCAGCTCCCCCAAATGCAGCCTTCAATTTTTATGGAAATCTCATTTTTATCACGTTTTCTAAATAGTTCCTAGCACTTAAATGTTTTTGTTTCATGCCGCACAGAAAAATAAAATGTTTTTTTAAATTATATGTTTTGAAGCACTGTGATTAATGGAAACCTTACAGCAGACTAAACAGATAAAACAAAGTAACACAGCAAAGTTAACTTTAAAACTCTGCTAATGCATCCGAGTAATAAAAATGAATACCTGTGTGGGGAACTGACTCACCTCTATTTATCTTCAATCAGATCTATGTCCAATTGTTCCAGATGCTCAGGCAGATGTGTGGGGAAGCGTTTTTTGTTTGTTTTTCATTATTTTTGACATGGCATTGAAGGCTTGCGCCTCCTGCGTACTGTCTCAGCAGCATCATAGCAATGACAGCAATCAGTATCAATAAAGCCCTGTAGCACTTTTAAAGAAGCATTACTTTGAGTAATAGTCCCCATAGAGCTTTATTATTCTTAAAAAACACTAATTGGAAGCTTTATTATTTTCTGCATACTAGTGGAGAGTGGATTTTTTGTACACTCTAAAATTGCTGGGTTATTTTACCCCAGCATTGGGTCAAAAAGGGACAAACCCAACCATTGAGTTAAATTAACCCAAATTAAAATGCTTATATCTGAGCCAAGAATTCTGTTCAAAATGCAGCTGTTTACTTTACCTAATAGATTAACTCCTGCAAAACATTTTTTAAGATGTGTTCATGCGGCTCAATGGGGTAGAGTACTACATTAGGTCAAGGTTATGTGGTCAATCCCAGGGAACACATAGTGTTAAAGGCAGGATAGGCAGGAATTATCTAAAAAAACTTTTTTACAAATTTGTCTGTATACCAATACATAAGTAAAATGTAAGTACTCTGAAAAAGAGAGTATAAAAATCGAGTGTCTGTAAACCTCTCACCACTGTTTTAAACACAGCTCATTTTTCCATTCACTCCACCCCCTCCCTTCTGGGTTTCTTCTAAAGCCACGCCCCCAAAACACATGAACGCGCGACGCTGACTGGCTCTGCTGGGAGCGTGGTGGATGTAGTAACATTATGTCACAATCACATGTAATAATTGTGATGACTGTAGGTGAATAAACAGGAAGCAAATGCAGGAATGAAATGAAACACAGTTTATTATGAAATGACACAGATGAAACGGATGATCTGGTGGAACAGACAAAGGCTGCGGTGACGGATCCTGGTGCTCGTGGGTGAAGTCAGGTGAACGGATGAAACCGGATACACAAACAGGCAAACCTTCACGCGAAGACGAGACCACAGGAACACACGAACATGATAACACAAGCGAGACATGTAGCGTAATCATCTGGCAGTGAGAAGAGAGAATGAGTGAGTATATATGCCGTCTTCGTAACTATCACCAGCTGGAGCAAAGCAATCACGCGCACCTGCATTCACTCAGATCATTAGTGATCAGACACACACACGCATACTCCAGTCATACGACAACACAACACAGAAAGTCACGATGGACTCATCCTACCGTGACAGTACCCCCTCCCCCACGGGCGTCACCTGACGTCCCCGGGCTCCTAGTCCTGTGATGGAATTCATCAATAAGGGAGTGATCCAATATGTCCCGAGCAGGAACCCAACTTCTCTCCTCCGGACCGTAACCTTCCCAATCCACCAAATACTGAAATCCGCGTCCCCTCCGTCTAGAGTCCAGAATACGATTAATCGAATAAGTTGGTTCCCCATCTACGATACGAGGCGGGGGGGGAACCGGGACTGGCGGATTAAGACGAGATTTAAACACGGGTTTGATTTTGGAAATATGGAAAACCGGATGAATTCGTCTGTACACAGGAGGGAGATTAAGGCGGACTGTTACTGGGTTAATGATCTTAGCAACAGAAAACGGGCCGATAAATTTGGGAGTCAACTTATTCGAGACGGAACGCATCGGAATATTCTGAGTAGAAAGCCACACTTTTTGACCCACGACGTAAACGGGAGGCTTCGACCGGTGGCGATCGGCCTTAGCCTTGGTGCGTTGTCTCACTTGGAGTATGACCTCACGTGCCCTACTCCAAGTGCGACGGCACCTCTGGACAAAAGCGTGCGCGGGGGGGACCGCGACCTCGGATTCCAGACTGGGAAATAATGGTGGTTGGTACCCTAAACTACACTGGTAATGAATTGTGCGTGTACTCCACCATAGAGAGTTGTTGGCTCCAGGAGGAAGGATTCTTGGAAGCCAAACATCGCAACACTCTTTCCACATCCTGATTGGCTCGTTCGGTTTGACCATTGGTCTGAGGATGAAACCCCGAAGACAGACTAACCGTAGCCCCTAGCAATCTGCAGAACTCTCGCCAAAATTTAGCTATAAATTGAGGACCCCTATCGGAGACCACGTCTGTCGGGAGGCCATGTAACCGGAATACGTGATCAACGATAGTAACCGCTGTCTCCTTGGCTGAAGGTAATTTGGGCAAGGGAATAAAATGAGCCGCCTTCGAGAATCGGTCCACTACGGTTAAAATCACCGTATTACCCTGGGAGGGTGGGAGGGCGGTAATGAAATCGAGCGAAATATGGGACCAGGGTCTCGAAGGGACTGGCAGCGGTCTAAGTAATCCGTCAGGAGGACGATTAGACGCCTTACCGACAGCGCAAACCGAACAAGCCAATACAAAATCGTGTGTGTCACGAGCCATCCCTGGCCACCAAAATCTTTGCTTAACCAAAAACTTGGTTCGACTGACCCCTGGATGGCAAGCTATACTGGAATTATGGCTCCATTTAAGTACCTCTGATCTCAGTCCCTCTGGCACAAATAACCGGTTCGGTGGGCAACGGGCCGGGGGCGTTACCCCTTCTAAGGCTTTAGTTACCTTCGATTCGATCTCCCATGAGAGCGCGGAGATGAATAGAGTCTCCGGTAAAATCGGCTCGGGAGAGGAAATACGATCGGGACGCTCAAAAATGCGGGACAAAGCATCAGGTTTGGTGTTTTTAGAACCTGGACGGTAGGACAATGTAAACTCGAAACGACCGAAAAATAAAGCCCACCGAGCCTGCCTAGAGTTCAAACGTTTAGCAGATTTGATATATTCGAGATTCTTGTGATCAGTGTAAACTATAAAGGGCACACCCGACCCCTCAAGCCAATGACGCCATTCTTCCAGTGCTAGTTTAACAGCCAACAACTCCCGATTACCAATGTCATAATTACGTTCAGCAGGCGATAAGCGATGAGAGTAAAACGCGCAGGGATGCACCTTTCCGTCTGAGGATGTGCGTTGGGACAACACGGCTCCTACCCCCACATCTGACGCATCGACCTCCACTATGAACTGGCGTTTACGGTCAGGGGCCACGAGAATCGGGGCTGAAACGAAGCAGCCTTTCAGTTCAGTGAATGCAGTTTGGGCTGCATCCGACCACCTGAACGCCGTGCTAGGGGAGGTCAAGGCGGTCAGAGGTGCGGCTAGTTGGCTGAAATTGCGAATAAAACGCCGGTAAAAATTGGCGAACCCCAGAAATCTCTGCAGGGCCTTGCGAGACTCTGGGGATGGCCAATCCACCACAGCCTTAACTTTCTCCGGATCCATACAGACACCCTCAGTCGAAATGATGTGCCCTAGGAAGGAAACAGACTGTGCATGAAATTCGCATTTCTCCGCCTTGACAAAAAGCCCATTCTCTAGCAACCTAAGAAGCACTCGTCGTACGTGTTGCACATGTTCCTGGAGAGACATAGAAAAAATCAGTATGTCATCCAGGTAGACATACAGAAACTGATCGACCATGTCTCGCAACACGTCATTAACGAGTGCTTGGAAAACCGCTGGCGAGTTAGATAATCCGAAAGGCATCACGCAGTACTCAAAATGGCCACGAGGGGTGTTAAAAGCAGTTTTCCATTCATCCCTCTCCCTTATGCGGACCAAATTATAAGCATTACGTAAATCCAGTTTTGTGAAGACGGATGCTCCTTGCAACCTCTCGAAGGCCGAAGACATTAACGGCAAAGGATAAGTATTCTTTACCGTAATGTTATTCAACCCTCGGTAATCAATACAAGGACGCAAGGACCCATCCTTCTTACCAACAAAAAAGAACCCCGCCCCTGCTGGAGATGAAGAAGGGCGGATGAACCCGGTTGCCAGAGAATCAGAAATGTATTTCTCCATGGCCTCCATCTCAGGAACAGAAAGAGAGTAAAGTTTGCCTTTAGGCGGAGACATACCTGGCAGTAAATCTATGGCACAGTCATAGGGACGGTGTGGAGGTAGAGAAGCGGCCCGGGACTTACTGAACACTCCCTTCAGGTCATGGTACTCAGCGGGCACGTTAGTTAAGTCCACCGTCTCCTCCTGAAACACAGACGCAGAGACAGGTATACAAGCAGAGACAAGACAAGACTTATGACAAGCTTCACTCCAACCGGTGATAGTTCCTAATCTCCAGTTGACAGAAGGGTTGTGTTTCAGCAGCCAAGGATGTCCAAGTACAATGGGAGCCAGAGGGGAAATAGTGACATAGAACTGCAAAGTCTCAGAATGGTTGCCAGAAATACAGATGGTGACCGGGTCCGTGATGTGAGTGATGACAGATAATTCACTACCATTTAGTGCGAAGGGTGAAATGGGTTTGGAGAGAACTGTCAACGGAACTTGGAGCTTACATGCAAAGTGGTGATCGATTAAATTCCCCTCGGCTCCCGAGTCCAGTAGTGCATCACAGGTGAGGTGTACGTTGCGCCACCGCAGCTTCGCCGGGAGGAGGGTAGATGTTAATGGGGTCTTTGCTGAAGAGATTCCGCCCGAAAGTAACCCCAGCACTACTCCCGAGCGTTGCCTTTTACCGGACACCGATGGAGGAGGTGCCCGGCCTCTCCGCAGTATAGGCAAAGCCCCAGTGCTCGACGGCGAATCCTCTCCTCCCGGGAAAGCCGAGCTCGACCCACCTGCATGGGCTCCGGATCGGACATGGATGGACCGGCCGCACTCTCTCTCAATGGCGGTCTTCTGTCCGGAACAGCGTGAACAACTCCTTCGTCGTCGTAAGCTGGAATACTCCGCAGTCGAATATCCGCACGGATAGCCGCATCGATAAGACCATTGAGAGAGGCTGGAATCTCCCCGTGCTGAAGTTCACGCTGGATGCGGCCGGTTAACCCATGCAGGAAAATATCCCACTGTGCCTCTTCGTTCCAATGCGTATCCGCTGCTAGCGTACGAAAGTCGATGGCAAAATCAGAAACGGTCCGTGTACCCTGACGCAGATCGGCCAATTTCCTGGCCGCATCTCTTCCAACTGCTGATCGATCAAAGACCTTCTTCATCATCGCAGACAGCGCCTCGAAGCTCTGGGTACACGGATCGCCGTTCTCCCACACCGCTGTTCCCCAACGCGCCGCCTTTCCCGTCAGGAGGGACAACACAAATCCTACTTTACTTTCTTCCGTGTTGTAGGTCTGGGGCTGAAGAAAGAAATGGAGAGAGCATTGAACATTCTGGATCACCTGCGTATTTCTCTGGCGTAGATAGTTTAGGTTCCTGACGGGACGCGCTCGCGGGTGGTGTAGGAGGAACAGACGGTGCGGGTGGTGCAGTGGGTAGCGTCAGCTGTTGGATCGCCTGGGTGAGCTCGGACACTTTGTCTGTCATGTCCTTCATTCCCCGGCTCAGTTCCTCAATCCGGCTGTCCTGGGTGGTGAATCGATGTATAGCAGCGGAGATGAACTCTTCGAACCGAGCCGGGGATCCTTTACCTGCTGCTTCCATTATTGGCCAGATGATTCTGTGGTGACTGTAGGTGAATAAACAGGAAGCAAATGCAGGAATGAAATGAAACACAGTTTATTATGAAATGACACAGATGAAACGGATGATCTGGTGGAACAGACAAAGGCTGCGGTGACGGATCCTGGTGCTCGTGGGTGAAGTCAGGTGAACGGATGAAACCGGATACACAAACAGGCAAACCTTCACGCGAAGACGAGACCACAGGAACACACGAACACGATAACACAAGCGAGACATGTAGCGTAATCATCTGGCAGTGAGAAGAGAGAATGAGTGAGTATATATGCCGTCTTCGTAACTATCACCAGCTGGAGCAAAGCAATCACGCGCACCTGCATTCACTCAGATCATTAGTGATCAGACACACACACGCATACTCCAGTCATACGACAACACAACACAGAAAGTCACGATGGACTCATCCTACCGTGACAATAATACACCTAACTTTATCACTATGAATATAAACAAATAAGATGGCTTTTAGTACTCACTATTAAGCCAGTGTTTTGCATGGAAGAGTTTCCGTGATGAAAGCATTGTTGACTCTGAGGACTACACTCCGGAGACAATGCCGCTACCGCATCGTCGACTCGAGGAAAAGCCACGCAATATTTACTCTGGTTTGATTGCTTCGTTTATTCCTTTGTTTGCCTTCACTGACTGGATATGCAGGTACTGTGAGTTCTGAATGCACTTTCTCTGCCATACTTTTGCTCTTCCTAAAGTGCCTCGTGCACGTTCAAATCAATCGGGTGTGCGCATGTGTGGGCAGATCCCATAGCAACAGGGGTGGTGCCATGGTCGCGTGAGAGAGTGATAGTCGCGTAAGCCAATCATTTGTTTCGTCCTGAATGGAAAAATGAGCTGTGTTTAAAACAGTCGTGAGAGGTCTAAAGACACTCAAGTTTTATACTCTGTTTTTCAGAGTACTTACATTTGAATTATGTATTGGTATATAAAGACAGTTTAAACTAATTTGTAAAAAAGATTTTTTGATAATTCCTGCCTATCCTGCCTTTAAGAAATGTAAAGGTTGAATGTACAGTAAATTGCTTTGAATAAAAGAGTTTGGCGAATGCATAAATCTAAATGAAGGAAATCATATTTTAAACATTTTAATATAAAATACTGTATTTTCAGTAGGGGTGAGCGGGGCACAAACTAACGCAAGATTAATTGTAACACGGCTAATTAACACATTTAAACAGGGCCGATGAGCAATCTGTGCTTTTGGTCTTTTTCTCTGACTGTCAAAAGATAATCTCTTGTGAACTTGTGAAAAGTTGTGTTTTGGTTAAGATATTGAACAAAGAGTGTTTTGGAGGCATGGAAGTACATTTTTACATCTTATCTTTTTTTCATTTCTGAGTTGGATCCAACATTATGTTATTTTAATCACTGTCTTGTTACCTAAAACATAACACCATTTTAAAACATGTCAGCAACTCTTTAAATACTAAAGATTCAACTCAAGTCGCCGGAAGTGCGTTTGCACCATATGTTGGAGCACTGTCCACTACACCATCGCCTCCGACGGCTCGTCCCTTTTTTGACCCAACTGTGGGTTGAAAACAACCCGGCATTTTTTTATTAGTAGTAATGGTACTAAATGTGCCTGTAACAAAAGTGTTAATGACATATCTGCCAGCAAGACATTTCTCTTCGAAACAGCAAAAATATCATTAAGTATTTACAATGAATGTTATGCATTCTGTTTTGTTTTGTAATGTTAGTAGTTGGTGTTTTGTCCTTTATTCCAAAGTTCCTGACCCTTTATGAGTCAGTGTAAGTTTCTGGGTTGCCCAGTGATTGTTTAACTGGAGCTCAAAGCAGACATTTGACTGAGCCTCAGGGAACACAACACTCACTGAACTGTGAGGATGAAATATTGAAGTGACAAAAAAGTGAGACAGCAATGTGAAAAAGAGAGTAAGAGAGGCATATTAGGTAACCTACTGTATTCGATTGATTCTCTGAAGCTTTGAAGAAAAGGCATATTTATTTTTCCTTCAAAATCTCAAATGTGTTTACTCTCCTTATGACCTCAGAAGCATCGCAGAGAGATTCACACAAAATCGCATATTCTCTACAGCAACAAAATGACATCAAACAGGCCAAGTGTATCTTTGAACCTTAAACGTGCTACTTATCGCAAAAATAACACAACTATCAAATAAATATATGAGTCAGCTTTTCTTCTAAATGGTATTAGTAGTGACTCAAATCTATAAAGCTAGGACTTTCTCTCTTTCCCTTAGGATCAGACGTCTGATCACATCTTCTGCAGCCCTCACATATGGATCAATACCTACGAATGTACCATCTGAGAACATTGATTTACTGCTCGCTGTCCTCTGCTGGCTTCGTCTTTCTGAGTTTGAAATACACGTTCAGTCAATTTTACACTTATGCGAATAACTTTTTGCTGCATTGGTGTACTTTTAGCATACGTATAATGTTTTCCTTCATCTGTGTTTTTTCCCAATAAAAGATAAAATGTTTAATTTTAAAAAACTACAATAGGTGGGAAACAATATAAAACATTAATAATTGCTTATTAGATAAGACTGCCACCCATTGAGTCTCACCACATAGTCATCGCTGTTAGTATCAATCCACTTAGAGGCAATCAAAGCTTTTTTTGCTACTTGCCTCTTTATGTTATGACACACGAGAGGAAACAAATGCGAGTTAAGAGATTTATTGAGAACAGAGTAAATTGGTGGATGCAAACAGCTGAGCGGGTGACACAGGCAGTAGAGGTGGCCAGCGTGGAAACAGGAAACTCCGGTCTTGTGGTAATCCAAATCCAAAATCCAAAACACGACACGAACACGAACAAGAGAGCCGGAACACAGGAACACACAGCACGAGACCTCACTGACATCCACACACGCCCACACCCACACACACAAACACAACACAGCCATGTGAATCAGGAAGGAAACAATGCATTCATAAACCGTGACAGTACCCCTCCCTCTAGGAACGCCGCCTGGCGTTCCCAGACTCCTTTACCTGCCGATTGAACTCATCGATAAGGGAGTGATCCAGTATGTCCCGAGCAGGAACCCAACTTCTCTCCTCCGGACCGTAACCTTCCCAATCCACCAAGTACTGAAATCCGCGTCCCCTCCGCCTAGAGTCCAGAATGCAATTTACCGAATACGTGGTCACCCCATCTACGAGACGAGGCGGGGGGGAACCGGGGCAGGCGGATTAAGGCGTGAAAAAAACACAGGTTTAATTTTGGAAATATGAAAGGCGGGATGTGCTCTCCTGTACGCAGGAGGAAGACTAAGGCGGACAGTCACTGGATTAATGATTTTAGTGACCTTGAACGGGCCAATAAATTTGGGAGCTAACTTATTAGATACAGATCGGAGAGGAATATTCTTGGTAGAAAGCCACACTCTTTGACCAACGACGTACCTCGGAGGCCTAGACCGGTGGCGATCGGCTTTGGCCTTGGTGCGCTCCCGCACCCGGAGTAAAACCTCACGGGTTCTAGTCCAGGTGCGACGACACCTCTAAACAAATGCGTGAGCAGAGGGGACCGTGACTTCGGATTCCAGACTGGGAAAAACAGGTGGTTGGTAACCTACACTACACTGAAACGGCGACAGGCCCGTAGCTGATACCGGTAAAGAATTGTGGGCGTACTCCACCATAGAGAGCTGTTGACTCCAGGATGAAGGATTCTTGGAAACCAGACATCGCAACACTCTTTCCAGATCTTGGTTGGCTCTTTCGGTTTGACCATTGGTCTGGGGATGAAACCCGGAGGAAAGACTAACAGTCGCCCCTAGCAACTTGCAAAACTCACGCCAAAATTTGGACACGAACTGGGGACCCCTGTCGGAAACCACGTCTGACGAGAGGCCATGTAAGCGAAAGACGTGGTTTACGACAATCAACGCTGTCTCCTTGGCTGACGGTAATTTGGGCAAGGGAATAAAATGAGTCGCCTTCGAGAATCGGTCCACCACGGTCAAAACAACCGTGTTGCCCTGGGAGGGCGGGAGGGCGGTAACAAAATCTAGAGCGATATGGGACCAGGGTCTCGAAGGGACGGGCAGCGGTTGAAGTAACCCATCAGGAGGACGATTGGAAGTCTTACCACTGGCGCAAACCGAACAAGCCAAAACAAAACTGTGAATGTCTCGAGCCATACGTGGCCACCAGAATCGTTGCTTGACCAAATATCTGGTTCGACTTACTCCGGGATGACGAGCAATATTGGAACAATGACCCCACTGAATGACACTGGACCTTAACCTCTCCGGCACAAATAAGCGATTCGGTGGACACCCGACCGGAGGCGTTACCCCTTCTAGAGCCGCTTTGACTCTCGATTCGACCTCCCATACGAGTGTGGAGATAACTATCCTCTCCGGTAAAATACACTCGGGAGTAGACAGGCGTTCGGAACGATCAAAAATGCGTGACAAAGAATCGGGTTTGATGTTTTTAGAACCCGGACGATACGAGAGAGAAAAATCAAAACGACCGAAAAAAAGTGCCCACCGAGCCTGCCTGGAGTTCAGTCTTTTAGCCGTTCTAATATATTCCAAGTTCTTATGATCGGTCCAAACGATAAAAGGTACCCCGGAACCCTCTAACCAGTGGCGCCATTCTTCCAATGCTAACTTGACTGCCAGCAACTCTCTATTACCAATATTGTAATTACGTTCCGCGGGGGACAATCAATGTGAAAAAAACGCGCAAGGGTGCATCTTGTCATCTGAGGAAGTGCGTTGTGATAACACTGCTCCTACCCCCACCTCTGACGCATCGACCTCGACCACGAACTGACGTAAAGGATCAGGGGCAATGAGAATAGGGGCTGAAACAAAGCAACCTTTCAGTTTGGCAAACGCAGCCTCAGCTGCGTCTGACCACCTGAACGTAGTTCGTGGAGAGGTCAAGGCGGTCAGAGGTGCGGCTAGCTGGCTGAAATTGCGAATAAAACGCCGGTAAAAATTGGCGAACCCCAGAAACCTCTGCAGGGCCTTACGGGAATCCGGGCTTGGCCAATCTACCACAGCCTTAACCCTTTCAGGATCCATACGCACTCCCTCAGTAGAGATGATGTACCCCAGAAATGGTACCGACTGTGCGTGAAACTCGCATTTCTCTGCCTTGACAAAAAGCCCATTCTCTAGCAACCTCTGAAGCACTCGTCTGACGTGTTGCACATGTTCCTGGAGAGATGAAGAAAAAATCAATATGTCATCCAGGTAGACATATATGAACTGGTCAACCATATCTCGCAACACATCATTGACGAGTGCCTGGAAAACTGCTGGCGAATTTGATAATCCGAAAGGCATCACCAAATATTCAAAATGGCCGCAAGGGGTGTTAAAAGCAGTTTTCCATTCATCCCCCTCCCTTATGCGGACCAAATGATAAGCATTACGTAAGTCCAATTTTGTGAAGACGGATGCTCCCTGCAACCTCTCGAACGCTGAAGACATCAACGGCAAAGGATAAGTATTCTTAACCATGATGTTGTTCAACCCTCGGTAGTCAATACAAGGTCGCAGAGTACCATCCTTCTTCCCCACAAAAAAGAACCCCGCCCCCGCCGGAGAAGAGGAAGGGCGGATGAACCCGTTTGCTAGAGAATCAGAAATGTATTTCTCCATAGCCTCCCTTTCGGGAATCGAAAGCGAATATAACTTGCCTTTAGGCGGAGACTTACCTGACATTAACTCAATAGCACAGTCATAGGGACGATGCGGAGGGAGAGAAGCAGCACGAGACTTACTGAACACTTCCTTCAGGTCGTGGTACTCCGCGGGCACGTTAGATAAATCCACTGCCTCCTCCTGAAACACAGACAAAGGCACAGACGAACAGGCAGAAACAAGACAAGACTCATGACACTTAACACTCCAAGCACACACTGAGTTGCTCTGCCAGTCCACTTTGGGGTTATGAAGCCTTAGCCAGGGGTGTCCAAGTACAACGGGTGCCAGGGGTGAGTCCAGAATGTAAAAAGAAATTATCTCGGTGTGATTGCCAGACGTGATGAGTGTGATGTTCTCGGTGGAAAAAACTATGGTGGGAAGATCCTGTCCGTTGAGTGCATGAACTGAAATCTGTTGTGAAAGGGGTCTGAGTGGTATGTTGTGTTTGATGGCAAATGAATGGTCCATAAAATTACCTTCTGCCCCCGAATCCACCAACGCCTGGCAATCGTGATGATATGCTGGCCATCTCAGTCTCACCAGGAGGAGCGTAGATGTAGATGAGGACTTCTCGGCTGAGATCCCGCCCGATAGTAGCCTCAAACTTACTACCGGGCTGGGCCTTTTACTGGACAGTTGTAAGCAAAGTGACCAGTCCCGCCGCAATATAAACAAAGGCCCTGGGATCTCCGCCGCTCCTTTTCCTCCCGGGAGAGTTGGGCTCGACCCACCTGCATGGGCTCGGGATCGTTGGCATGGCCGACCGCGTCTCCACCAGTGACTCTAAGCCCCTCCGTTCTGCTGACGCCGGAGCTGGGTGTGACTCTGCGATTCATTCGAGACAGACGGGAATCGACTCTCAAAGCCAGTTCAATGAGTCCATTGAGTGTAGTGGGTAACTCCATGGTGTAGATCTCCCTATGGACGCGGTCAGCCAGCCCATGCAGGAACATATCCCACTGCGCCTCCTCATTCCATTGACACTCGGCAGCAAGCGTTCTGAACTCAATCGAATAATCAGAAACGGATCTTTCCCCTTGCTTCAACTCTGCCAGTAGACGAGCCGCTTCCCTACCGGCGAGAGCCCGATCGAAGACTCGCTTCATCTCCGCTGAAAGTGTCTGGAATGAGGCGCAGCATGGATCTTGATTCTCCCACACCGCCGTTCCCCAGAGCGCCGCCTTACCCGTCAAAAGGGTTAACACAAATGCCACCTTGGTTTGTTCATTGTTGAAGGTTCTAGGTTGCAAAGAGAAATGCATAGAGCAACGTGTTAGAAACGCTCTACAAAAATTCGGCTCACCAGCATATGATTCAGGAACAGGTAGGCGGGGCTCCGAGGACGTGTTGTTTTCCGGTGGTATGGGTTGGACGGGCGGTGTGGGCGGCGCAGTGGGCATCTGCAGTTGTTGAAATTGTTGGGTGAGCTCCGATACCTGTGCCACCAACGCTTGAACAGCGCGACCCGTCTCAGAGAGATTGCGTTCTTGGGATTCCATACGTCGGTTGCTGCGATCAAAGAACTCCTCCATGGATGTAATATTGGAACTCGCTGCTTCCATCAGTTGGTCAGATCGTTCTGTTATGACACACGAGAGGAAACAAATGCGAGTCAAGAGATTTATTGAGAACAGAGTAAATTGGTGGATGCAAACAGCTGAGCGGGTGACACAGGCAGTAGAGGTGGCCAGCGTGGAAACAGGAAACTCCGGTCTTGTGGTAATCCAAATCCAAAATCCAAAACACGACACGAACACGAACAAGAGAGCCGGAACACAGGAACACACAGCACGAGACCTCACTGACATCCACACACGCCCACACCCACACACACAAACACAACACAGCCATGTGAATCAGGAAGGAAACAATGCATTCATAAACCGTGACACTTTAGACTAAAATAAACATAAATGAGCCGAGCCACTATCATATTTTTTTTTCTTGTGAGTGTAAGAGGCTCAACAGCTACAATGGCAAATAGTTAAGACATTGATTTTCTGTGGTAGGTAAATGTTTACATACCACTATGTGCAGAAGCTATGGCATGATGTGATAGTAGCCTAATGCTCATGGATAACTGAACCACAGTCCTATTCTAGTCACTGAATGAAGGAGCTTTAAAGATTGCTGGGGTGTGGAAATGTCTTTAGACGTACTTTTCATGGCTCATCGAATGGATGCACAAATTGTCTAATGTCTGGACATCAAGGTATTATGTGCTTGATAAATCTGGTAAGAACCAGAACCTTTAGATTTTTGCAATGATTAGGTTTATTAGGTCTCAGGAGACCCTGATCACATACGGTAGGTTTCAAATAATAAAGATTTTACAGACCGAAGACTTTAACACTTAGACTTGAGCATTCATTGACCTGTTGTCTGGTTCTACATCAATGAAGATTGGAAAAAACCTTTCCCACTGTGCAGGACATCATCTGAGACAATGGTACACAATTCAAGCCACATGTCTGCAAAGCTCTTTGCAAACTATTGAAAATCAATGCTGGTTTCACTTCTGGCTAGCTTCTGCAATTCAGTTGACAAAAAGTAAATCAAGACGCTAAATCCTATTGGAGATCAGCTTACGGTACCTACAGTAGCACAGGTCCTGCACAAGAAGAAGGACTTCAGTATTGGACTTGGATAAGTATGGCCAAAAATGATTTCTCTTTGCACCTGGTGGCGGGTGGCGGATGTTTCATTGACCTTTTCCTGCACATCACACTGTAAAAAAAGGTGGGATATTTAAAAAAAAACAGACAAACTTAACCGTTGGTTTTAAATATACACATGATTGGTTGTTTCAGCCCAAAACACTTGCTTGTTTAGCCCATGGTTGTTTGAATAATGGATATTCCAAAGGTTAATTTAACTAAACAGTTTTCTTGTCACTTTTTTATGGGTTGAAATCAACCCAGCATGCAATAATATGACTATAAGAATGTGCATTTAAAAAACTTCTGTTTAGATTCTAGTTCTTCTACTACTGATTATTATAGGGATAGTTCACCCAAAAATTCTGTCATCATTTTCTATTCCATGTTCTTCTAAACCTATATGAGACCTGACAAATTCACATTATTTTGTCACGGTTTTGCGCGTGTAGGTCCAGAAAGCTGTTCCTAAATTCCTAAAGCGGTCTTTTTTTCTTATGTTGCGTTTACACCAACCGCGTTTCAGGCATCAAAATCGCATCTACCGCGCCTGGTTTGCCGCTTGAACAGTTTGAATGCATTTGCATGTGTAGATCGAGTTAGACGTGCGAATAAAGCAAGCATTTGACGGGGGTCAATAAACGTCACATGACTCAAAAGTGAAATGTGCATTACAACTTACCAAGTTGCCCAATGTCCTCACTGACACTCTTGCAAGCGAGGTCCTTTTTATTTCTGTCTCCTCTATAGAAATAAGAACTTTTGTCGCAAATATCTCCGGGTGACTGCTTACGGACAATATCAAGCGTTGGTTGAATGAGTGACTCCGGGCGGGGCTGCAACCACAGCAGCAAGCAGTCTCCTGATTCCGCCAGAGTTCAAATTTTTCAACTCGGGTGTCAGCCGCAAATTTGTGTGAACAGCAAAATGCACAAAAAACACCATTCTCGCGTACCACGCACAATGCTCAATTTGCGCCTTTCGCGTGAACTAGACGCGCGAATGAGCCGGAAACGCGTCTTCTGCGCCGTGCCAAACGCCTCATCCGTGCTGCGGGACCTCCAGACGTGCGTCAATACATCTTCACATTGACTTAATATTGAAATCACTCGCGCTTCACACCTCTACTGCGGTTGGTGTAAACGCAGCATAACACATTGTATTTCTGGTTGCATGGGTCGCAGTACTGATCAATCTACAGGTTATTTAATGACCTAACACATCCTGAAGTTTTTAAAAATAAAAGTAAATTGGGTTTAAATGTCAGGAGTTCCTGTCCGGTTGAAATTAACACTTTATATTTTTGTCCCGCTGCTAATGCGATTATGTTGAAAATTTATATAATGCTAATTTGATTTAATACAATTTTCATAGTGTTCATTATATTGAAAAAAAAAATATTCTCAACAATTCAAGTTTGTACTGTTGGGTTGCTTTTAAAACATTTGATAAAAATGATATTTAAAATGAAAATGCAAAGATAAATGGCAAAATATGTATGCAGTTACGTATTAACGAGGTCATATTCACGTTCACAGCAAAATCACCAGTATTAAATCTACACTGCTGGTGTTTATATGGGTACCACCAGACCTGTACAGTATATACACCAGGAGTGTACATTTAACACTGGTGATTATGCTGTGTAAATTTACTAAAAACAAGGAAAACACAAAAATCTATCTTATTATGTTGTGTTACTTTTGACTCACCTGTGTGTTACTTTTGTCCGAGCTGACAGGGTCAAAGGAGCCATTGCGCTACTTATGTTAAAATTAACTTATAGACCATTTCAAAAGATGTAAACAACACTGGTCCAGAAGCACTTCCTGTTTCCATTTTTTTAACACTAGATAAACGTTGGGATAAAAAAACCAACAGAAAATATAAACCTGAATTAACTGAAGTTAAACAAACATCTTAAAGATAATAATATATGTGAAATAAAAAATAACTGTCACAAACTGTAACAGGAAGTGTTTCTGGACCAGTGTTGTTTACATCATTTGAACTGGTCTATACTGAAGTAATTTTACATGATAGACCACACTTGTGAGTTATTGACCACAGCAAAAATATATCTCTGTATATTTTAAAATTAAGTTTTCTAAAAATATGGTACTTTCATCCCTGCTCTCCCCCTACATTGATAACTTTTGATGATCAAATTTTACTTGTGACTTGTCTACGTTGTTTGATGGATCTTATGCACGTGGATTTTAAATAACTGTTTCAGTTGTTGATCAACTTTATATTTTAATACAAATGCTGGCAAGTGTCCTTGTTAATCATTATATTAATGTGTAAAATATTAAGAACATTCAAACTATCAGATCAATTTGTAGCACACAGCACTAAAAATGACAAAGACATGGATTTGATTTCCAGTAATGCATAACAACATATGTGGTAATTATATAAGTTACTTTATATATGCAATTGCTAATTGCTTACAAATTGAGCATGTAAAGAATAAAATGTCAAATGAAAAGTGTGAGCAGAGACTGGAATCCAGCCTACTTGTTCAAATTGCTCTCATTAAAACAAAAAGAAATGTTTAACTACAGTTAATGGAGTGAGCACTTTTTACTGTAAATTGTAGTCTTTGAAAACTTCCTTTCAGTTACGCAGTTTATAGTTACACAGTTCTCTGTTTAAGCCTACGGTAAGGCTTTCATAATATGTGATCTCCCCCTACCGATCTTTTCGTATGCTCAGCCTGCACCTTACAGGTGTTCCCTTGACTTTTGCACTACATGCTGAGCAATGGGTTTCTATTTGTCCTCTACCTCAAGCAAAGGGCTTCGCATCAAACATTAACCTCGCTGAACGACGACATAAGCAAATCAAAGTCAATTCAACACTACTTGATCCAAGCTTGAGTAATATAATTATCAGTAATATACATAATTAGATGGCAAATTGAAACATGAGTGGTGACAAGCCAAGAGAAGAAATAAAATGAAAAATGTAATGGATGTCTGTTTGAACTTTCCTTCAATGCAATAATAGAAAAAAATAGAAATCCTTGTGAGGAAGGAGCCTTCAAGGTGATCAAAGGAAGACATTATTATGACGGAGGATGAAAATAAAAGTAGCATAGATTTGTTTTTTGGAGGGCAGCAGTGAAATCCATTTCCCTCAGCGGCTAATCCTTTATCCCCTCTGTCTTTTAATCAGAGACAAACTCTTTTAGAATTGAAAGGATATGAAGTCAGCAAAACATATTAGTCACTTCGTATGCAGAAAGTTCAATATATATTCATATATATTCCGAGTTCTCCTGAAATGAAAAGTCCTCTGTGTGTTTGTGAGCGTGTGAGAAAGTGAGAGTGGAATTTTTTATTCCTATTAGTGAACTCACGGAGAGTAGAGGCCTCAATCTCATCCAGTTCTGTGGCGAGGTCGTGTCATAAATATAGATGCGGATGCAGTTTGGGCCTTTTGAACACGAACAGTTGAGGGGATGGCCATGCATCTATTCAAGATTTAAAGAAATGATGATGACCATTTCTGTAATCGACGCTGTGTTTTTTCGATCACCTACTGCGCTCCACGTCGCTCACAGGGGGATGGGATTGAAAACGCACCGTGAATCAACTTTTAAACGAGAGGGAGAGAGATTGAGATGTGATTTTATTTCTCCAGACTGCACACAGACACATGGGAGTTTCCTGTGGGGTTTGTGCGCAACCAATTTCCCGAGAGTGACGAGGGAGTTTTGGCAGAGAGGGTCAGGCTGAACCGTGTCGGCCAATTTAATGTAATGCAATGCTGCGCTGGACATTGGGCAATCTTAGATGTAATAAAAATATAAACATAATATTCCTAAACGGCGCTGATCAATAAATGAACGGGAATAAGCGAGTAGTTGAAAGTATTACAAAATGCAGCAATCTCCTTAAAGACGGCAATTTAACTTTGGTAGTGGTTACGCAATTACTGGGGACGGTAATGTAATTGCCATACCTGACTACGGCAATAGGAAGAATGACAACAGTAATGATTTCTGTGCAAAAGAAAATGAGCTATTTATCAAACCAGCTGGCCAAGGAAACATGTCTTAAAGGAATAGTTGCCAAAAATGAAAATTCTGCCATCATCATCATCATGCACTCCTGTTTTTGTTCAAATAAACTGTATGAGTGTGAATGTATAAATAAAATACGAAAAGTGTATGATTTGGCCCTGAAGACTCGGGATATTTATCATCAAATCAGCGTATATCAAGGCACAAGGTTGATGACAAACATAATCAGCCACAATCAAAAGATTGTGTACAACATTGCTGGTGTAATGGCAAAATCAAAGATGTCTCATGAACCCTCAACCTCCTCTTTTTACAGATCCCCTCAGTGTAGATGAGCGAATGTGTTCCCCAACATCATTTTCTGCTGGTTGTAATGAATATTTCAGACTTGGATTGGTGTCATTAATGTTAAACATAGTACAGAAGACACAACTGTTCTGTCTTTTCAATCAGGGAACAAATCAGTCTTCTGGCAGCTACATTAAAATGAGAAAAACAGAGTGCAATCCACAAATGCCTCTTTGCTTACCAAGCATTTAAAAAGTGAGAAAAGTTCTTACTGCAATGAGATCCAGTGCCATCCCAGTGTATTAGGCATCACTAAGAACTGTATTCCCCAGAAAACACTGTAATAAAAAGGTTGGATTCAGTAGGAAAACAACAAATGCAGAAGATAATGTGAAGGATATGAAAGAGAATGGAATAATAATGAAACGCTGGGCATTGTAGATTTCATCAGCGTACAAACCCGTCTCCTAGCAACATGCAGTTTTTTCCACGTGCAGTTCTCCTCAGCATCTGTTAAGCCGGAGATCTGTAAAAACTGAACAAATCAGTCTCAGGTTTACTGTAATTTTAAAATTCAGAGTTCTTTCCCTTTGACCTTTCATTCATATCCTGGCAATGGTTATTGTTGCAACAAAATGAAAACAAGGCAATGTCTGATGTTTCTTTTTTGCTCTCCAGTCTCCTCAAGAGTCATCATATCATCAGAGAAAGTTATTTGTGAAATATTCCTGTTGTATATAAAACTACCCTGCAAAGAAACATTTAAATAACTTATAGTCTATAGGTCTAATTAAACATTTAGCAGCGGTTTACCGGAGAGGGTTTATCCGACCTAGTCCCAGACTAAAATGCTTGTTTGATCCCTTAATTTAAAAACACCTTGTATCTTAACATATATCAGTGCAATTGTCTTGTCTCAAGATGCACACCAGTAATGTTTTTTTGTAAGGGCGGTTTCCCGGACAGGGCTTAGCTTAAGCCAGGACAAGGCCTTAGTTTAATAAGGAAATATAACTAGTTTTAAAACACATGCCTTGCTAAAAACATTACTTGTGTACATTTTGAGGCAAAACAATATATTGTGAGAAAGCTGTTATATGTGAAATCAGATAATGTGTGCACCCATATGGCCAAAATTGAATGATCCTCATTTCATAACACATCTGCGACGATTCGACTGTGAGATTGGTAGTCGAATCAGGCTTCTCCTATCGATGCATCGAATCTTCTACTATTCGGGGTCACCCCTACATTTTAGTCTAGGACTAGTCTACTCTCTGTCCGAGGAAACCACCGCATAGTGTTATGTTATGCTAGTGTTGTTAGTGTTGTATGCTTTGTTTATTAATAAGGGGGCGTGTACATCAAAACAGTTACACCTGCGGCTGGCATTTGCTTCAATTGTTTCTCCTGGAAGCAGCATGCTTTTTTAAAAATGGCAGCAGCTGGCGAGTTTCTTTGTTGCGTGCTCAGTGCTGAGCACTCAAAGTTGAAAAAAGTCCTACTTTGGGTGAAACGCTCAGCTCGTCAATGTCGTCTTAATGTCACTTACAGTATGTGATTTTTTTTAAATGGACAAACCAAAATAAATGACTAAAAATTGAACAGATATTTTATTTATATAATGTAGACTTAATGTCATGTGTTTTACTCATCAAATTCACATAAATGTTTAATAAAATAACAAGGTTACTTTGTTAAGCCGCCTTTCCAATGCACATGACATGCGGAAGCGATTGTCGGACTTTGCCCCCTAGTGGAAGTCTTAATGAAGTTTCAGTTTAATAGTAACATGGGAGAGAAGATGATTTCAGCGCAAGAGCTTTCATTCCAATATTTACCATAGTGGAATTAATAAATTAACGCAAATGAATGAAACCATAAACAGCTCTGCATATATGAACAAAGACTACCAATATTTTTAATATGGAGATTAGATTAAAATAACATATAGTACATATTAAATTAATAATATATTACTTATTAGTAATAAAAAAACGTATTAGTAATCCATAGGTTTTTTTTAAGGTTTCAAATGTTACTGTCACGATAATCCGTGACAGGTTTTGCATTTGTTCCGATTGTTGTCACCTGGACATTCATTGACTGATTACTTACCTCATCACACCTGTATGTCATTTTGTCTGTCTATTTAAGCCCTTGTTTGTGTAATGTTCACTGCCGGATTATTGTCGCCATTCCACATCTGTTCTTGTGCTTCATGTTAGTGTTCCTGTTGTGCTTACCTGCCCGTTGTTGTTTCTCGTGTTTTATTTTCTGTTTGTTAATAAATGTTATTTATTCATCTGAACTTTGCAAATGTGTCCTAACTCCTGTTTCCCGGCGTGACAGTTACTGATAAAGTTAAACAAAAAGGATTAATAATTTTCACTTCACACACAGTTTTTGTTAGGAATACACTGAAATACATCATTTCCGGTCGGCATAACGTATGCTGTGAAGTCACACAAGTACTAATATTTTAATGGATCCAACGCTCAAAACGGATCCGAAAATTATGATTCCACAGATGGCCGCTAGGAAATGAATGACTTCCGGTTTATCGGCCGTTGTTTGTCGTGTAGTGGAAAGGCGGCTTTAGTCATTGATAAATGATGGTTCAGTATAAAATAAATTTACTTTACATTAAATACTAAAATACTAATTAAATAATATTCTAAATTTTCAGCTACATTAACGTAAATTTGTTTTAGTTGACTTCACTTAGGATTTCTATTGCATTGCTTTAAGATCTTTGATGTTCGATATCTACTCAATCTTTTGTCGTGGACTTCAAACTAATCATGACTATTGCTTTGCTTTAGGATTTTTGATTACATCTACTCAATTTTGTTTGTGATTGTCATGATTTGAATGGAAAGAACAAACCCAGATGCAGGCAGGGATGAACACAATTCAGGTTTATTAGAATAAACAAAGCAAAATCCCACAAGGGGAAAAACAACATAAATTCCACAATAAACAGACTTGAATGTCACAACAATAAACTTGACAGAGATTTCCACTGTATAACAAGACTCACAAACTTCACTTGGTACATGGACAATACAAAACAGAACTGCAGAAGACATACAATACAAGAGCACTAAATGGAATAGCAAATAGGCAAACAATGGCCACGTGCTTCCACACATAACATGTGAGACAATGATAAAGAATAAAAAAAGGCAGTTATTGGAATCTACTAGATTTACAGAATTTTCACATTTTCTCAATATTTTTAAGAAAAAAAAAAATCGTAGATCATAGTTAAAGTTTTACAGCAATTGGCAGAGCATGAGAAGCACAAATACTAATTAAGAAAACGTATAGCTTTAATGTACTGTAAGTGCTTTTGGATAAAATCATCTGCCAAATTGTGTAAATTGAATGTACCATTTTGGACAAGTTCATGCTCCCAACTTTGCGGGAACAGTTTGGGGATGACAGTTTGGGGATGACCCCTTCCTGTTCCAACATGACTGTGCACCAGTGCACAAAGCAAGGTCCATAAAGACATGGATGAGTAAATTTGGTGTGGAGGAACTTGACTGGCCTGCACAGAGTCCTGACCTAAACCCAATAGAACATCTTTGGAATGAATGAGAGCGAAAACTACGAGCGATACCTTACAAATCTGCTTTAGAGGAATGGTCAAAAATTCCCATAAACACATTCCTAAACCTTGTAGAAAGTCCGACTCCATAATAAACCCTATGGATTAAGAATAGGATGTCATTCAGGTTTATGTACATATACAGACAAGTGTCCCAAAATATTTGGCAATATAGTATATTTAGAAAAATCCCTGTGCTATTATTTCGCTTCAAGTCATCCTCACATTCATGCATTTTTTCATCAATGGTACTGTATTTGCCCATCTCCACTGGCGAGCGGGTCAAAAGGCTCGAGACCAAAGCTGGGGTGATGTTCTGTGACATTTCAGTTGTGCGAATTGAATATGTCTTTCCCCTTTCCTCATCCCAAATTCTAAATATAGTATGGAAATGAAACGGCATCACATGCATGACAACAAGAACTGCACAGCATGACCTATTGACACTTACATATAAAAATAACACTTATTTCCTGCAAGCACAATCACTGTGTGAAAGCATAAAAACTTTTTGACCTTTACAGTATTGAATACATCATAAAGGAATGTACATAGCCTTAAACAACCATACTTCTCCTTAATTAAATTGCAATAACTGGTGTTATATGTGTGACTGTGGAAATGAACACTAAAGTGTTTAAATATTAGCAGTATTTCTGTCTGGTTGTAATGTGTCAGTTAAATTGTGTCTTAATAAAGAAGAAAAAAGCATGAATAGGTTATTAGTAGACATCAGTCATGGTACATGTCAGCTAAACTGCTGTCTCCCAGTAGTCTCCCACACAGGCCTCTCCTTCATATATTCAGTCTTTGTCATTTTTAATAACACACCGAAAGCTACAGTGGCTAATGTGGCCTTTATTGTGAACACTTTCATTAGCTCTTCCTCTTCAGCATCTCCATCCCTTTTAAGCCCCCTAAGATCCACAGTGGGACTTATCTCAAATCCGGCTCACCGCGGGATCGTGCCAAGCATTAATGACTTCTCCCCCTCTCGTAAATCTGCCAGGTCATTTCAATTAACATTTGCCGAGGTATCCCGGCGTCTCATTCTACGTTCAGAGTGGGCAACTCTTATCCCACACTCTAAAGGTTGCATTTGCCATGCTTGGCTGTAAGTGCCGGTTTCAGGCTCAATAAAGAGATGCATTTTGCTCAAATGTGCCATTCATCAGTCTGCATAAAATGAGCAGCGGATGAAATGATTAGTGCCGTACCCTCTCCCAAATTCCTTTACGCTGTTTGTTTTGGATCTTTTTAAAAGAAATCATGCATGAAATTAATGCAAATGTACATCTGTTGAGATAATTAATCATCCTTAAGGTATTTATGGTGCATTTTAATTCTGTTATTAAGAATAGAGTATTGATTAAAAGGGTTATTCGATGCATAGGTTGGCATGAGCCATAACAGAAAAACATCTGCATCTTTGTTCTTCCATACTTTGCTAAAGTTTCTCCATGTATATGTGCATATATTTTATATAATGAAAGCTTTGTCAAATTGTGTAAGCCACAGTGTATTGCACTTTATATCTTTCTTTAGCCCTGATGCAGTGTTTACATAGTGGAAGAGTTCATTTAATGTACATTTTGATTTTTTTTTTTTACTACATTTATGTCTTTTAAGTGCATCTAAATAAGGAAGGTAGACCTGAATGATAACATTTCTGCATTTTCTGAATGAAAGCATCAGATATTTTCATTTCACAACTCATTTCACCAATATGAAAGAAATAACTTCATTTGTTACATGCTCAGATATGTGAAATGAGTGCAGTAAGGTACAGCTATGTTAAATTTCTTCCTCAACTTCACGAGTTCACACTTACATATAATTTATAGAGTAATTTAGAATGCGTGTTTGGCGTGCTGTCCGGGGGAGGGCTTCGAGCTCGGACTTGGCCCGAACCCAGAGTACCCCCCCTGTGTAAGTGGTTTTTAGAACTAGAAGTGTGGAGAAGGGGTGGTGGTGGGATGCTACAAACTGTCAATGGATCGAGGTAAGACTGCTGAGTCTATATGTACCCTCTCATGGTTAATTGCTGAGTGTTTCCACCTGTGTATGATTGCTGAGTGCTTCCACCTGTGATTAATTATCTGAACGTGCTCCTCCCGAACTTTGTTAATAAAACATCATATAATGCTATATATTTTATGATCCATCAAAAAGAAACCAACTTATTCACAGACATGCAAACATTGCACCCTCTAGTGCTACATAAAATGCTCATTATTGCCCTTTAGTGGACAAAAAATTGAAATAGTTGTCTCGAGGCATGTTTTGGTATTTGCACAGCAATAGCATTGAAAAACAAGCTGTGTTATTTGTCAGAAATGCAGGCTCTCAATTTACCAGCCCATCCTTATGATTTGTGTATAAATAGCATTTGATAAGTCGTGCCATACATACGCCAAATTCCAATTTTGCGTGCATATTATATGGCAGCCCTTCCCGTTTTCTTAATACGGCACATCTTTTCATGTCATTTTGTGTTTCAGTTTTTTTACAATTGTTGCTTGGGTTTTGGGGTTAGAACAACTTTTTGTTACAGAAAATGTCCCAAAACCAATTATAACACCAAGCAACCATTTAAAAATAAGCCAAAAACATAAATGTAAAAGCAGGAATTGCATCATAGAGATCCAGCATCTGCTTCATGCCATTAGTTAAGTCAAAGGAAGAAATTTAATGCAAGTCAAACAGTCAATAGGCTCACAGACACTGATGCACACAAAATGGTCACTGACCACCTGAAAAAAAAATAGATATTTTGAAAAATGATGATTCACTTCTATAGTAGGGGAAAATACCATGCATCTTTATTTTTATCTTTATTTTTAATCAAAATTAAGAAACTCATAGAGGTTACACTAAGCTGCAAATGAGTAAATGATGACAGATTTTTTATTTGGGTGAATCAACCCTTTATCACCTAATGCAACAGTTACCTAGGAAACCATATTCAATAGACCTTTATATTAAGTTAGTTTTGGAAGATTCATCATATTGGTGACCTTGTTCAACTGAGAATTTCTTATTTTGATGTATTTTATCAGTGTGGGCGACTCTGAAAAGCAAAGAAAGGATTAAAGATACACCTACAAATACCAAAGTAAAAGCCAAACAACATTCAGTATTATAAATTATGTAAAATATGCTTGCTTGTAACTTTACTTCAGTACAAGTACATAATAATAAAAAATGCTTATACCTTATGAAAATGGGTGTTGACGCATCAGTCTGTACATTTTGTCTTTTAATCACCATCTTTGTTTGAAACATAAAACTTCAGGTTACTTCACATACGCATTTACGTTTGTTGAGAAACAACTGACATTTCCCACCCTATCCAATCTGACAACCTAACTTATTAATTGATTATTTATAAGCTTACTTTTGTGAATGTGGGTAAGGAAAAAAAACACTGTTTTATGCAGTACTTGCTTGATAAATTTGTGTTTATTTTTAACCAACTAATTTAAAGAAACATATAAACAAGCTGTAATATAAACAAACAATATATCTATAAATAAATAAATATTCATGGTTGGTTGTAGGGATGGGAGGGTATGAAAATTTCATATCATGATTACAGTGACCAAAGTTATCAATATTATCATGGTTTTGTTAAAATGAGACGGAAATGTTCAAAAAGAACTGATACACACACTGAATTTTTTTTTAAGTTTTATTTTTGAAAATCACAATTTAATATTTCATGTCCCTGATATAATTTTTGTGGTAAAAAAACTAAACAAATCTGTCTAATAATAAGTTAAAAAAAATGTCTAATAATCTGTCTAAAAATCTGTTTAATAAGTTTATTAATAAGTTTATCGTGAATTAATATAATACACTATCCCTTAAATGCATTCTTGTGCAAAAAACTATGTTGCATGTGAGTGCCTGCGTCAAACTGATTCTGGCTGGACAGGATTTACCGCAAGTTTTCAAAATCACGGTAATCAAACACGGTTGTAATGATAATTGAATTTTAAATGATAATACTAACCATCAGGACATTTTAATGTGGTTAATTGTGAAATCGGTAATCGCCCCATCCCTAGTTGGTTGATAATGTGAAGAACTGTAAATGGTCGTCCATATGCCTTTAACCCCAACTAACTAAAACAGTTAAACTAACTAAAACTAACTTTATTAGCTAAATATTGCCAAGCTCAGCTGCAAAATGATCTCAGTTAAGCAAACCTGTAACGCAAGTAGCTTCATTGATTGATTAAGATTTCTTACCAATTATTACCAATCAATAAATAGAGAGAGTAATACCACTGAGGTCTAATAAAAACAGTTAGATATCTAACATAATAGATTGGATTCACATCAACACATCATTTTAAAAGAAGAATATCCAGGGAGTTTTGGGTTTCTGAAAGGGGTCGCACACAGGGTGAAAAGCACAGCACCTCGCATCTCGCCACATATTTAAAATTTAAACACACTGTATGCACACTGGCATTGTCTGTTTGTGGCTCTCCGCCTATGACTTTGGTTTGTGATGCTGTCATACCCATAGACAGAACCAGTGGTTAAATTGGGCCGGAGCGCAGCTCCGCCTCCTCAGGTCCACAACCAACATGATCTCACAAAGTTCCGTGGGATAGTCACGGAATTTTGTGCTCATTTTTCCGTGGCATTCTCACGGATCTCCGCATTTTTCCGTGGCCCTGCTACAGACTGTCTTTTTCCGTGGCATTCTCACGGATTGGTTACTCAACTGCTTTTTCCTATTTTCAAACCATTTTCGCTTCGGTTTAGGGTTAGATTTGGTGTTTGCGTTAGTATGTCACTTTAACTATTGGTTTATACTATTTTTTCTGATTTCTTTTTTTATATTTTCTAAACTTTAAACAATTGTCGCCTGGCGTTGGGGTTAGAGTTGGGTTTGGGTAGGGATGTCATTTCATGTAAATCTAACCCTAAACCGAAGCGAAAACGGTAAGAAAATAGGACAAAACAGTTGAGTAACCAATCCGTGAGAATGCCACGGAAAAAGACAGTCCGTAGCAGGGCCACGGAAAAATGCGGAGATCCGTGAGAATGCCACGGAAAAATGAGCACAAAATTCCGTGACTATGCCACGGAAATTCGTGAGATCAGGTTGTCCACAACACACCCTGCCGGAGCTCAGCTCCGTCTCCTTCAGCAATAAGGTTTAAATTGGGCCGGGCCAAATATTTGTTATGACATTCGGGTCGCGGTCGGTCGGGTCTTTTGAAATAAAGATGCCATTTAAACCTTTGTAATTTTGGACGGGATTAGTTTTACAGGGGGACCTCTGAGCAAATCAAGCTTCAGAGGTCAACTGTGATTTTAATTTCGTCCGAATCGGCCATGTCTGTGTTTTTCTCTGCAACCTCTGTAAAAATTCCAAAGCAATTTACTTACTGTTTTTCCCCAAACTCAGAGGTCTTTTGATAAATGTAATCCCGCCCGGATGCAAATGTCTGTGTCTGCTCGCAATATCTTTTGAAAACGCGGTTCTTTTGGTGTTGGCCAACGCAATCTGTCGTATAGGTCTTGAGTCCCATTCATTCAGCAGATATGGATGTTTTTTTTCCATTTGGCGGAATAAAATAATTAAATCAAGACGAGCTGAATACCATACACTGTTGACTAAACACTGTAATATCAGTAACGTTAAGGTATAAACTCAACCTTATTTTGTTTCACTCTGGAATGGTAATGTTAATTAATAAGATAATAAATTGTTATTAATCATTATTTCTTAATTTCTTTAGGTTTTTTATAAGCAGCCAGTTATATAAAACACGTAGGCTACTTTATATGATTTGTATAAGTTATTTTGATTTGTTAAAATTAAAATAATAAATTACATGTTCTGTAGGCTAATAATTTTACATTAAAAGCAAAATATCAAACATTAGGACACGCATATCCAGAGCACGTGATCTTTTTCAACGCTAAAACGCATGAAACAGACGCTCCTTTCTCAGGAAGCATGAGAATTTTTATCCCGTCCGAATCCGTCAAAATCACAGACGTCTTTTATGCGGTCCAAGTGCGGGCGGGTGCCGGTTGTTAATACATTGACCCGCGCATCACTGGTACGCAGCCCGCGTCTCACTCAGATCCTCAAGAATGCGCATTCTCACAGGATGACATTAGACATTGTAGAGATGAGAGATAGAGAGGTAGTGGTCCACACGTCGAGAAAACTTAATAGAAGTCTAGAAACAAATGATTAAAGTATGTATAGCCATATCACTCATCTCATTACAATATGTTAAAATAACACTGAACTTATTATAATGTTAATAAAATAATGTATTTTGATTATACAAATCAATTACAACCTAACTATAGTGATTGTTTTACTAACTGCTGACCAGCTTATCTCTATGGCTAATTTATAAGACATATTGATGCTGATTAAGTAAGTCGTTTTTCTTGTTAATTTAATTTTTTGGGTTATCTGCTTAGAATAAGTCAAGGAGGTTGAGTCTTATACCTTCTTTCAAAGTTTGATCAATTGTGCATAATAACATGTGCAACAAGCATATAGGGTGTCAGACTCATAGATTAGCATAATTTAAAGTTCAGGTTTTAAAGTTTGGATCAACCTCTGGCACAGCTTTAAAGCTGAAACTTGTAAGTGAATTTTAAAGTATTTATCTTTGTTTGAACTACTCAACCTTACCTTACACATAAATACTGGAAAAAGAGTCCCTTTAGTGTAAAACACATTAAGTAATTTTACGGCGTAATTTTGAATGATGACTATTTACCATAAATAAGGGCTCCCCCTCCCTACAAAAGCCAATTTAACCACTGGACAGAACGTGACTCTGCGCTTCTTGCCCGGTGTGCCACTGGCTTGAGCCTACAAAGAGGAGGAAAGGCTTAACAGTTTTGTTTTTGTGTTATTAAGAAAAGTAAAGTGTTGTGTCAAAACATTGATGAATAAAACTCTAACTAACATAACAGTTTGTCTGTCAATCAATCTGTTAGGTCTAGCTGTTATAATTGCATTGGCCTGCTGAATGAGCCTCCAGCCTGCTTGCTGAGGCAATACAATTAAAAAGTGAAAACTGATAGCTCACAAGATTTCAGACCGCATGTCATGTAGACAGGAAACAAAATCAATGCTCACCGCTAGCCAGACTCAAGTTTACAATTCCCGTTTATAATGACACAGCATTTTCCTACCGGCAATTACAAGCTGTCTGGTACTGAGGGGAAAGAACACAAGTCATGATATGAGAGTGCAAAATTAGGTTATTTTCCATAAAGCAATTTAATATAAAGATACTACATTAGTTTTAAACATACTGTATTGTTCAAGTCTAATACATCATTTTAGTTTTTAATCCATTATATCATACAAATATTATAAATGATACAAATACTAAAATAATGAAAAAACAATTTTTTCTACTTTCTCTCTGAATTTTTGTCAAAAGGATTGTTCACCCAAAAATGAAAATTAGCTGTTTATTTACTCACCCTCAGGCCATCCAAAATGTTGATGACATTATTTCTTCAGTATAACAATAGAAGATATTTTACAAAAAAAAAAAAAACAGTCCTTTGTGAATGCTAGTCAACGGTTTCTGCCACTTAGAGAGTTCAAAAAGCAAATATATACAATACAAAGTAATCCCAATGACTACTAGTGACACATATTGGTTATGTACGTCTTGTGAAGCCAATAAATTGTTTTGTTTTTGTGAGAAATTTAACATTATTTACAACATTATTTGTGTTAATGCAGACCCTTTGCCAAACATGAGTGCAAACTACTGTACTTCTTGTGGTGTTTGGTGGCAGTTACCAGTGCACTTTTTACAAAGAAAAAAATAATTGTTGGATCTAATTCAATTATGGACATTGGTTCCACATGATTAAAACAAGCTGTCTCAAAATGAAATTAACATGTAATCGCTGCGGTTACTCTGTGTTTACTAAGTCTTGTTCAAAGAAGTGAATTATTTAGAAATGGATTTGTTTTAGAAAAAATCATTTCCGATTTATTTCCACATGGCCTGAATCCAATCCGGAATATCAGAATCAATGCGCTTTTTCCTGCTTTACACGTTTGTTGGTCATATCCGATCTGTGCCACACAAGCGTGCTGCACAAGCTCTGAAAAGTGAAGCCAAAACGTCTCGATTGTCCCCCAGTGACTGGTCCTAGTATAGGTCATAAACCCCGCCTCCCCCATGTTATTCAATGGGAAAAAACTATTTAATTACACTTTAATTATCTTTCTTTCCGAAGATGGTTTCTGTCATTTACTGTAGTTTTTATCACGCTGATGTAAATTCAAGTGTTTGTTTTTTAATATACGTTTGTTTTTATTTAGTTATTTAATGCTATAAAAACAGTGGTGTGACGTCATGATTGACAGCTGTGATATGAGCAGTCTAAAGGGTGGGGCCTTGATTTAGCAGCTTTACTTCCTGCTCAGTATTGCGCAGGACTGGTCCCGAAATCGCTACTGCGCAGACTCAAGACCCAAGATGTCAGCGCTGTATCGGGACACTTGCGGCTTCACATTTCACCAATGGAAGAGAGCTAATGGGCGTCGTTCATCTTTTTTTACAGTCTATTGTGCCACATGAGGGAAAAATATTGAAATTGAGTCATTTTAAACATGCAATGTAAATGCAGCCTTAGAGGGTTTCGCATTTGAGCTCTTCAAATATTAGACATATATTAACCCACGGGAGTCATTTGGATTATTTAAATATTGGATGTATTGTAGGCCTATTGCTTTCTGAAACTTCAAAATGTTGAATCCCATAAAATAAGAGAACACGATGACATTTTAATTTAAATAATTTGTCTTCAAATGAAGAAAGGAAGTCATAGACATATGTGATGGCATGAGGGTAGGGTATAAGAGGATTTTGGATGAACTATCAATTCAAATGACACTTTTTATAATAAGTTAGTTTCATCTTTAGCAAGCTAAGTTACTAAACTTCTGTTTTCATAGCCCTTTAATCTCAAAAGATCAAGGACTGGCTTGTTACATCTAATTTCCTACCATATTCATATAACAGCAGCGAATCTGAAAACTGGTAGAGTCTTGTCTTTCAAAAGCAAATGGTAAAATATACCTAGTTATTAACAGCTTCACCATTCATCTTATCCAACTGCAACTGCAGTCATTACCACAGACTTAATATTTCCTGTCTGATTATGTGCACTGGAACATGAGATTGTGTCCACAGTTAATTTAAGCGTAAGTCACCCTATTCCGTGTAATAAATATACTGTTATTTATTTTCTAGAATAAAAGAGAACAGCAACAGGTACACAGGTTCATAGGCTGTGTACACAGGCAGTGTAGGGGGAGGATAAGCATATGCTTCTTTGACAGCCAACCAGTGGGGAACTAGATTAGATAAGATGTTACATGAGCAAGATTAAATTAGATTCCAAGACATAATCACACGGACATCGACAGCTTCTGCTGCAGGTACCTTCACGGCTCATATCACATGCCAGGAGGCATGCAGGTGTCACATACTATAAGATGCATGCTATCGTTATCCTGTTCTGCCCTTGTCTTGTGAGCTGTGCACACTTATGATCATGCCAAAGAATTGTGTTAAACAAGGGAACAAAGGGAGAACACAAAGGGGTGCAGAGATGGGCCTTACTGCCACAAGCTTTCTGTTTAAGCAGCAGACCCAGGTCCAAGTAACAGCTTATTAATTATTACCAAATTAAATGAATACCAAAAAAACGCTTAGGTTACTCACGTAACCCCGGTTCCCTGAAATAACGGGAACGAAGCATTGCGTCAGTTAGCTGACGCTATGGGGGAAACTCCTGTTTACTCCGTGACTGAAGCCTATTGGTTAACGTCTGTACAAAGTACAGACCAATGACGTTTGAACCCGCGCGCGGGAGGAACGCGTCCCTATATAAGCGCGGTTCAATCGTCAGCAGCTCATTATTATTCGACTGAAGCGCGCAGCCGAATAACACTCGCTGCGTAGACGTTTGTAGCACGGCAAGAGACGCAATGCTTCGTTCCCGTTATTTCAGGGAACCGGGGTTACGTGAGTAACCTAAGCGTTCCCTTTCAATACGGTTCACTTCGCATTGCGTCAGTTAGCTGACGCTATGGGGGAACGTAATCCCATCACGCCGTGCATACACAACGTACTGAAGTGCCTTACCGGAGAGACACTGCGTGTGGCCCTATACCCGGCATATTCACAGCTTTAAAAGCAAATGTGTAAGCACCATATAAATTGTTGACGCGCACACGGTGGGGTTTTAAACGCACCGGGGGCACATAACATAGCACAAGACGGCGAGGTACGCGCCGCGGCTGTGCGAGATAAGTAAATTCAGAGTCACGTTGGTGAGCTCGCTGAGCGCACCGTGGTGTACACATAAAACGCATGAGCGTGCATGATTGAGCCGAGAGAACCTGCGCTCGTAGGGCAGGGACGTCTAAGCTGTACAATCTGACAACGTAGACGGCGAAGACCAGCCGGCCGCGTAGCAGATATTAAATATAGATATAGATACCCCTGTAGACCAAGTTCATGAAGAAGCCAAACTCTCACAGAGTGGGCTCTATATAGGACATAGCTCATAGAGGGGCGTGAGCCAGTGCGATGGTTTCAACGATCCATCTAAATAACCACTGTTAGCAACAGACATACGTAGTGAGTGATCTGCGAAGCTCACGAACGGCCGATCTGACTATAATATGCGGCAGAACGGTTCGTAGCGTGGGATTATACAGATACCACAATAGTGTGAACCCCGGTGCACCCTCGAGCGCATCGGGATGCATATAGGTAGTATTATAGTGCACAGATCGGTGAGCTTTCCAAGCGCGCCGTAAATGTGTATTGACTATAAATTGCACGGGCACAGGTGAACACTTGAATACATCGTGAATGCATATAGATGAATCAGAGTGTTATAATGCACAGGCCGGCAAGATTCTCGAGCGCGCCGTCATGTGTTCTGATAATAAATTGTGCGCACACGGGTGAACTCTTCAGTGCACCGTGAATGCGTATAGATAAATCAGTGCACACAACGCGCCGTGAATGTGTACAGATATGATTGATGAACGTAACGGTGGGCACCCAACGCACCGTGAACGTACACAGATGAACAACAATGTATGTGTCACAAAGCATAACACAGCTGTGTATACAGGTGAGCTTTCCCAAGCGCATCTTATTGTATACCAAAATGTTATAGCGTGTACATGTGAGCTTCTCTAAGCGCACGGTGGACGCATATAATTAAAACCCATATCGTGCATACAGGTGAGCTAATGGGCGCACCTTTAATGCAACAAACCTCAGTAGTGCGCGAAGCAGGGATGTCGAAGCTGTAAACTGACAACGTGGACGGCGGGGACCAGCCGGCCGTGTCACAATTGTCAAATGAGAAACCTCTGGGACCATGCCCATGCTCTAAGACAAGTGAGCATAATTGTCACGGGAGGTGATAACGTCAACGATCCATAAATAGCCTGTATTGACAGGTGCTCTAGTGAGTGATCTGTGACGCAGATAAACAGCTGATCGTCTGATGTACGTCAGACGTATGTGTCATACAGGACCTTGGACAGTTCCAGAGCGCTGTGCCTCGGGCACCGTCCGCATCTGAGAAATGACAGGCTTATGAATAAAGTGAATGGCCAGCCGTAAAAGCATGGTTCGCTGTTACCGCCGCCGTCCGCATCTGAGAGATGACAGGCTTGTGAATTAAATGAATGGTCGGTCGTAAAAGCGTGGTTCGCTGTTATCACGGCCACATAGATATAGGTAGGGGAGAGAGCCGCCGTGCCTCTGTAGTGAGGAGAAAAGTGTTCCCCCGGCGATTCGCGGGGGGTTTTTACTTTCAAATGTCACTAGACAGAATGGATCAGACTTTGCATAAGGACGCCTCGTGAAAGGGGTCCTAGCAGCTTGTGTCAATGTGTCATAAGGCACGTAATGTAGGTCGTGTCCCACGGATGCCATCTCCGCACGCCCATCGTAATGGGTTAATATTGGTAGTTTAAGCATGAGATGCGTATCACTCTGATTGAACATAGCTTATAAAGCGATGCAATGGGTTTATAAAGGAGATGACTCGTCAGCTTGTTCAGGGGGCGAGATCTCAGTCTGGTTCGGTAAATAATGAAACCACCGTAGATTGCCCGACCGCATTATCACAATAACACGGTCGAGAGTGCTGCAGTGCTAAATCATCCTCATAATGTACCGTATTCACAGTACAAGGTGATTTATATGAGACAAACGGCGTTCCACGCGCCGAAGGCTGATTGCCGTCGTAAAGCGTGTTCAACCCACAGCAAATGCTGGGCTAGCTCGTAATGACAGCACTTCATGCAGCCGTGTGTAACTTAAGCAAGCTTCCCGGCCGTCAGCTCGGGGCGGGACCTTTGCTTAGTCAAACTGAAGTGGACTTATGAACAGAATGCCACGATATTCAGCTCTCTGAGGCTCGTTAGAGGGGTACGTGTGCCCGTCTTAAACGAGATGCCGCGCGCGTCTGACTGTGCGCGCGCTTTAAGCTTTGAAACTTATTGTGGCGGGTAGCAAGCTCACTTGAGGTTGATATTACCCTTAATATCTCCGAGTATTGGAGCGGAGGTGTGAGCGTCTTCGGATCCGCTAATATAAATCAGCTATATGGCCGAAAAACGTCATAAACCGCTTGGCTGTAAGCCTTTGAGTGGCCGTCCGGAGAGGGCGCGATTCAAACGCTTGGAGCCATGCAAAAGTCTGAGGCTGTCCTTCCTCTAGGAAGAGAGAATAACAGCCGTAAGACCGTGCTCGTTTGCGCCATCAGCATCGTAGCGGAGAAACTGAGGTGGGCTGCGAGCGAATTTGGCAGAAAGGTGTTAGAGACAGCGTACAGTCGTGGGGTGTCAATACACAGTATATGGCCAAACCGGGGTCTTTTCGGCTAGCGTCGATAGAATTATGGACAGCGGACCGTGTGTGCGTATTACTGATTGCTTGTCAGTAAGGCGATAAAGTGTTTAGAGACACCGTACAACCGTGGGTGTCAATACACAGTATAGTAAGCACGGAAATTACTCTTTTTAGAGGAATTAAATACCGTTCGCCACTATAGTGAGGTCGCATAACCGACAGTATTACACAGTATGTTTGGATAAACAGCACACAGAAAACATTACAGGGCAGTCCAGCCGAGGCGCGACATAACCCCTTTTCTCCCAGACAGTTTCGTTCTCTGTTGATGCAGCTGTGCTGCGGAGACCAGAGCTCAGCCGTTCAGGTGCACAAGCCTCAGTAGTGACGGTGACCGAACGGCTCACGGAGCAGAGCAGTATGTCTAGGTGGTTTAATGTCAGACTGAACCCATCGCAGAGAGGAAGTCTGCCGTGAGGCCCGCGGTTTTGCCGTTTATTAAAAGGGCAGAAAAACCGGGTATATATATAAGAATGTACCAATATTCAGCGCACTGATATAGGACGGGACTGAATAAAGGGAGGTATTCGGGCCTCAGTATATTATAAACAAATTCGTTCTGCCTCTGATTCCGTCTAAACCAGAGAGAAATTACCAGGCAGACGAAAAATGAGCTATCTGAAGTGAGATCGGCTCAGGCCAGTAAAGCTCTATAATAAGTGTTTTAGCGCTCCAATAGAGGCGTGTCCGCCTTATCGAGCAGACGAATGAGATCGTGCCGCTCCAGGAGGGGAGGGGCATGAAGCTCTCTTATAATGAGTGTTCTTGGTGCTCCAATAGCGGCGAACCGGCCCTATCGAGCAGACGAATGAGATCGCGCCGCTCCAGAGGGGAGGGGCATGAAGCTCTGTAATCGTTGAACACTGGACAGCTGCATTTAGAGGCAGCGAGCCGTAATACCGCGTGCTAGCTAAGCCGTTAAGAGACCTCACCACTGTGGGGAAAGGAGCGAGGGACTCCGCGAGCGTGGAGCACGAGTGGCTGTGCTATGACAGAGACAGGAGCAGACCGCCCGTGGTATGCATCTATCCAGGTCTACGGTTCCCCGCTTGTTCATCTCAACAAGAGAGGAACGGCAGAGGGGAGCAGCAACACAGACAGAACAGCCATGCGTCGTGACGGTATCACCCGATGCACTCGGGGGATTAATATATGTGCCAGAGATCTCGCCACTGAATTTGAGAGGAGCGAAGGGACTCTGTAAGCATGAACGGTTGCGGTGTGACAGAACACAGGGGGGGTTAGTCCGTGTGTGCTTGTCTATGCATCCATCTAGTCTCATGGCTCGCCGTGTGTTCATCCCGGCGAGAGAGGAACAGCAGGGGGAGCACGAAACATGGATAAGACAACCAAAGCATAAGCGCGGTCCCGGCGTGGGAGGTGCCAGACCGGTAACGCGCTCGGAGGAAATTCATAGCAGAGAGGCTCACCGAGCCGCTGTGCTGGACGCTATTACAACAGCGCCTGCTCTTTTAGCTTATAGCTTTATATTAAAAATATTGATCTTACCGGGCGGCCGCAGGGGAGACCTCGTCAGGCGTGTCCGCTGCACAGGGCTCGTACCACGGCAAGCGAAGGCTATCTTCGGTTCTCGGCCGGAAAGCGGCAGGGGAAGACGCTAGGCCTGGACTCTGCTATCTTCGGTTCTCAGCCGGAAAACGGCAGGGGAAGACGCTAGGCCTGGACTCCGCTGCAGGGCTTTTGTCAACGGCGAGGTAAGGCTTCTTCTTTTCTTCGGAGCAGCGAGAGGTTCGCGCTGAAGGAGAAAATAATGAGCTGCTGACGATTGAACCGCGCTTATATAGGGACGCGTTCCTCCCGCGCGCGGGTTCAAACGTCATTGGTCTGTACTTTGTACAGACGTTAACCAATAGGCTTCAGTCACGGAGTAAACAGGAGTTTCCCCCATAGCGTCAGCTAACTGACGCAATGCGAAGTGAACCGTATTGAAAGGGAAGCAATATTCTCTACTATTCCAATCCCGTGTATGAGGAAGACTACGGTCGCATTTACACTGCATGGTTCAAGTGACTCAATTCAGATTTTTTTTCTCCTGTATGGCAAAGATTGGATATGACCAACAGGAAAAAGTGCATGGATTCCAATATTCTCAGATCGTTTCAGGACTCATTAAGTTGTGGAAATAAATCATATATGTGCATTTGCATCTGCCATGTAAGTGGATCAAAGTTATTATAGTTTTGCATTTTTCATAAATTTTTGACTTTTTGTTTTCAAATTCAGTTTACTTTTAATTACTGGGTTTGCTAGTTTGGTTTTTATTTTTTTTTTAAATAATTTTTTGAAATTTTTTGAATATTAGTTTTAGTGGGGTTTTTTGTAATTTGGGTTATGTGTCAAAATCCACATGACTTACCAAAAATCTATGCATCTTCTATACAGACTTCACACCCTCTACAAATACCACAGCTGTACAATTTTCACACCCTATACTACTGTAAATTTACTTATACAATAGCCTACTCATCTGGATTGAAGCAGCCACATTCAGTGGCTATGTTTACAGGCAAAAAAGTTTGTCAATCCGACTAAATTTAATACGATTGAAGGTTACGACGCTACAGTTTACATGTACCCTAAACATGGCAAACTGATTTAAATGTTCAGAGTACACCGCCCCCTTTAATATGATCAAAATTTGCATCCGATCGTCCTCAATCGTTTTTATTAAAGTGTTTACATGAAGACTTTTCAATACGATTGAGCCATCAATACGATTACAAACGGATTATTTGGTTGCATGTAAACGTACCTAGTGTAAGAGTCAAATTACATAACATTATTAATATTTGAATCACAACTTATATAGTGTTTTGACATCGACAACCCAAGTGCATTTTACCTCAAATTTGCGACTTGTTAACTTCCTAAAGTAGCAATCACTTCTCAGGTCGACATTAACACACTGACAAAATTATATTCAGAATGAGAAAGAAATTATACCACTTTTTAATGTGTGAGAGACGCAGTGTGCACGGAGGGGAGGGGCTGTGTGTGTATATATGTGAGAGAGATGTGTAATTGAGAGACGCAGGGAAAGGAAATGCAGTTGAACTTTAATTTCACTATGAAAAACATTGACAAAGGCGAAAACTAAGGAGATAATTTTATTTTAGTTACTTTTGCCAAACACACACATTACAGTTTTGGTTAGTTATCGTATTTATTTTGATTTCAGTTAACAACAATGTTTTTCCCACCTAGTTTTACTTTTCTCGTTTGTTTTCGTTAAGGATTAGCAGACTGATTGGATATTCTCCTGTCAAGGCACGTCATAAAGTACTGTATGTCAATCGAAAAGCCACGGTTTGGTGGCGTCAAATCAGGTGGAAACCAACCAATAACTTATTAACTTGCACAATGGAAAAAACATTATTATTATAGCCTTATGGCCGTTTCACACGGTACGCGATAAGCGGCAAAATCACCGCGCGGCTTCAGCTTTTCTCTTGTATTGGAAGCGTTTTGTGCAGCATTTAGGGCAAATATGTTTATCTTCAACGGCGCCTGTCATGAAGTACCATGTCCAGAGAAGGAACAGAATTTTGGGTGCACGAGCAAGGCGTGTGGACCAACTCCGCTTCACCTCTGTAACCGCCCCCGTTTTGCCGCTTTTCGCACGTCTCCTATTGAAAAAGAACTAAACACTCGCGGTTGCCTCGTACCGTGTGAAACGGCCATTCAGTTTCATGTCTTGTAATTATTCAATGCATACCGCATCATTTCACTTCCATTGCAACCCAAGCTTTTCCGGATCCGAATATAGTCAACGAATTGGAATTGTGCATCAAGACATGCAATGCTACAGTAATACAGTCTATATGATGAAACATTTATTTTTACATAAAATATCCATTCTTAAAGTAAAGAGGAGGCTGAGTTGGCAGCAAACTGGGATCCATATCACAAAGCAAAAGAAGGTCTGTAAGGTCTTTCTTGAATGTTTTCGTCTTGACACCCAAGAACCCGATCTCAGAGGCCTGACTGCAGTTCACTCTCAGTTGTTGTTGGAGGGGTGTACTGTGGAGGGGTGAGGTGCACTGACCTGCTGGGATGTTACAGAGGAAGTTCTTATAGATTTGTGTGCCAGCACTTAGAGTTGTGGCAGGGAACATTCAGGTCATTCATCACAGAGTGGAAACCGCCCACTGAAATCCACTGTGACTTTTACAATAGCACTAAAGAACTAAATTGGCTTGAAACCGTTTATGTAATTCTATTATTATCATCAAATTAATTATGATTTGGTTAGGTTAACTGATATGCATGGCTTAGCTTATACAAACTCAAGGATCTTCAGCCTGATCTCCAAGGAATTTGTAAGTATTTTACAAGGTGGCTAAATTGTATAAATTTGTACAATGTGAATGGAATAAAAGTTTGATTATTAGATAAAGCAATAATACAGCTCCATATCAAATTGTATGAATTAATTTGAATAAGACATCTTGTAAACTAGTTACGAATTGTCGTGAAATTGTGTTGGAACTTTTGAAACACTCTAATCTATTTGACTATGGTTTTGAGCATTTATATGTGTGACATTCAGCCACTACAGTATATGCTCAGAATGGCTTTTTAATGGATTTCTAATTTGTGGAGCAAATAACAATCAAGAAGACATCCATCTGGCCTGAAACTCATCTCATCTCATAATTGAGAAAATATTTCAAATTCTATTAACACCTTCTGATAATGTTTATCATATGGGAAGATTATTGCTTTGCATACGTTAAATTCTGTGTAGGGAGACGGAGTGTTTTCCTTTCCAAAATCTGACACATTCAAAGTAAATGAGCCAGAAAAAAATGATCTGGCCCTCTGGGTAAAATAAAGGAATAACAGTACACATGTCAGACTTCATTATGGAACTGTCTTGTGCACACTGCATTTAATTTACTGGCCAATTTGGTTTCGAAGAGCGCCCAACTGAAAAAACAGACTGGCATGACAAGCGCATTCAATTTCCCGGCTTAGCCACCTCCCGAGGGAGCTTCATAGTGAAAACTTTAGGAATAGCACTTTATAAAAGAATCTCTGTGATGTGTCTAGAGGGGCCGTGCGCTTAAAATAGCCCTGCCTGGTGTAAGCAATTTTTCTGAACCTTGGACTAAACAAGCACAAGGCCAGATTTCTGATATTAATGAAAAACATCAGCTCATGGTCGAGTCTCTCCTTTCCCAGTGGTCAGATTCCCTGCATTAAACTTCCTCTCTTTTCATTCGCTGGGACGTTTATTTTATCCATGAACTGAGTCAGCAAGTTCACTGCCTCTCTTCAACACTGGCTGAATCTTCTTTTTAGTCACCTTGGCAGTCCATTTAAACACATGTGTGGATGTAAACACTTGTCTTGACTTTTCTTTCCTTAGTTTGGATCTTAGTGCGAGGGGATCCAGGACGTTGCACAGCTTGATTAAGGCTTTGGGGAAAAGACGACAATGTAATTACATGGATTGATTACACAGGGGGAATTGGAACACAATGGGTTTACATCACAGGCAGTGTGTGTGTGTGTGTGTGTGTGTGCGTGTGTGTGTGTGTGTGTGTGTGTGTGTGTGTGTGTGTGTGTGTGTGTGTGTGTGTGTGTGTGTGTGTGTGTGTGTGTGTGTGTGTGTGTGTGTGTGTGTGTGTGTGTGTGTGTGTGTGTGTGTGTGTGTGTGTGTGTGTGTGTGCGTGTGTGTGCGCGTGTGTGCGTGTGTGTGCGTGTGTGCGTGTGTGTGTGTGTGTGTGTGTGAGAGAGAGAGAGAGAGAGAGAGAGAGAGAGAGAGAGAGAGAGAGACTTGTAATTATGGTGCCAAATGTTGCCACCACCCCATGTGAGTAACGGAAGGTGACTGAGCGGTGAGGGAAAGGCAACAACCTCGATAGTTCAAGGCAAAAGAGGTACATGCATTGACTCGTATGCAAATTTTGACACAAGTCGGTCTCTTTTCACAGGTTGAGAGCACTGTGTTTAAAAGCATCCACTCAATGCCCATCAACCAAACCAATGGCCCCTGCCAATGACAATTTACTTACATTTGCTGGATGAATAAATTTCTGCTCACAAATATTACTTTGGTCAAACATAATAACACCAAATGACTGCCATTCAGCCGTGAGACCAAACTACTTTTGTGGTTTTCACTGTGTCCATCACAGTTTCAGGTGTTACTCCTGTTTTCACAGCTAATGATTATTTAGTGAATTCACTTCCAAAAAAGCAAATAGTCTTACGGATCATTTTAACATGAGAGCAATTTGCAAGTGCCTTTCAGAACTCTGTCACATTGGATTTGGGATTTTATGAAACCATTTTAATTGTTAACTGCTTTTAGCAAGAGCAAAAACAGATGTGTGATACACTGTCAATACCACAGTCAATACTTTCTTCATCCTGAGGGATTCAGTAGCATTTGCAAATCAAACAACACTTGACAACACAATATTAACAGAAAGTACATTTCTAAAAAAATAAAACTGCTTCACGGGTATAGAAGTGTAAACAAAAAGCAGCATTTTCAAAAGCATCGCTCTAAAAGCCTCATTACTGAATGCACTGGGACGCTAGGGATTTTCAATCTAACCAATTGAAACAAAAACCCAGACAAACAAACTGGCTGTTTAACATCTTTGTAGGATGGTTGTTTTATGCAGTAGAGTATTTTACATGCATTAGAATCTTGCATGTTTGTTGTTTTAGTTATTTTTCTTTAAAGTTTTTGGGTTCGTTTTTTATGGTTTGCTTTACTTTGTTTGTTTGTTGTATGTCAATGCCATTATTCACTATAGAATATAACATTATGGGCCCTATCTTGCACCCAGCGCAATTGACTTTGTCAGTGACGCATGTATCATTCGTATTTTGCGCCGGCGCACAGCGGGGTTTTTCCCTCCACAGATGCACGTCAGCTAACTAGGGAATAACCTTGCGCTCCCTGGGCGGTTCAGCGCAAAAAGGAGGCGTGTTGCGGCACAAACCATCTCTTATGCTATTTTGCAGTTTCAAAAAACAATTGCGCTACTAACCAAAAAAAACTAGTCTAAAGTCAGTGGCGCGTTGCGCGTGGTTCATTATGCTATTTTAAGGGTGCATGCTTGACCATAATGTATAGCGTGCACAACGCGCATACACTTTGCTTATCTAATCTACACAGATGCAACAGTTATTTTTGCAAATCATAAATTGTTACACTTAAAAATATTAATACACGAGATAAGGGGAATCATAGTGGTGAGCATTGTGGTGATAGTTTTTATTTATTATCATGCAAATAACGATTAAAATATTTTCATAATTTGTTGTGTGGCTGTATTACGTTTATTTTATGTAAATAATAGTTAAAATGTTTTCATAAGAAACCTTAATGTATATGAACTTGATTTGTAAGAGTACTTTGGGGTTGGACCTTGCTTGCGTTTCTTGGGTCCGATTTCAAAGCCCCCAAACCCTTTCAGCGGTGAGGGTGGACGCAGCGATGTCCTCTGCTGGCGTCAAGTCCTGAGGCAGATCCACCTCCCGTTACACGGCGTGCCCGATTTATGCTGGCAAGCGTGGGATTCCCCCGTACAAGGACGTCGGTCTCCTCGGCTGTGAACCGCTCCTGGCGTGCGCCTGGTAAATCCGTCATAATAATAGCAACCCGCCATGGAACTTGCGCCCTTGCGTTTAAAGGGAATGTTGGCTAGCGTTCTGATTGGTTTATTTGACGTTACGCCCAAACCACACCTATGAATAATGAACCTACTTCAGACCAACCCCTTATTGATTTGCGCCCGGCGCAAGAGTTATTTCTCACGCCGGGAAAATAGCAACAGCGCCCAAGATCCGCCCACAAACTCACTTGCGCGTTGCGCATCGCACTTGCGTTTCAGATCGTTAAAATAGAGCCCTATTTATTTGATGATGCATGGGTTTGATGTTTGAACAACCTGTCTTTAATTGACATAAGCAATTAATCGAATACTTTCAGTGGACGATTCAAATTAACTTGGAAAAATCAAAGAGTGCGTTTACGCCGATTATGCTTAATAAATTGATAACAAGTGGGGTCATGTAAACGCGAAAAACGGTTTTCTTTTATCTGGGCAGAATTGAATTGAGAATGACTCCAGAATTCCAATTCAATTCTCGAATTTGAATGTAATTTGAATTAATGTCAAAAACAGGATCTAGAATTACAATTCGAATTCGAATTAAAGGAAGCAGAATTGCAATTCAATAGAAATTCAAAGAAATTCATATACATATTATACAGTAAGTGAAGTGTTAAAAATGAAGCTTTCAATATATGTCAGATATGATTGCATTACATATTCTATAAATTATATTAGGTCGAACTACTTGTACAGATTACATTAACAGAAAATGTTTCCCCCCAGCAATTAATATTAAAAACTTTAGTCACATAACAAATAATTAAGTTTGATTTTTCTGTAATTTTAATTTTACAGAACACAATGGAACATGACTTCATTTCCTAGAATGCTTTACTTTAACCAAGCTTTTACAATGGTTGCCAAACAATTTTCTAAAGTAACTTTCACTGAGTGGCCCTCATTTATCAAAAGTGCGTACACCAAATTTCCAGCGTACACCTTGCGTACACCCAAAACCACGGTGACTTTGAGATTTATCAATATGGACGTTGGCGTACGGCACGCTCAAATCCTACGCCAGCTCAGGAGGTGGTGTACGCACATTTTGAGTTAGTGCAGAAATGCGCAAACACTTCCTAACACCACAAAACGTACTGACAAACTAAAATATATGATATATTATGACCCACTGTAAAAAACATAGTAATTATAAACTTCTGTGTTTATTTTTATGCAACAATGTTCAATGTTTAATTTGTGAGACTTTACCAAAGCATTTGATTTGTATGCATATGTATTCCTTCAGTTGAGAGCCTGTGCGCTTTACCTGATGTTTCAGAGCGAGCATGTGAACGGAGCTTAGTGGGAGCGGAGCGTTGAGCGGTGCGGTAATATTACCATCAAAGCGCCTTTCCGAAAAATTCCGCTCCCTCAGCAACGCTCGTTGAACCCAGAACGCCCTTTGATAATTTGCTAGTTCGAGAATCTCTAAAAACGTCTAGCAATAAGTTATGGAATTCAAGCCTTATACATAAATGTAAAGTAAAAATCAAAGTTAAGATTGAGCAGGAAGAAAAATTTAGAGGGACTGCGGAGAGACTGTAAAGAGTTAGCAAATATTCTTCCTGGAATCTGAAGCAGCACATTGCAAGAAAGCACAAGGATGTGCTACGAAAACATGGTAATGCATCAAAAGGTAAGCTAGTTACGTACCATTCGATGATAGATAAATAAATACAGATGAGGTAAGGTAAAATGCTTGTGTTGAATGGAGCCGTAAATCCGATCATGATGACATGCGGACAAAATTATGGCCACGAATAATTTTTTATGCTATGGACACTTCTTTTTCTCTAAAGTATGGCCATAAATTTAGAATTTGTTCCCAATATTCAACAGTTTGTTCCTTGGAATTAATTATTATAATATTTAGAATATTTCGTAATTACTATTACAATTATTATTACTTCAAATTATGAATTAGCTTAGCTAAAACATGTGGATGTCGTGGAAACAAATTTTTAATTTGAATTATATCCGGAGCTCTGTATCAAACTGGATCTAAGATACAGCTAACAAACAACTGTATGTAAATACAGAACAACACACTACAAAAGTTACTACATCATTTTAAAAAAATTATATAAAAAAATTAACTGAACCATTAAGCAGACATAGAATTTAGATGTAGGCAACAGTAAATAATAATAATAATAATAAATAATTATTCTTCTAAATATCAATTAATAATAAAAATAATAATAAGAATATTACAAATTGTCATCCAATTATTAATGTGTCTTTAATCCCACTCTTTAAACTCCCAAATAAAACAATTTTGTTTCTTTTCACTTCCCCGGATTCTCTTCTTTGCCGTCTTTCGTGTGTCAATGGCATAAAATGAGGGCGTGGGGGAGGCGGAGACTTGAATTTATATGGGCTTGTTATTCTAATGACGCTCGTTTTCGGCCGCGGCATTTATGAAGGGCAGATATTGCGTACACCTGAATATCAACGGTACGCACAGTTTCATAAATCAGGCGGTGAGAGGAGTGTAAGCATAATCTTACGCCAACATATACGTCCGTTTCTACGCAAGAATGATAAATGAGGGGCAATGTGTGTGAGATTCTTTCTGCTGTGTGACTGTGGAATTACTTTGAATTGCCATGAATTTAATTCCACTTCTTGTCATTCCAATTCAAATTCAACTTACTGTAGGATGGAGTCAATTCAATTCAAATTCCAATTCATGAATTGAATAGAGGCCAATTCTGAAATTCTGAATTCTGCACAAGCCTGTATCAGGGAAAGTCCGTAAACGGCGTAAGAACCGTAAAAACCGATCGTAACTGGTAGTTTTTTTTTTTTTTTGCTCATTACCCCGATTTCGCGTGGCATGTAAAGACTTTAACTGGCTTTCTCACGATTTTGTCCATGTGCGCATGTGTCCGCGTGTGAAAAATAAACGTCACACACAGAAGTAAGTGCAAAGTAGCGTATAAAAGTCTCCACTCGACTGAAGCAGTTGGCAGAGAAACTGCAAAAATTAAAGCTGATGTTAAATTTACAGGTTCTGCGGACATGAGTAGAGATACAACAGTATAGCTTAGGACAGATATGCCGTTGGCTTTTTTGAACGACTATTACAACCTGATCTCACAAATTTCTGTTAAATAGTCACGCTTTATTTTGCTCAGTTTTGCGTGACATTGTCACGTATTTCCACCATATTACGTGCCCCTGCCATGACTTTCTTTTCAGTGACAGTTTGGCGTATTGGTTACTCAACTGTTTTTTCTATTTTTAAACAATTGTCACTTCGGTTTGGGGTTAGATTTGCTGTTTGCACTAGGATGTCACTTAAAGTATTGGTTTATAAAAAAAAATTGTATGCTTTTTAAACCATTGTCGCCTGACGTTAGGGTTAGAGTTGGGTTTGGGTAAGGATGTCATTTTATGTAACAGAAAGTTTTTCTAAACCCAAACCGAAGCGACAATTGTCAGAAAATAAGAAAAACAGTTGAGTAACCAATACGTGAAACTGTCACAGAAAATAAAGTCGTGGCAGGGGCACGTAATATGGTGGAAATACGTGACAATGTCACGCAAAACTGAGCAAAATAATGCGTGACTATTTCACGTATTTTGTGAGACCAGGCTAGATTATTATGTACTATTGGCGGGGATGTTACTACATGCGAGAAACCTGACAATTCTCCAAGTCCCATGTCTGCATAGCCGGTGATGATCGGTACTTAAAGCCGGTTTATTGATTTGCATGTAAACGCACGAAAACAATTTTCTATAATAAGCAGATTTTTGATACACTTATTCTTTGCATGTAAACATACTAAAAAAGAAGAATATAGAATGAAAACTAATATTTTTTGCCATGCATTTAATTCAGCTGTTGTGAACTGAATATGCTTCAAAACATCAATTTGTCTCAAGAGAATACAAAGTGTGGTGTCTTAAAGTGCGCAGAAAACATATAGTCTTGAACATTTACATATTTTAGGCAGATGATTTGAGTTGTTTGGGTACACAAAAAGTAATTGAAATTTTCAAGCTCTAAAGTGCACCCAAGATGGAATTTCTACTGTAAAATTACTTTTATTGCAGTGCGCATCATGTGTAGCTGTCCATCAATGTAAACGGTTTGCAAAATTGTTCATCTGAAAGTCTTTAAGAAAGATTTGATTCTGAAGCACCTTAATGAGTCCTCTGTAATTTGAATCTTAAGTCTGTTATGGATCTACGTTAAGTAACACATTTGCATGATGCACCAGTTAGTGCTTCAACTTCTCTCTCTCTCTCTCTCTCTCTCTCTCTCTCTCCCTCTCTCTCTCTCCCTCTCTCTCTCTTAGAGGACTCAAAAATATGTTAGAAAACTTTAAAATATGGACAATATAGGCACCTGAATCTTTTTTTTTTTTTTGTAAATGTATTGTTCTCTATGAAAGCATTTTAAACAACATTGCATGTACTGGTCATCACTGGTCATCATTATTTCAAATAATATTCATCATGAGATTTTTTTAACGAACATGTGCTAATGTAATACTTTAGGTTGAGCAAATTCTCCTTCACTGTTAAAAACTATTTATGTTCTTTGACAGCAGAGCGCTTAGGCATGGAAGCAATTACAGCTTTCAAATCACTTACTATTCACATCTCGCCCTATTCATAAACCATTTAAAGCATTATTCCAAGTGAATACTTTATGTGCATACACACACACACACACACACAGAGAGATCTTGTCCCGTCTTGGCTCATTAACTAACAAGGGTATGTGGGGGTCAATGAGGTATAACACATCATCTGCTGATCCTAAATAGACTCTCCAGCCCTTGGATGGATTGTAGGTGTCCAGGTGGCAGATTTACTTCAAACCCTTTGTCGTCCTCTCTTGTTAGCATTGAGCCAGTGGTCCAGAAGCATGAAGATAACAATACTCGACTCAACGGCTCTTCACGGCTCTCACAGCTGTAGCACAATGAGTGGAGTTCATTAGAAATGTGCTTTAGCTGACTTGTCAAAACCATTAAGCTCTATGTTCTTTAGCAAAGAGCTGAGGTTCAGTGTTTCCAAGTGTGTGATGGTGAGGAAGGTTGAGATGATCAGTGGAACAACCTTTTCATGTTTCCATTAGTGCCAATTGTTAGAGACATCTAGTGAAGACACCGTGACATTGATCATAGACTACACTATCCATTGCAGGGGTAATCTGTGACCAAAGTCCAGTGACATCCCAAAATATTTACACATCTTTCATTGCATGAGTAGTGTGTGAGCAATGTTGCAGTGTCATCCCAAAATATTTATAGCATACTGTAGCTCCAGGACCAGATGAGAAGCGAGTGAGGAAACAATGGTTGTAAACCTGTTAGCACTAGAAAGTTATACATCTATGCCTCATGTACCTGCTTTTGTTTGAGGCTGTCTTGCTTTCTGGTTTAAGAAAGCCTCCCCTGGTATAAAAGCTCAGGTAATGTGCCTAAGAAAGACCCAGGTGACATTTCTCCAGGTTAATGGTAACTAGATCCATGCCGATGCACTCAAAGGGCATTTCAATTACTCCTGGTGGCACCAGGGGGCTGTGGGTGCTCTCTGTGGGACTGCCTGGAGGTACCTGTCATGATACTGACAGAAGTGTTTAACCTTTTGTTTCAGACCTGACCAATGAGAGTCGTCTCTGATTCTTTCAATGCTGTGATTGCCATCCCATTCCATGAGATTCATCGACATGCTCCCCACACAGTAAAGCATGTGACTCTTAGAGAAATAGGAAACTGTATGATTGCTTCTGTGGAGACCAACCTCACCTGTTCAGTGGTGGAGCAGTGGGGATTTCCCTTATTCGGCTGTTGTCCAGTTTTGCTGGAAAGTCCAATTAGCTGGTGTGGTAACAGCCCAAAATAAATGTAACGAAGTCTCATAGAGTGTTAACATGGGAAAAGTGTTAAAAGAGGATTGGGGAAAAAACAATCACTTAAGGGATGCAGTTATTATGATACGCGTTTGTTGGATGTGAACAACTGTAAAGTAAGGTCTGAACATAGGGTTCTTTGGCATTGGCAAGAATTTTTTTAGCACCTTTTTAATTTTTAGGAGTGTAATTCAGAGCCCTTGCACCAATACGTATATCTTGAATTTATTGCAATTTATTTTAAAATGAGCACCAATCATTTAATTCATGATTTTACATTTCCTTTGGTGTGTAAGTGTGTATAAGTACATTAACGATATGCAAAAGGTACAAACCCCAAAGTTAACGATGACGCGAGTTATCATTTCTAACTTAAATCTCTTTTTTTTTTACTACAACAAACACACAGATTGTAGGCAACAGTTTACTTCCTGAGCCGGTTTACGGTCATTATCATAATTCGGACCGCTTCTGACTTACAGCCTGTAAGTAGTCTATGATTTCATATTTAAAGAATTTACTACTGACTAAATCGTGATTCAAATGCAAATTTTGACCAGTGCAGAGTAGAGCCCTGCGAGGGACTGTTTTCTTAAACCCGCACCCGCTAAACTTCTGACCAGGACTCCCACAACCATTAAAACAAAACCACAACTAGTGGCACCTCAGTTTTCAAATGTATACTGCATGATACACGCGCACCAAAGGATTAGATAAACTAACAGTTTAGCTGTTAACAACCTGATGAGTCACTAGATTACCAGTTCTTCCAGATGTAAGGCACATAGTATAACAGCATCCCTCTGGCCTGTGCTCTCCGAAGCTGCCAAGGTACAGTATGTGCCACATGCTGTTTAACTTAATTTTCTTCTCAACTTCATGTGTTGACTCTATTTCTATTACACGCCAAATCCCACTGGGCCCCGCGGGTCTCCCGCTACATTTTCTGACCGCCCACTCCCGCCTACAGCAAATGTGAAACTGGCCGCTCCAGCGAGATTTGTATTTGCCAGACCCAATGCAACCCTCAACTGCAGAGTAGCGCTTGTTGTTTGTTGTTTCTACAATCACAAATGCAGACATAGTTTTAATGTTTTAGTATCCTTACCTTACTAATCTGTTACGGCCTGCTCAAGCCATGCTGGCAAAGTTGATCGATAAGCTTACTGCATTTTCTGGATCACATATTCAGCTCGTATTAATAAGGTAGTAAAGATGATATTAACTCCTGTCAGTATTGGAAGCTAATCTTCCAAACATAGTAAGGAGCGTCACATTCTTTGGCTGACGACAATGGTATTCAGGCCAATCACAATGTTCTGTCTAGCTGGCCAATCGGAGGAAATTTTTTAGAACGATGAGCTTTGGACAAAGTCAACGCATTTCAGGGAGGCATGGCATAGAGCAGAGATGGGCAACTTCAGTTCTGGAGGACCGGTGTCCTGCAGAGTTTAGCTCCAACTTGCCTCTGCACACCTGCCTAAAAGTTTCTAGTATGCCTAGTAAGACCTTAATTGGCTGCTTCAGGTGTGTTTAATTATGGTTGGAGCTAAACTCTGCAGGACACCGGCCCTCCAGGACCGAAGTTGCCCATCCCTGGCATAGAGGAACAACAATAATGTAAAGTAAATAAAGTGGAAAATAATGTTTTTGAAGCATAAACCACACAAACTTGTTGTATTACACCAAATACACACAATAACATTGTTTTTACTACGTAATACATGTAGGTGCCCTTTAAATTAAAGTGTCTGCCAACTGCATTAATGTAAATGTGTTTAATTATTTATTTTGTAAAGTAAGATCTTTGTTATAAACTTTACTGAGCTAAATTGAAATATTTTTTGAAATACAACGGCAGAGATATGACTCTAAACCATTGTGGTCTATTGAGGAATGAAACGGGGGTAAATAATATTAATGAATGTGTTGTTGACAAGTTATCAATGTCTGGCAAGGGAAACTGTAAATATAGTGCATGATAATAATGCAGAAAGGTAATCTGGCAGCATCCCATACTATTATAGAAGTTGTGTCCTTTTTATAATTAGCTTGTACTTTAGATCCCTTGGAAAGTTTAGAGACTACATCCCAGAGGAGAAAGATTTACTTGCCAGGCTATTTCATCAGTATCTTTATGAAAATTAGACGGGTCAGGTTTGACGATGCGAGTTGTCATGCACATGCCAAATGGGCCGGTAGATGAACTGAAAAATAGTCGGCTTCACCAGGAACACATAAGGTGGTATACAGCCTGTGTGTATGTGCCCGATTTACTAGTCGAAACACGGACACTCTCGGTTTTCCGTAGTATCCAGCTCCACTTTAAAGAGGTAATTTCACGAAAGCAGTTTTGTTTTAGTGTTTCCTTTAGGTCACATTACTCCGCGATCGAAAATCTTCTACACTTCGGCGCATATCTAAAGCTATAAAAGAGCATTTGGAAGCAAATATCTAACAGCTAATTATTCACTGGCTGTAAAGCTGAGATGAGTGTAAGCTTCAAAGAAGCCCAGAAACGACTGTACGGACAGAAACAGCCTGTTAATGTTGAAAGACATTAAAATTTACAACACACTGGATCTTGGTGAGGCAGCAAAACAACTGCTCTGCATTTGAGTAAGTCGCTCGACTTAAGCCATAAATCCACTATGGACTATGAAAATGGGTCAGTCCACAGACTTTGAGTTACCTCCTCGGGTCCTCTATCAATCTCTACGGTAAAATCTAAGTCAGACACGTTCTGTTTCTCATTTATATGGCCCATCTTCACAAATAGCATTCATCGTTGTTAATAATCCCGGATCCATCTACCGCCCAGAGACTGTCCAGCTTATCGGCAGTCAGACAGACCTGCCAGCACCTCAAGTGCACCTGTGTGCATCTTTGCTCCCGTTGTCCCTGCTTGCTGACATTATCAGCCCATAGCAAGTGATGAGAGTGACTCTATCACACACACACATCTTTTACCTCATGGCTCCTAAATGGTTGCAACAGACTCACACATACAATTTAACACATAGGGGAGAGTAGATTACTATAATGCTCTATGGGGTCACTGCCAGAATTTATCGGCAATGGGACAAAATTTTAAGCCCCCATAAACCCACTAGGGTGTTCTCAATGTCTACATTACAATGGCCATTTATAGATTTTTTTTATGCACATTATAAAACAAATGGTTCTGGTCCTTGTATGCTAGCTGATCAATAGCAATTGTTTATTTATGATAAAGCACAGCTATGACATCATCACCAAGCTACTGTATTAGTTAAATGACTGCAAAGCACTAACAGCTAGTTTTCATTTTTATTCATTTTATTTGATGTCCTCTCTGTGTCCTTTTTTCCACCCTCACGATCCAAGGAAACTCTACTTTTCAAAGCACGCCATTGGGCACTCATGCACCAGCATTATTAAGGACTCCCTCTCTCTATTAAACAGTTTGGCACACATTCCAGCTTTCTGAAGAATTCCTCAGAGACAATGAAAAGGTCAGGGTTGTAAGTTAATAAAACATACATTTTGCTCACAGTGTCGCACATCCAAGCCTCCCTCTCCCTGCGGTATTTGCGTTTCTTGACGCAGTCAGTAAAACACGTGCTGTCTCTTCCCTCTGCCGACAGCGTTTGAGGAACGCTGATGGCTAACAAAATGGCCCTCCTGTTATCTCGCTGGTGAAATGCCTTTTTTTGCTGGTGATGTATTGTGGCGTGCGGCACATGGTGTGGACAGATCTGCCACAAGTATCCTGTGATGATAGTCTAGGACTCATGCTGAGAATGTGTTATCGTGCCAGCCCACCACTGCTGTCTCTTACCTGAAGATCTTCAGTTGTGAGCAGTGTCTCAGTATGGAGGAATAAGCAGGAAACAGGAAATCTCTGACACTCGTCTGGAATTTTATATTACACTAGTGTCTGGTAAATGTTGGAGCAATAAAGGATGTGTTTTAATGTCTTTTTTAAGTTTGTAATGCCTGTGGTGGTTTCATTTAGGCAGTTTTACCCTCCTTTGTTTTGGATTACACTTGGCTACTGTAGCAGTGTGTATTTCGCATTTTCTTGCATAATAGTTTAGTGTATTGTCTCTTGCATGCCACTGTTTGCACTAGGTGCTACACATGAACTTTATGTTGCTAAAAATAACTTAGTTCCCTAGCTCTGCGTTGTTTAAGTAGTTTAGTGCCTGTATGTAGCACCATGGTCCTGGAGAAACATTAGTCCTTTCACACATACAGTCTTTACTGGTAATTTACTGTTAAATTACAGTTAACAGGTCATGTGTGAACAGAACCTTTCTGGTAAATCAGTGCTGCTAATTTACCAGTTAGAGAGGTTGTAAGATTACCAGTAAGCACTTGGGGTGAACAAAAAATATTGATTACTGGCATTTAGAACAGACGATGTTAGACCTCGCTGACAGCTTTGTGCCAATCATAACGTTTTGGTACAGCTGCCGTGTACCCCCGCACTGTTTACGGACGTTTTCACGCACACGCTGCTTAAACGGCGAACACACCTGAAGTTAACATCCACATACAAGGCCGCCTTAATGCACGGGCTTACCTGGGCTGAAGCCCAGGGGCCTCCCAAGTTCAGGGGCCTCCCAAGTTCAGGGGCCTCCCATGTTCATGTTCATGATGAGCTGAAAAGGTCATATTGTTTTGTAACTTGTCAGGTTTTCTGTCAATCAATCTAATTGCACGTTACATGCTGCTGATTGGTCCGTGGTAACTTATCGTGAAATAAAATGTAAGACGAAACATATTTTTCTATTCTGCGTAATGTAATTAAGTGCGCGTTGTCAACTTGGCATTTCTGCATGTTAGACTGAGTGTGACAGAGAAACGAGAAATAATCCACCAACAAATGAAAGAGTAATTTTTGAAATTTCATAATAAGTACCAGTGAGGTGCAGGTCTCTCTCTCTTTCGCGCGCGCGCTCGCTCTCGCTCTCTTTGTAATCGTGCAGCTGAGTCTGTGGCATGCAGAAGTCTCTCCAACCGTGCGCAAAAAATTGTGCCGCCAAATAAAGAAAGGAGTTCTCGCACATAATGCTGTTAATTGTTATAAAGTTTATGTTTACTCGCGTTTATATCAGTGACGCGTGCGCAGAGCGATGTAGTTTGACGCGGCGTTAGCTCACACACATCTTGGTTTAGAAAGACGAGAAAGAGACGCAATGGTAAAGATGCAAGTCTAACCCCTCGTTCAGACAGCCAGCGATGTTATCGCTGTGTGTCGCTCGTCTCTTTCAATGAGGCGTTTCTAAATCTGCTTGTCATAAACAAATGAGTACCATCCACGCCAGTAACCGACGAGAGAAGGATGACGTGAACTCCACTACTTTGTTCTCATTGGTAGTCGCTCCCGAAATTCCCTCGACGTTTGCATAAAGTTAAACTTTTCTTAACTTTCTCGTGTCGCTGGACACGCCCATACGGTCGCCAACGGTCATTTTCGCTCGCGTCGCCGGAAGTCGCCCGGTTTCCATTGAAATGAATGAGATTGCGTCGCTCTGCTACTGCTGGTCGTTGGCTGTCTGAATGGGGCGTAAGAAAGTAAAGAGCGACAAGACCATCTCAAAACAGACTCCATGATCATCCCCTGATAGCACCATTCATATTTATAATCTCCTTATCTAAAGATCTTATATACAGGTATGTTCCCTGTCTGTTTTGTGCATATTCATACTTGTACATTTTACATGTTTATGTATGCATAAATACTAAATACAATGCTATATCTTCAATAGCCTACAAAATAAATAACGATTTAAAAACAAGATTCTGTCTATAAAGACTTATCTTTTGTTATATTTTGTGCGTTTTCACTTTAACTTATTATATTTTTAAAACTGTGGTGAGAGTTAGTGAGTGGCAATATTCTGCTAATTTGTATATTCCAAAAACAATATAAAGCTTATAAACAAATATACTTTCATACATTTTGGTTTTATAATCACCACTAGTGGCTGTGTGTGGTTGTTAAATAAAGTGTCTCGTGTTTATGCTCAAGTGGGCTAAGTGATATGTTAATAACAATATTATGGTGTTTTCTGGGTCAAAAAGGGAAAACTCATCGTTCTATGTCTCGAAAGAAACTAATGCATTTTTTGATGTAGATTACCTAGAAATTACACGTATTTTTAAAACGAGACTCTATAAATTGAGGGGATGGGGGGCCTACAAAACTTCTCAGCCCCCTCACATTAGGTTAAGGCGGCCATGTCCACATATCTTCACTAAAGTTGTTTAAAACAGCTTACCATCTAATTCCCAATTTGACGACGTTCTTAGCACATCCTCTGTGAAGCCTTATGTGCAAACAGTACTATTGTTTAAGACGCAGGTTTCGTTTGACATCACCTAATGCAAATTGTTTGGTCACGAGCAACTTCGTGACCATCAGCGTTTGCCACAGATGTGAAAACAACAAAAGTCATAAACTGCCATTGTTAAGAAATACAACACTGACGCCTTGCGCCACAGGTAACTTCTGCTTTGTCTCCGAGTTTACCGGTATTTTGATACTGATGTGAATGATGTCTTACTGATAAAATACGGAACATCTCTGCGTGTGTGAACAGCACATTTTTGTATTTACTGGTAAAATCAATCAGGTAAATTCGTGGTAATTTACCAAAATTACTGTGTGAAAGAGGTTAATGTCTCATTTGACTACTAACTGCAATGCTATATATGGTTGAGATGACAATAAAGCATGACTTGACTTGAATAATAGGCTGATAAAAATGTACAGAACATTGTGAAAGCATGGCAGTGAAGCAATAATAAGCCACTGTTTACGCATCACCATTTTAAACTAAACCTGAAAACTTTGTATGCCTTTTGGATGTTCATTTAAATAACAATGTTTATTTATGTATTTTTTCTTTTTTTTCTTTTTTGAGGGCCTGAAAATGCAAACTTTTGAATACGAGTTCAAATTGCTTACATTATGTTTTTATTGTGTGGCGTCGACAGCTACTTGTATGCATAGCATTTTAAGTCATTTTTGTGGATCCCTGTTAATGCAGTAATAGTCAAATTTCTGACAGAATATCAACGTTGTTCCCTTAACTGGTTTTAAAAAGTATGGGTCTTTAAAATAACACAAAAATATGTTGATATAACTTTAAATCACATATTTTTGCAGTGTATGCAGTTTTATTTTACATTTGATTACTTAATTAAATTTCTGTACTTAAAACCACATTCCAACCTGAAAAAAACATGAAAAGCCATGTTTATTTTATTTAAACATCATTTAAACCTGTTAATTTTATTTTTTATTTGTTAGTAATTTTTCCATGTACATGCAAATATTTATGTGCGATTAAATTCAATTAATTAGGTTCACTAATCAGCACATCCTGTAATTAATTATATTTAATATATATCTATATTGTTTTGTTTTCAGTAAAGAGAAAGGCTTAATATAGTTAAACAATCATTTTGCTATTTTTTATTTTATTTTATTTTATTTTGTGTGGTTGTTCAAAAGTGTAGTGCCTGTGCTTAGGCTATAGATGTGTTTTATCATATTTAAACAATAACTGTGTGAAAGCCAGCACTAAGCTCAGTCACGTCTTCTTAATTGTCACAACACTGGTTTTGTGAACAAAAATAAATGGTTAAAAAGTAGTTTTAAGGAAAGTATACAAAAGGGTATGTACATTTAATCAAACAAAATGTACTTTACATTTTTGTCAGATCAAATCAAGTTAAAGCACTGCTTTAAACAGTTACCTACTCTTAAGAGTAAATGTTTGACAGAAACTATGGATGAAATGAGATCATGAGCAAGTAGAAACACAATTAAACATCAGCTATACTAATTTTGTCATATTATTAAAAAAACTTCTCATTGACCTTTATGAGGAAGAGAACTACAGTATGTTAATCATAACTTTCCATCATCTCAACAGTGTCCTTGATCTATTATGCAATTTGTATGCATCATTTCATCCAATTTTTATTACATTTATTATATTATTACCACATATACAAGTACTGTTCACCTATCTACATTGCTTTTTGATATCAGGCTATGTGGACCTCATCGCTCAAGGGCCCATTTAGTCAGGGGCCACGGGGCACTTGCAGTAATCTATTCCTACAGTAGTAAGAGATAAAATAGGGTCACCCCTGATATATATCCACTAATTCCCCTCTTCTACATTTTCAATTGCGCAAGACAGAGTAATTCTTGCTTTTTTAATGGGCCAGCAGATAACTTTTATAATGAAGCTCACATTATGTCACATCCATACCAAGCACTTATAAAAGGATGTACTTTCTGGAGATTCAGACTGTAAATGTAATTACCACCACATCCTTTTACATGCCTATTAATGTTACAATAATGCTAAATGTCTAATGACCTTTATTAGCTTCTCGGTTGCCTCTAGTGCTGGATGAACTGGACTGTCTGTACATTTAGGACATATAAAAGTTGAAGCCTTTATATTGCCTGCATTTACATGATGATTCATCCTTTTTATTAAACAACGTTTATTTATTAAAACCTTGACCCTAACAACGTCAAAGTGCCACAGATTCTAAAAGTGCTGGTCGGTGACTTCTTTTTCGAGGGTGCAAGATGCGAAGCTTGTCACAACATGTATTTAGCCCATCATGTGTGGCTCATCATGTCAAAGTATGTGTGCGGCACATCATGTGAACCATGTGCATCATGCGTTTTGTCAAAATAAGTGCCTGCTCCACCCGTGTCTAAAGGGTTTAGGATAAAAGAGACGCTCGTGTTTGCCAGATCCCCGTTTAATCTCATGTGTAATCAGGGTTAAGTGTTAAGTTAGTATTTTGTGAACATGGGCGTCTCTTTTATAATAAACTGTTTTGATACGTTTTTTGACGATGGTTTTTTGACAAGACGCATGATGCACATGGTTAACATGATGCAACAAATACATATTTAGAATTTTACTATTTTAGTCTATTTCTTACACACTATCAGTATGTTTTGCCTGGCCCTTGCGCAAACCCATTGTATGCCTTTTGCTAGTCGTAGTACTGCAGTAATGCAATTCTCCCCTGTACGTTTTTTCCTGACTACAAATTATTCAAAAGTGCTGACTCAAACCAAAGGCAAAGCATATATTACATCTGTTTTAAAATCTCTTATTTCGCCTCCAATAAATTTAAGTCTTGATTTGAAATGTTTATGGTGTTCCTAAATGGGATTGCACGTAAATGCATATCTGATAAGCTTATGAGGCACATTTCCTACAGGTACTTACAGTCTTCATTAGCCTCAGTTATTTTTCATGGATATGGATTTACACTTAAGAGATGAAGCAGTAATTGTATGCGGTGTTTGCCACATGGTACAGTATCAGACTTCCAGAGGACCTCAAGCTATTTAAGTCGATATCTGTAAAATACATTTAATTGTCTTCGATGCTTGTTGGATGACTGTTTAAATATCTTATTTACTTGTGTATTTCTTGTTTATCTCTTAGACATGCTGTCTCTACTTGGTGCTTATTAATTTATTGCATGCTTAATTATTACTGTTGTGTTTGTTAATTTTTAATTTTATGCATCAGTTGTCCTATTGCTTGTCAATTTATTCTTATTTAATTTTGATTTCATTGCCTTCTACTTGACATGCTGGATTTTGGAAGTGCTTTGTATTGCACTCTTTGTACTATAGGAGCTATTTAAATGAAGTTTGAATTGAGTTTCAACCTTAGGGAAATAAGGGCCAGCAGCTCTGATTGTTCTGACTGACACAGTTTGTTAATACGGTAAAAGAACATGTGTAAAAGCCCAGAAGCCAGAAAAGCACAAACGATTAAATGGTTTGTTTTGGTCATTTGGCAAGCAACGCTAATGTTAGATGACAAGCCAAGTTGTTCGGTTGGTTTAATTTTGATTCAGCTGAAAGGAGCAGGAATCAGTCGTGTCAGTTCGGGTCAACGGATTTTTGGCTGAACTTCCACAGATTTATAGACTTTTATAAGGTTGGATAAAGTTTAGTGAAGTCAGAATTATTGTCCAAACTGTTTTCACTTTCTCCCATTTGACTGACTCTAAAGATTTAAATTAGATGTGAGTTTCTTAAAAGTTTTAGAAAGCTTTTTCTTCCCTCTAAAAACAAACGGTGCCAAATAGGACTAAACATGGTTCTTGGCTTGTAATCATATATAGGAACCATTTTTAGTGATAGATAGCAGTGGTTCTCAAACCACTGCTATGTGGCCCCCCTTGTGTACGGCGCATTCCTTCGCGCCCCCTTAAAGAAAATTTATGACAAAAACTGTTCTAAAACTCAACTTTTAATTAAACAAAACATGATACAAAGTAGTGCTGTTGGTTAGTAGCCTTATTTTTTCAGGTTTAATTGCACATAATTCATGATAAATGAATTTATTTTATAAAATGTCATAAAACTGGTGCCCCCTGGCACCATCTCGCGGCCCCCCTGCGGGCCCCGGCCCCCAGTGTGAGAACCACTGCTATATAGCACCTATGAAGAACCATACATATGGTTCTACATAGCACAATATGGTTCTGCACAGGTGCTACATCTGTGCTATATGGCACTTAAAATGATTCCTCTATGATTACGAGCCAAGAACCACTTTTAGTGCTGTTTAGCACCACTTTTAGTGCTATTTAGCACTGTAGTGTATGCATCTTAGTGCCACTGTAACACTATAGTACACATGAATACAAGATTAAACACATACAAATGTGACAGTGCAGTACCCTTGCAGTTGTGTTTATTTAGACAGATTAATCATAATGCAAAAGTCAAAAAATACAAAAAAGTGCCAAAAGCAGCAGTGCTGATCACGACACTGATAATGATCTCCGACACCTTTCATCCAATCACAATCAGTATACGTTTAAGAAGGTCAAATAATAGGATTTCATGTGAATAGATTGCTGATCCAGAACTGCCTAAAACGCCTCAATCTGAAATGCCCCAAGGCATTTTCAAACTTTGCTAGGAAATTCTCGGGCTTGTGATTTACAGATTGTAAGTGTGTTTAAATTAAAGTATTTAATGTTGACTCGAAAAAAAAGAATACTACAGCTCACAAAATCTAGGTTAGTTTTATTTTGTCACAAGTAAGATTAACATAAAGGGTAAAACAAGTGTTTTGATAGTAAAGGTAATGGTTCAACTAAAGGACTGTGTTAAAGTATCTGCTGTAAATTAACAAACTATTAAGAGTTATAAATTAATATTTAATTAGGAGATTAGCTATCATTTTGATAAATGGCTTAAATACACTGTACTGTATACACAAAACCATATCCGCATTTCTGTGGCAGGCCATTTTTTGTCCCGTATTTCAGAGTGAGAAAGTTGGCAAACCTAGTATCAACTGAATGCATTTTAAGTCACTGGACTAAAGCATCTGCCAAATGCATTAGTGTAATATATTGTGATTATTAGTGTTGGGGGTGACGTTTTACAAGTAACGTGCATTACGTAATAATATTACTTTTCTGAAGTAACAAGTAAAATAACGCATTACTTTATAAATGTACACTTTAATATTTCAATTACTTTTTAAAAAAAAGAATACGAGTTACTTTTCAGTTTAATTAATTTGATTTAAAATAAATTATGTACTAAATTAAACTGAATGTAATTACGTAGCATTACACATTTTTTGCAATGAAAAATGCTATTTTTTAAATATTATTATTTAAAAGTATTACTTTCCATGAAAAGTAACTAGTATCGCAATTAGTTACTTTTTTGGGGAGTAACTTAATATTGTAATGCATTACTTTTAAAAGTAACTTTCCCCAACATGTGAAATAGCAACAAGTTATTTTTTATATTCCAACAATAAAGTTTCTCCAAGATGAACATTTTCTTCTTGACAACAAAAGACTCTCTTTACTTGGTGAGTTCCGGCTCTAAGCAGAAAAGTTCAAGGTTTGCTTCAAACAATCAAGGAAGCGAATCAGAGGAAAGATTTTTATTTAGCTGACAAGTAATCTGACAACATGCCACTTTATATGTGACAAGAAAATCTGAGGACGTGTCAGAGTTGTCTGCACAACACAAACCCCCAATCCCTCCATTTACCCAAAATGCTGTTTGCAGAAGAGTGGAACAGACCACCATGCTGGCTGGTTAGCTGATGGTACGTGAGAGGCAGGATCAATAGGACAGAGCCAGCTTTTTGTGTGTTTTGTTCTCTCTTCTCTTTCCTGTGAAGATGTTTGTGGTGTATTTTTCCAGCCTGTCCACAATTGATTGTTGTTTTGTTGTTATTTCACAAATATTCATTCAATTACCTTGCATTCATGTGCATGCAAATGCTACAGACTAGAAGTTTGGCAAACTCTGACTTGCTAATTTATATCACGTGAAGACATGTGGCCAATCGATGATCATTACGTCTCATCGTAACCTTTATATTTGTAGGGAAAAAAAACTTAAAATTGCAGTATCATACAATCCTGTTTTGTATAATGTGTATCTATAATATCCAGCTGCTGCACATATGGGGTATATGTAGAAATTGTGCATGCTGAAAGTCTGGTGTGACCTTGGCATAATTTAGGAAAATTACCTTTCTTTACCCATATTCGATAGTTTTTTTTCTCCCCTTAATTCCCCCTTATGAACCTGTTTCTTTTTACACCACTGTTCCTCCGATTACACTCTGACTGCACCAAAATACCCATCTCTCCTCTCTTTCGCTTCCTTTGCCCTTTTCCCCCTTTACTGGCGCTTATCAGTCGTCAGGCAGTAAGTAACAGAGGCTTGTTCATTAAACCCAGGCATCTGTTCTGGGTCTAAGAGGCGTCCTCCAACTATAAACCATTAAATGGCACCCTCTGAGGAGCCAGTGGAAGTGCCTCTCTGAGAAAAAAGCACAGAAGTGAACAAACAAAATAAGAAAGTGTATAAAGCAAAGTGGACTTCTTTAGTGTGACTTGAATTCCCATAGAAACATAAATGTTCACACAAGGAACCCAGCAAGCAATCGTTGTCATTTCACCATCTAGGTTCACTGGCCACTTTTAGCCAAAAAATTACTTGTATTTGGTCTGTGTATGTGTTCTGCATGTCGAGTGATCCTATGTGCATCACGTGTTTTGTCAAAATAAGGGTCTGCTGCACACGCATCAAAACAGTTTATGATAAAAGAGACGCTCTTGTACAAAATACACGCAAGACACTCCCTTAACAGTAAACGTCTCGGTTACGTATGTAACCCTCGTTCCCTGAAGGAAGGGAACGGAGACGTCACGTCGTGACCGACGAATTGGGAACCGCTCCGCGGGTGACCTATCTACTTCGAGAAACTATAAAAACGCCAATGAACTTGGCATGCAGGTATTTGCATAATGCCGGCGCCGCCCCGCCAGGTGCGTATATAAGCCGCAGGTGCACAATACCAAATTAGCTATATTATTGCTGAGAAGCCGAGCAGCAGTGCCCGGCCTGAAAACAGCAATGGAACAGCAAACTGTGGCGACGGGACGTGACGTCTCCGTTCCCTTCCTTCAGGGAACGAGGGTTACATACGTAACCGAGACGTTCCCTTTCAGTCGGTCACTACGACGTCACGTCGTGACCGACGAATTGGGAATCCCTACCAAAACGCCACTGCAGCTGAACCCTTCCAGTGTCTGTAAAAGCCCTCCGCCCTCCACGTAAGGGGCGGAACCTAAGGCGAAATGCAGAAGGCCGGTCACTACCTGTTCCTCAACCCACGATAGTGAAGCAGCGAACTGGGGAAGCGTCTAAACTGAGCGGAGCTAGAACACTGCGGAAGCCATCCCCTAAGAAGGTTGAATGGATGACATAAAAATATGAAACAACCGATAGGTTGCTCATAAAAAGTCTCTGAACAAAACATAGTATGCAGAGAGATGCAGAGCAGGCTCTGCTAAGGAAAACGTGGAGGATTAGTACCCCACGGAGTAACACACAAATGAACCCCACGTAGGGGACAAATGTGGACGCCTAGCCTACACAGGTTTACAGAGAATACATCAGTGATAGGTTGACAGCGGATGCTCCGCAACACCAGCTATCAGGGCGGTGGAGGAGAGGCAAAAACAGTTTTTTAGACGTTTTTGCCCCGAAGGCCTTCCATATTGGTGCAGATGTGCAGCACCAAAATAGAGGCTCCAAGCCGACACACGAGCCGACCCTCGGCATTCTTAACTAGTTAGTAGAAAGAACCCGAGTGGAAACCGGTTCGACACGAACACTATAGAATCTTGTGAACGTATTAGGTGTCGCCCAGCCTGCAGCTCTACAAATATCTGTTAGCGAGGAACCGCGAGCCAGTGCCCAAGATGATGCCACACTGCGTGTAGAGTGAGCACGTAAATTAAACGGACAAGGCACATTCTGCTTTTGATATGCAAGGGCTATAGTATCCACAATCCAATGGGACATCCTCTGCTTGGTGACAGCTTTCCCTTTCTGCTGACCACCGAAACAAATAAAGAGCTGGTCTGAGGTCCTAAAGCTTTGCGTCCTGTCTATATACACACGTAGTGCACGAACAGGGCATAACAAAGCCGTGGCTGGGTCTGCCTCCTCCAAAGGCAGCGCTTGGAGGTTCACCACTTGATCTCTGAAAGGAGTGGTGGGAACTTTGGGCACAAAGCCGGGCCGGGGTCTCAGTGTTACGCTGGATGCAGCCGGCCCGAACTGAAGGCACGATTCGTCGACCGAAAATGCATGAATATCCCCTATCCTCTTAACAGAAGCCAAAGCAAGGAGAGTTAATGTTTTCATAGTAAGAAATTTAACACTCACACTATGCAGAGGCTCAAATGGGGCTTCCTGGAGTGATTTCAGCACCAAGGACAGGTCCCAAGGAGGAATAGAGGGAGGACGCGAAGGATTCAGTCTTCGAGCGCCTCTGAGAAATCTAATGACCAGGTCGTGCTGACCCACTGTTCTACCGTTTACGGGTGAATGGTGAGCTGATATCGCAGCGATATCGACTTTAATAGTGGATGGTGACAGCCTATTCTCCAAACGGCGCTGGAGATATAGAAGCACAACACTAATCGGGCATTCTCGGGGGTTTTCACTTTGGGAAGAACACCAGTCGACAAACAGGTTCCATTTAAGCGCGTAAGCCTGTCTCGTAGACGGCGCTCGCGCTGCAGCAATAGTGTTAGATACCTCTTGCGGTAAATCACTCAAATCCTCCGTGCCCCGTCCAGAGACCACACATGGAGGTTCCACAGGTCGGGGCGCGGGTGCCATAATGTGCCCTCTTGTTGAGAAAGAAGGTCCTTCCTCAGGGGAATCTTCCAAGGAGGGGCTGTCGCGAGGAGAGAGAGTTCTGGAAACCAACTCCTGGTTGTCCAATACGGTGCCACCAACAGCACGCTCTCCTCGTCCTCCCGGATTTTGCATAGGGTTTGCGCAATGAGGCTCACCGGAGGGAACGCGTATTTGCGCATGTTTCGCGGCCAGCTGTGTGCCAATGCATCCACGCCGAGCGAGTCGTCGGCTAGTGAATAGAACAGGCGACAATGGGTCGTCTCTGGGGAAGCAAACAGATCTATCTGCGCTTTGCCGAAACGTCTCCAAATCTGCTGAACCGCAATGGGGTGGAGTCGCCATTCGCCGGGACGCGCAGCCCGAGAGAGCGCATCCGCCTCTACATTGAGCGCGCCCGGGATGTAAATGGCACGAAGAGACCTCAAATTCTTCTGACTCCAAGTGAGGAGATGACGGGCGAGATGCGACAGGTGACGCGAGCGTAAACCGCCTTGACGATTGATGTACGCCACGGTCGCAGTGTTGTCTGTGCGAACTAATACATCTTTGCCCTGTAACTCGTTGCTGAAACGGACGAGCGCAAGATATACAGCCCACATTTCTCGGCAATTTATGTGCCAATGCAGCTGGGGTGCCGTCCAGACCCCCGAAGCCGCAAGCCCATCGTACGTGGCCCCCCACCCCGTGTCCGAAGCATCTGTGCATACTATTGCATGCCTGGAGACCTGTCTCAGAGGCACACCGGCTCGGAGAAACGCACGGTCTGACCACGGAGTGAAAGTGCGACGACACGCAGGTGTAATGATAACACGGTGAATGCCGCGCAGCCACGCTCTCCTCGGGACTCGATCGTGAAGCCAATGCTGAAGCGGTCGCATATGAAGCAGTCCGAGCGGAGTTACAGCTGCGGCTGCTGCCATATGCCCCAGGAGCTTCTGAAATTGTTTCAGCGGGACCGCGCTCTTGCTCTTGAATGTATTCAGGCAAGTCAGAATCGACTGTACACGCCCTTCTGTTAGACGAGCTGTCAAATCGATCGAGTCCAGTTCCATCCCGAGAAAAGAGATTCTCTGCACGGGGCAAAGCTTGCTCTTTTCCCAGTTGACCCGAAGACCCAAACGAGCGAGGTGTTTTAGAGTTAAATCTCTGTGATCGCACAGCGTCTGACGTGTTTGAGCTATTATGAGCCAATCGTCTAAATACGCGAGAATGCGCACACCTTTCTCTCTCAGGGGTTTTAAAGCCCCCTCCACTACTTTGGTGAATACACGGGGAGACAGAGAGAGCCCGAATGGGAGGACTTTGTACTGGTATGCTCGCCCCTCGAACGCAAAGCGGAGAAACGGCCTGTGCCGGGGGAGAATCGATACGTGGAAGTACGCGTCCTTCAGGTCGATGGATGCGAACCAATCGTTTGGACGAATGCATGGAAATATGCGCTTGGGCGTCAGCATCTTGAACGGCATTCTGTGAAGTGCACGGTTCAGCGAACGCAGGTCCAGGATCGGTCGCAAGCCGCCGCTTTTCTTGGGTACAATAAAGTAAGGGCTGTAAAACCCCGACCTCATCTCGGCTGGAGGGACCGGCTCGATCGCGTCTTTCGCCAATAAGACAGCGATCTCCGCACGGAGGACGTGCGCATCGGCAGCTCTCACCGTAGTGAAACGAACGCCGGAGAATTTGGGGGGACGCCGGGCAAATTGGATCGCATAGCCGAGACGAATCGTGCGTAAAAGCCAACGCGACGGGCTGGGAAGCTGTTTCCACGCCCCCAGACACCGTGCGAGGGGGACTAAAGGCACGATCGGTGTACCCGCGGCGGGCGCAACGGAGGTGATCGCCGGTGTGTGCGTAACGGCCGCACGGACAGCAGTGTTGTGTGTGATAACACTCACCTGAGTCCGTTGCTGGGTGGTTGAGTAAGGGAGGCTCTGCTGAAGACACCTCTCGCCACTCGATGCACCCTCTGGCGAAGGAGGAGGGAGACGATGGGTTATGAGCCCGTAGCTGTCTCCTACCGCCTGAGAAGTTGGAGAGCGCGGAGGGGTTATGAGCCCGAGCGCCGCTCTCGTTCTCCTCTGATGAGTCGGAGAACGAGGGGGGGTTATGAGCCCGCTCGTATCTCCGGCGCTTATCTGAAGACCTAGAGATGGAAGTGGAATTCGCTCTTTTTGTGAATTTGTGGGTGCCGACTGAAAAGTCGGCGGAACAGAAAAATGAAACAAAAGATTCCCCAACCGGCCCTCCTCCGGTGGGGGGAGTGGTGCCTTCACCATCTCCCGAAGAGCGATCCCCTCCATCTCTAGGTCGCCCGTCTCAGGGCCGCTTCGATCTCCTCTTTCCACCCTTCGGAGCGGGCTGAGCGGGCGGGGCGGGCTGCTGACGACCGGTTCCTCGCTTCTTAGAAGAGCCCCGGGGAGGAACGGAGGCGGCCGCCGCAGGACGCCCTCGGCGAGGAGCAGGCTGAGGCGCCGACGTGGATGGGGCAGGCGCAGGACGCTTCCGACGTGGCATGATTTGAGCTATGGCCTCAGTCTGCTTCTTGGCCGCGGAGAATTGCTGCGCAAACTCCTCGACCGTCTCGCCGAACAGGCCGGTCTGGGAAACCGGAGCATTCAGGAGCCGGGTTTTATCAGCATCCTTCATGTCCGCCAGACACAGCCAGAGATGGCGTTCCTGGACTACCAGGGTAGACATCGCACGCCCGACGGCGCGTGCGGTGACCTTGGTCGCACGAAGCGCCAGATCAGTGGCCGCACGCAGTTCAGAGAACTCCGCCGAGTCGTGACCTCCCGCGTGCAGGTCCCTCAGAGCCTTAGCCTGATGAACCTGCAGCAATGCCATGGCATGCAGGGCAGAGGCTGCCTCCCCACAAGCTTTGTAAGCAGCACCGGTCAGCGCCGAAGACTGCTTACAAGCCCGTGAGGGGAGAGTAGGCTGGTCCCGCCAGGAGGAAGCGACACCGGCCGGACACAACTGCATCGCGACCGGCCGCTCCACTGACGGGATACCAGTATACCCCCTGGCATCTCCACCCTCGAGAGAGGTGAGGGGTGAAGGCTGAAACGGCCGGTTCCGGGCGGAAAACGGGGTTTTCCACGACCGCGTCAGCTCTTCATGTACCTCGGGGAAGAAGGGCACCGGGGGCGAGGACTGAGAAGCCCTGGCACCCCCGAAGTACCAATCATCGAGGCGGGACGGTTCAGGTGGGGGAGGTTCAGTCCACTCCAAGCCGACCGCCGCCGCCGCCCGAGCGAGCATGGCTGCCATCTCGGGGTCGAACGCAGGACCCGCAACCCGACCCGAAGGCGGGAGCGGATCTGGATCGACGTCCGAGGCTGACAACCCCCCCTCCGACGTTACGGTGGACATCGCGTCCGGTGGAGGCTCGACAGAGCGCGAGGACACCGTAGAACACGGGCCGCTCATCTCCATCGGGACCTCCGCTGGCAACGGATCAGGGCGCTGGGAGCTGCTGGACGAACCAGCAGACCGACCCAGCACCGTTATACGGAGGTCATCCTTCGCAAGTTTGGTAGCTGCGCCCTTAGCAGCACCAGACTTGGAAGGCGGGTGCCGTTCCCGGAGAAACGACACCCGTCTCCGCAAATCCGCCATAGTCATGCCCTCACAAGTGGAGCATGAACTATCACGCAACGCTGCCTCTGCGTGCTGGAGCCCCAGACACGAAACACAGCGCTCGTGGCCATCCCGGGGGGCGATGAACACACCGCATCCAGAAACGGAACACGGGCGGAATGCCATCTTTAAAAAGACGCACCCGACCGTGACACGAATGAGTGACTGTCTTTAAAAAGACACAAAGCTCAAACGTGCTGCTCTTTTAGGGAAATCACTCTTTTTGTGCGAGCTGGTGAAACACACAGGGAGAGGCAAACGCACTCACTCAACTCAAGTCCTAAAAGAGACAGAGAGAGAGAGAGAGAGAGAGAAAGGGTGGAGAAAACACTGCGAGCCTCCGCTGAGGTGTCTTTGCCCAACCAACTTCAGCAAGCTGAGATCTTTTTCCTCCAAGAACAGGGATCTACGAAGATCAGTATACGCTTCTCGAGAGCAGATGTCTGCCGGCTTCGAAGCAAAAAGCTAATTTGGTATTGTGCACCTGCGGCTTATATACGCACCTGGCGGGGCGGCGCCGGCATTATGCAAATACCTGCATGCCAAGTTCATTGGCGTTTTTATAGTTTCTCGAAGTAGATAGGTCACCCGCGGAGCGGTTCCCAATTCGTCGGTCACGACGTGACGTCGTAGTGACCGACTGAAAGGGAACTGTGATTACGCATGAGATTATGCGAGTATCTGGCAGACGTGAGCGTCTCTTTTATCATAAACACTTTGGACGCATCTGCAGCAGGCACTTATGCACACAGGATCACTCGATGAGCAAAACACATACTTTGACATTACGAACCACACACATGATGGGCTACATAGATGTTGTGACGAACTTCGCATCGAGTGCCCTCGAAAAAGAAGTCACCGGCCACCACTGGGTACTATGCACACCTTGGTACCAATACAGTATGTACCGCCGATGTACTAATATAAACTCCTTAGGTACCTTTTGAAAGAAAACTGCCCTAGTGTATAAGCATTGCAATCCTATTCCCCTACAAGTAAACCCAAAATCACCTATACTGTAGCATGCCAGCCAATAGCACTTATTATTAGCTTAGTATAAAAGCAACCGAAGTCAATAAGACTCCGCCATATGTGCTTGCGTGAACCCCAAGCCCAGATATGGAGCTGTGCGTCGTGAAGAATGACTGCACTGCAGGGCTGTAATTTAACTGTCACAATAAATATGGCTATATTTGGCACTACCTATCAGAACGTGTGGCCTCAGCACTTAATACAGACACGAGGCAGGACTATGTCGTGTGTTAGTCGATCTGGAAAGTGTGAATGTAGGGAGTTTAGTTTGGAATTAATGTCACAACACTAAAATTGAAACAGTGATTCTGCTCAATATGAGGCCGGTGTAGCCCAATGAGTTAAAGAAATTCAATGAAGTTGGTTGGGTGTCCACAAAGACTAGAGTAAATGAACAGATAATATCGACAGTGGCTGAATTTAAAAACTGATAGTTTGTTTTATTTAATTGTATGTTATTTAGCACACTGAGGTCTTTAAAATTAAAGAGATTTAACTCTTTCCCTGCCCATTGATGATTTATCTGGTTGCTAAAGGAAGAGAAAATGCTTCTCTGCCCATCACAAGTTTTACCGGCAATCAGTATTGTCACTATTATCCACCAGGTATAAGATCTAAATCTGATCTCTATTAAAAGTCCTCCACAAAAATGTAATTATCTCAGCTTTTTGCTCAAAATTTGGTATTTTTTTAAAAACCTACTCATATTTGGCAGGTGTTAAAAATAAAACAAATGAAGGTAGGATGAAACACTTTTTTGTTTGAAAGCAGAGGGTTTGTTCTTTTTTATTTTATATATTGTATGTTTATATATTTAAAGAAGAACATTTTCTGGAAGGCATTTAACTTTTGTGAAAATCATAAAAAATGCTAGCGCTGGTTGGCAACTTTTTAAAAACGCTGTCAGGGAAAGAATTAAGATATTAATTTACATGCATGTGCTGTAGTTATAACAACCTAAACTGAGTTATACAGTCCAATTCGGGCACGGATATTAAGGTTTTAAAATAAAAAAGCTTCAAAAATAATATAAAAATGAACCTCAGGATCACCATTTTTCAAGAGGTACTGTACATTAAGGAAAAATTGTACAATAATAACTCCTTGAAGAACAAAAGGGACCTCATACCTCGGTGCTCGGACCCTAATAAGATTTTAAATAGTATCCTTTATGTTCTTAAAAACACATCACTGCATACACTAAAAGTTTTAGGTGGAAAAAGGGAATATGTTGACGCATGGAAATACAAAATTGTATAACTTTTTTGTACAACCATGTACAGGTCATCCTGCTGAAGAAGGGTTTATGAAGTGGTCCTTCTTAAAGACTGAGACCTCCAAAGATCAGGATCTGGGCCTGTTTTTAGTAAGTCACTAATAAAACAACCCAAGCAATTTATCTCATTACTATGTTAGATTACCTGTGTCATTCCTAGGTCTAACTCTTTTGTTTACTCAGACTTTTTTAATGGTGCTTAAAACAATACCATGGCTTTTTTGACCTCAAAAGAGCAAATCATAAATCAACCACGACCAGCACACGGCCATAAAGTATACCGGTCATATGGAACAAGACACCTAATGGCTCTGGATTTGTTTGTGCACATAAATACATACAGGACACATCCCTGTAAACAAAACCTTAACCTTTACACATCCTTGAAATCAAAACATGAACTGGGTGCAAAAAATATATACCGTATATGTGAGTGGGATTTCTGAGATTCTTGGATCTAGAATCCGTCACATGGTAAATTGAATTTACATGGCAATATATCTCACTTAGCGTCACATTTGGTTAAGAATGCATTCTGTAATCACAATGATTTTACTTTCTTGCTTCATAAAATCTATCAAGCATCAAAGCAAACCATTAGCATCTCTCTGCTGCATTTGTCCTTGACGTACCATGTGAAGGCTGCATGCTTTCGGCACCGGTGCTGTGAAATCATCTATTCCATTACAGGCATGTCATTTTATTTCATTTGTGCAGGCATGCAGAGTTGCGCAGCTAATGATTGGAGTCCTTATGTACTGCAGTTCCACCTGGACCCGCTACCCTTATTCCCCCTGCTGCTCAGATGATGCGAACGCTGCTCTCCCTCTTCTCCCTATCCTCTTTAAAAAATAATTTTTCAAATGAATAAGAGAAACGTTAATGAGACAAATTCTTCTGCGTTAGTCAAAATGTTTCTCTGCATACCCTCACTATGATTTAAAGATCTCTATAATTTTAATTTCCTTTTCATTTGTCTCCTACGCAATTCTAAATGTTTGAAAATACGCATTACTCTGTGTTGCAAAAATAAAATATTCCATTAGGGCCTACAAAATATGTCTTATTTTAATGTGTTTAAGCTACATCTGCTGTTGTCAACAACATAGTATTTGACCATATGTCACTTGAGAATGAATCGTATATTTGGAAGTGGAAAAACAACTTTGGCCCTATTAAGCAAGTGTTTTAAAAAGTCTGCTTTGTTCTGAATGCCCGCCCACCCATTTTATTGTGAATAATTCACTAGGTCCTCCATATGTCATCCAGAATACACCTTAAACTACATCTCAAACAGAACTAATGAAGCTTAGAAAGAAAGGATAAGTTCTGGCACGCTCTGTGATTTTTAGCTGAAAACATCACCCGGAGGTTCAAAGACTACAAGACTGAGGACTCCAAAATAAGTTCCTGATTTTTTAAGCTGGGTACACACCAAAAGATTTAATCCAAAAAAAATCTAGATTTAACCATTTTGCACCTATAGTGTGTGTGTGGTGTGTCATGATGTGTCAAATACCTGTACAGCACACCACACACGAACAGATTTTAAACCAACTGTGAACACAGGAAATCTCGTAAAATTTTAAAGATTTTTTTCGTTTCACGTGATAATCTCAAGAGCGTGTGCTTTTTTTCTGATCGTAAATATTAAACATGTTTTATATTTACGATTCGAAATAGTGGTGGCTCCGACATTCTTCCGATCAGGAACACACATCTACTTGTATGATGCTGGATAGATTTGTTGTGTTCGTAGGAAACGGTCAATAACTTAAAAGTTTATTCTAATGGTGAAAATCAAGATAAACACATTGCTACATGTTTAAAAAAGTGTAGATATAGACCCTTTCTGTTTGTACACATGAAGTGGCAGCGTATGCGTGCGCATTTAGACCACGGAAGTATTGCAAGAATCAGCAGTGAAGCAACACAGATAGAGAAAGTTATTTTAAAAAGTTGACTTTATCAACACAGCTACCAGATCCGTGTACTATAGTGGAGTGGATAGACATTAGCAGATGGCCAAAAATAAAGTTGCCAGATACATTTATTAGTATATTATATTAGTGCAACCAAACACAACAACCAGACATTTTGATGCTGGGAAACCGTTTTGATAAACTTTCTGAGTTGCTAACACTTTAGAACCACTGGGGAATAACACCACTTCTGTTGCCCAAATGCGCGCGCAGGCTATTTGATCACGTGGGCTGTAAAAGGGTCTATACTATATATATATATTGTGCCACTAGCGGCAACAATACGTTTTTTTTTAAGTCTGTATTTAAAAGTGTATAACTCTGGCCCTGAGTGGTAACGAAATCTGCAGACAGTTTTGTTTGATTATAGCAATTGTCTAAAAAAAGGATTTTTTTTTCATAATCTATGCAAAAGTTATTCTACTCCAACTGAAGGGAGGAATAATACCCTTTTTTGTATTTAATTTCTGGCTAAAAATATTTGAAGTGTCCCCATAACCACATACAGTGGAATAAATGCAATATCTGTATATCATTTTACAGAAATCCCTTTGAAGTTACATAAAAAGCTACTGTTTGTGACAAATATTGTTATTTATGTTGTTTTTCATATGATGAAACACCAAATTTTTCATATAAAAATACTTTTTTTTGTAGTGCACATATAATAAATAGCAAGGGATTATACATGCACACAACCAAAGAAAATGCTGTGAGTAGGACCTTATGTAAAAGTTGGTATAGCATTTGTGGCTATCTGTGCTATCTGAGGCAGTTCACACTCGTTCACATACGTTTACAAAAGACAATTTTTTACCTCATTATTCATTCGATGATGTATTTGGTGATAACAGAACAAAAATAACGCTGTAGCCTTATTCCCGAGAGTTAGAGCTTTCATTTGATATAAGACTTCATTTGTTATAAAACTTTATGATAGCATACTATAAATATGTGTTTGAATTACAATATTTTCACACACAATCATCTCAATCAAAATTTTTCCATCAATCTAACAAGTGAAACCAGATGAAACCAAAATGTTGTGTTAAGAAAAAAAATGAACCTGCCTCCTCTCCAGCAGCCCTCCTAATGTAGGTATTTATTGTTGCTATGGTTTCAGTTTATACCACGCCATCCTCCATCTCCACAGCTATACACAGTATATAAACAACAATTAAGCTGGCAGACCAGGCAACACATTCAAGCTATACAGCAATAAAACTAATAACAGTGTTGGAAGTGTAATCATTCATACAGTTTGAAGCTTAATACAGACATATTTGTGTTCAATGACAGGACTTTTAGCTAAAGATGTATATTTGTTTGGAGCTCTGTACAATCTGTACTTCAATTTTTATAAATTTTGGGTATATATATATATATATATATATATATATATATATATAAACCGAATTAAAGCCAAATGTATTTAACATTTCAATATTAAATCAACTGCAAGAGTTATGGTCTGATAACAGGTGGTTTTGATAGTGATGAGGAATGTAATGTAATGTCAAAGTCAAATATTTAGATTCATTGTAAAAAGTGAATTCTGGATTAACTTAAAAAGTGAGAAAATTCAAGTTGATAAAACTTACATTTTCGAGTGGTACCAATCTAATTGGATCCAACTTTCACTTTTACACTGTATGTTTCCTACATTAACACACACACACATATACTCACATGAATCGAAGATATGCAGTCTATTCATAGACTAAAGCAGGAGCTCTCTGAAATAAAATATTCATTAATTATAGATTGTGCCTCATTCTGCAGTCCTGCTGGGGTTAAGACAGGGGGCTGTCTTATTGACAGACCCTCACTAGAGTCTACATCTACCTGCAGCTGTTCTGGGAAGGATACTAGTAAACAACTTCTAAAATATTCAACATTTTCCATGCAAGTGAGGGGCAGCTGGATTGTGACACAGCAGACACGCAGCAAACACACACACACAAACACACACAAACACACACATCATTAAGAGCAGGTGGGATTCCATCACTGTCCACATGATGCTGACAGTGTACTCACATCCAGGAGCAGAAAGTGAAGGCCTCGGGATTGAGGGCGACACTGTGTTGTTTCTGAAAATAGTCAAAGTTAAGTTGAAATTGAATAACTCAAATCCATGAGAACATCACTGCTTCAACAGAGTGAGAACTGTACAGTGACATATTGAGAATATAGCAATCTATTGCCAGGATACTGTCACCACCTATAGACAGTTTCAGCAGTAACAACATAAACAAGCGGCTTTCATGGTCAACACGCAACTTGCGCTAAACTCCTGTAAGAATAAATAACAACAAAGTACTTTAAACGTAGTTTATTTATATAACAAGCAAAATAAACAACACATAGATTACCTAGGAAACCAAAACGTTTGTTATTTTCGACAAGGTATTTTTACAGTTGCAGCAAGTTAACCCAAAAATGAAGAGCAACTTGTTGTGTATGATTTGAGAAGACCAGCAATAATGGAAGTAAATAAACAGCCACTTTTGTAGCTGTTTGAGTTAAATCACTCCTGAACTTGGCCCATCTTTGTTTTCACTGTCACAAACGGAAATACCTATGACGCAGCTTTTTTACCTGACGGGAGGGCTTCTGGTGGACCAATCATAGCGCTTGCGGTCTGCATAGAACTGACGCGCTGTTAAAAATTTGTCGTCAGGCTACGCAGAGCTCCGCACAGGCTACGGATAACCTACAGCCTAAAGCTTACACACAACTATAAATTGGGCTTAAGGTTTTACAATTGCCAGCATTTTTTGTTTGATTCTGTATCATTTGTTTCCTTGACTATACTGTAGTTTCATTTTGAGATGCTTATTCTGTAGCAATATTTTTTAACAGTCACAGCATATGGAGGCAAAACGTTCTCAACTTTTGAAGTTTGACGTGTGAGCATCCATTGTAGAAATTTCTTTTCCCTCTGTCCTTGTGACGCACCGCCTTCACCGAAGTCAATGGATTTAAATCATTTGCTTCTGCGCCATAAATTATAATTCATAGGCACCATAATTAACTAAACAAAGAATAAGAAAGAGAACATAGGATTTCTTTGTAACCATCAAGGTGATATTTTCCATTATTCCGTCCAACAAATCAGTTCCAACCTTTTGTTTTACCTTCAAATGTACTAGAACTCTGCTACTGTTAAATTTACTGTAGGTCATGTCGAAATGAAAAACAACTCCCACAATCAGCAAAACTGAAGGCCATCATAGCCGTCTTTGATTACTCGAAGGGCATTCCATCACCGTGAGAAGTGTATCAAATACCCCTGCATCCTCTCGACATACGTATTTCACTCTAATGTGGTATTGTGCCACTCCTGCCCTTCGGACTGCAAGCTACATGTCAGCTAAGCTCCAACCAACATGAATCCATCTGCCCCTGAGGTCTTTCCTTGTTCTCACCTTGACGAAAATACCTGACAGTGCATGTCAGCGCTTGAGGTGGAAGGAACGTGATGGACCTCGCTCACCTGACTCTGCTCCTGCTTCAGTTCTTCCCACTCTCTGCCAGCTGCTCCCCAAGGTCCCGCCGTCACATGCAGAATGGGATGAGATTGCGAGATGGAGAAGTTGCTCCTCAGAGACGGTCATTACTGGCTGGATGAGGGCCGCAGGATACCGAGTTGCTGACGTACATGTGCTGGAAGCAGACAAAGAAAAAAGTTCTGCATTCACAAACTGAACGGCGACTGCCGTTGCATCCAACGTCTTCGTCTGGGATACGGCATCCTGTTGTCCGCATTCACGGCTGAGAAAGTTTTTAGTAGGCCAGCGTTTTTTTTAAGGAGGAAGCAGAGCGTGCTGAGCAATTCTGCCAAAGAATTTGAAATACACATCTGAGTCAGGAGAAAAGGCTCTGAAAATATCTACAAGCGCTAAGCGTATTATATAGAAGATAGCAATTTATTTGCATTTTTCCCTTCATGGAAAACTGATTCCGTAGTACATAATGCAAATCAGCAAATGTGTTAGGAATCATAAAATAAAATCTCCTCATCTGTGTGTTACTGTAAAACTGTTTGATGGGCTGCAATGGATTTCACAGAAGATGCAGACCATTGTCCAGATTTTAGACATGAGTGTTGTGTGCCACATTGTCACTGGGACAGTTCCCTTTCAAAAAAGGTACAAATTTGTACCCAAAGAGTGCATATTAGTACTTCAAAGGTACAAATTGGAAGTTTAAAGATACATATTTGTACCAAAATGGTACATATTACAACCTTTTTTAAAGGGTACTGCCCCAGTGACAGCTTTGTACCTTTATTTTTGTAAACAGCTACAATTTAGTTGGCCAAAACTGTTAAAAGTTCTCAAAATAGCATATGGGGAACTTGCACCTGTCTGTGTAAACTTAAGGAACTGTCAAATAAATAGCTCTGCCTTTATGGGTTATTGAGAGTTTACAGACCTTTGCTATAAGCACCTGCGTCCATTCTTCCCTCCTATATCACTACAGAGATTTGATGTAAACCAAGATAGTCACTGAGTGTCTTACTGAGAAGTTATTTTTTTCCAAAGGGGATGATCACAATTCCAAAGACAGGCATCACATGCAAAATTTCTACATTTATATTTAAATTAGCTTAGAACTACAGTAGGCCTGGGACATGCTGGACAGTTCTTAATTCATGGGAGACCACAGACATAGGGACAGTATCAAACCATTTTTAACAACATAATCCTTAGAACGCACACACTGGATGATTCAACCGCAACCACACACGTGATGACTATAGTAGCGATTTGAAAGTGACAACATGAGATCAAATGTGACTTAAGAAAAACAAATGTGGTAGTTCATGTCATGTTGGTGGGTGTTTTGTTTGAGCCATAAAAGCTCGCAACATCTGGTAAATATGATCTTATTGGCTATTGCAGCTGTCATGTTGGAGGCAGCACGATCATGAGTTGTAAATATTAAACTTGTTTTTGGATCGGGGAGGCTTCAACGCGTTTGGGAGCAGCAAAATGATCACCATGACACCACACACCAAGTTTTTTGGACAAAAAAAGCATCTGCAGTAAAACACAAATATTGTCACACCCCCTTTCGATCACAGAGGGTGCAAATCGGGCTTATAATCTTCATGTGTATGTACAGCCTATATCATGACATACACCGTGTATAAAATAAGTTCCTAAGCTGTAACATGGAGCATCTTAATTTGTACCATTTAGGGTGTTTTCACATATGTTGGTGCGCACCGTGGTGCGGCCTCATTTAGTGCGATCCGTGTTCACATATGTTGTTTTAACCGTACTCGAAACACCACACTGTACACCATGTGACAACGGTCAGCCCTGTCATTGGTCTCTGACAGCTCTTACCATCTTATGACGACCCCCCATGTTTCCACGACAACCATCCTGACAGGAAGAGCGAGACTAGCAAGATATGGAGATAAACGATGGAAGTCTTTGCGAATTTTCTTTGCTTTAACGCGAAATTGCGCAACTGTTCTATTAAAAGCCCTTCTCACGGAGCCAGCACTATTTGTGTGTGTGAAGGACAGCTGTGTATTTATAAAATCGTCAGCTCAAACATCCAGGAGACAGTGAATCTCTGCAACGGACCAAGATTGCCTTGTTTGTTGTTAACCCACAATATAACACCCTGCTCACGTCACGACGGAAGTCGTGGATCAAACATGTGGAGAACTTCCTGTATTTGTTTCGGCCAGAGGTCGAGCAGCGTTCACAACACAGATGGGTCGCACCAGAATTCGGAGGCAGACGCTCCGAGACCACCTGTTTAGAGCGGTCTAGTAGCGGCCATTTAGTGCGCACCAGAGTGCGGCTATTGTGTTCACACTGACCCAAACGAACCGTACTCGGACCGACGCGTCATTTGGGCCAACCTAAACAGTGTATGTGTGAAAACACCCTTAGATACATATATGAATACATTTTGTAACATGTATGTACTTTGGATGTACTAATACTATATGAACCTCTTTAGGTGCAAATGTGTACTTTTTGAAAGGCTTCTGCCCCAGTGACAGCTAGAAACCATTTTTTTTACATTTTTTTCTGACAGTATATAAGCATATGCATGAGTCATATTTGTCTCTCCGTGATCATATTTCAATGATAATATTTAGCATAATTTTACAGTATGGATCAATCATTCTTACACTATATTGCACTGTCAGTTTGTAATGTATACATTATACACCTGGTCCACCTTTGCAGTGCAATCTAGAACAGATATTGCATGGTTTTAAGAATTTAGTTCCCCAACCAGCACAGCCCAAGTCAAGTCAGCCCAATCTTTAGGGATGACTACAGTAGACAGTAAAGAATGAAGCTTGCATCATTTCATTTCAATTGTTTAAAAATTATCATTTGTTTTTTGAGAGTCATTGTTGATGCGGCTCGCCTATGCATGCATGTTGTGGGAATATCATACTCACTAGCCAGCTTGTTAGTGCGAATCCCCATTTTTTAAAGCTTCTTATATTTTCTCTTAGTTCTTATCCCAAATGATACAATATACAGCATATTTCATGTCTAGCTCTATGTTCACAGTCTTGCATCAGAGCACATTAATCTTGAAATTAATGTCGGTTTAGGCAAAGTCTTAAAAACTTTTTATTTATTTATTTCCTGTTTTATTTTATTATACTTTAACTTTATCAAGGTCTTTGTAGTTTTCTCATCCAAATGAGAACCATGCAATGCAATTTATTAATTTGTTTGTTCACTCTTCACAAATCAATAACTCGTGCACTGACTTGCAGATATCTTTGAATAAGTTTGGTTTCAAATTCACTGGTCTTATGATATAGATATAGATCAGATGTTTTGCAATATTCTGTGGGAAGACATTCGATTCTTCATATAACAGTGTGCTGAATGTTGAAGCAACACAAATGTTGATTGAATGCTTGACCTCAGTGCACGTCAAGCAATGCATTTGTGTAGTTAGATTCCCATGAATAATGTCAGTGACTGTAAAAATGGATGTAATAACAGAATGCAATATAAACTGCAGGATTTTGTCTGGAGGCACAATCAGTTCAAATCAGCTTTCTGGTGATGTTCTTTTTGATAATATCACACAGAGTTAGATTGATTTTTGTGCAGCAACATGAAATACGAATCAGAGAAAATAAACATAGTTAGATTTATTCAGGAAGTCATAATATAGGTCAGGGCTAGTCAACTAGCGGCCCGCCACGGCCAAATGCGGTCCTCCAATCATCTTCATCCGGCCCGCCGGTCATCTTTGTCTGATTTAAAATTAGTGTGGTTACTTTAAAGCCGCCCTTCCACTGTAGATGAAAAATGACGGCTGATAAAGGAGGTAAGTCGGAAAGGGGCTGCATGGTGTGCAAACCATCTGCGAGTGCATAATATTCGGATCCAATTTTATTTAAAAAATTAACTTGTGCGACAACACCACATGTGACATGCAGACCGGAAGTTATGTATTCCAGTGTGTTACAATTAAAACACTTTGTGCAAGGTGAAAATTATTATTCCTTATATTCCTTATAAACCATAGATTACTGATAAGTAAATTATTAAATATATTCGTGGTTTAAAGGCTCTTGCACTGGAATGAGCTTGAGCTTAAACTTGAAATGTAACAATTTATGAAAGTTAAACAGTTATAAACCAAAGTTTAAGAGCTCTGGAAAACATATGAAGAGTTTCGTTGCAAAACGAGATAACTCCGCTTTTAACATTTTTGTCAAAACATGTGTCACGGTGATCCGTGTCATGTTTTGTTTGTCTCCCCGATTACGTCACCTGGACATTCACGGACTGATTCATCACACCTGTTCCCTGTTAAGTGTTGTGTATTTATACTGCTGTCTGTTTCTCACCTGTCGCCGGATCATTGTCATTGTCATTACTACCCTGTCTGTTACCCGTGTCACATTTTGGATGTTCCTGTGTTGCTGTTTTACTCCTCGTGTTTTGTTTCTGTTCATTTTATATTAAATATTATTTATTTCATGGTGAACCCTGCACTTGCGTCCTGACTCCCGTCCCGTGTCGTGACAGAATGATCCGGCCAGACTGGACGCAGCGGGTTCACGGAGGGCGGCTCCCCCAGGAGTTTCGTCGAGGGGGAGTAGTGACATCGGGGTGTATTCCCCATCAGCCCCGATGTCTCTTGGGGACCACCGTGAGCGATCGCTCGCTCCCGCGAGCATGCGGGAGGAGGATCGGCCCAGGCGGTCCCCCAACGGTTGAGTCGTCGTCGACGGTCCCTCGGAGGACCACCATCCTGCTCGCAGGGGGATCCGGAACGGACCACGCCCGATCATTTCCCCGGGGTGGCTACCGTGAGAGGGTCTCCGTTTCCGCGAGGGGATGGGAGATGACTTCCGGGGGCAGCTGATCGTCGGCGATTCCCAGGAGGGGGGTAATTCGTCTGCCTCGGTTCTCGGAGCGATCGCTCCGGTTCTCCTGGCGCAGTCCGGCCTACCGTTCCTGTTGGTCTCATCCCGGCGGCTGCCGGCTTCGCCAGGGTCCCCAAGCCCTCCACCCCTCCCTTGGACTCTCGCTACCAGACTTTTGTGTTTGTTTTGTTTAGGTGAGTGTCTGGTAGCCACTCTTAGAGGGAGGGGTCATGTCACGGTGATCCGTGTCATGTTTTGTTTGTCTCCCCGATTACGTCACCTGGACATTCACGGACTGATTCATCACACCTGTTCCCTGTTAAGTGTTGTGTATTTATACTGCTGTCTGTTTCTCACCTGTCGCCGGATCATTGTCATTGTCATCCCAGGTGAAAAAGAAATATATTTAAATAGTATTTTTTGGGACATACTTAATATATTTAAAAGCTACTATACTAAATGCATATTAAATGTATTATATTGAACCCACTTCAAATATATTAAATGCATTTCAAGATATATTTAAAGTCAATTTTAATCTATTTGCATTATATTTAATATATTGAAATTGTGTTAAATTGGAACAACTTCAAATATATTTAGTGCAATTTAAGTGTACTTCTTTAAAATTCATTTGAAATGCACTTCTCATACACTTAAAAATACAGTTAGAATACATTTAAAGCTTAATTTAACTGTGCTTTAAGAACACTTTAATAGTACTTCAGCATATTAGAAATATACTAGCATTACATTATTAGAAATGTATTAGCATTACACTTCTATTTTATTATAAAGCTGTTTTTAATATTTAAAATGTTATATTAAAATCATTAAATATTAAGACACATACACAGATTTTGAATACAGAACAATTTAATATACTTCATATTGTGTTGTGTACATTACAAAAATACCTAAAGTAAATTAATCAAGCACAGAGACATACATAATCTCTTGACCAAAGAGAAACATATAAAACAAATATCAGAGAAATGCAATTACAGAGCTACTTCTATCAAATTGTACAACATTAACATTAAATGTATTAATGAAAAGTACACTATGAATATGCAATCACTAAATATTCATAAGCAATGATTATATAATAATCATAATGTAATTCTCTGCATAAAAAGTTAATGAAAAAAAAAATGTTTAAGTGCAATTTAAAGACGGAGTCCACAATGTTTGAAAAACGCTTTGGAAAAGGAAATTGGGCCGACTACCAAAACACACTTGTAGCCAACCAGCAGTAAGGGGCGTGTCTACTAACCGACATCCTTGCCGGGATTGCGTATGTGTGTGGTGGCTCTATCAAAAGAAGGTCCAGATTCTATTGGGGTAGAGGCATGTTTTTTTAGGTCATTTCAAATGTTAACATTGGCTTTCAAAAATAGTGCTCTCTGCCTTTAACCAACTTGAGATAAACCTATAAAAAGCTGAACTAAAACACAAAACAGTTTAGATGTCACATGTTTAAGTGGAGGGTGACTTCTTCTTGCAATTCAGACACCGTAGTAATTGAAGACTGCTTTATCACACGGGCTGTGAAAAGGAAACAGAATATACCAATTAACCAATAATGAATGAACATTTGGATATCTATGTTTAAAATAAATTGGCATAGATATGCATGTATGGAAGTTTTGTTAACTTCTCAGTTTACCTTTTAAAGCTTTGACTGTGTCTTCATCAAGCGTGTCAGTTTTATCTGTCAGAGCACTCTACAAGTGGGAATGAAGATAGGATTAGAACAGGCTCATGAAATAAAGCAACCTGTGTGTATTACAGAATATGTTTTACATTGATAATTGTGTTTTATTTGAACCTAGATCATTTTCCATTGTTTGTCTATTGTGGTCTTGCAAACTTAAGGTTCACCTCTGTTTAAGGAGATTTAAGGAAATCAGAAATGATGCCAAACAGGGCTCCAGACTGCTATCAAATGGTGGCATTTTGCCACCTAAATTTGAGAGTGTGCCACTGAATTTTACATCCGGTCGCACATGTGCGACCAGCAAATTTGACCTTTTTTTTGTGATATGACCACTGATCTATATAAATGACTGGATTGCGCATAGAACGCTTGACGTAACTGCGTGAGGTGAAGCCAGCGCAGAGTTCGAGCCGCCATCTTGGTATACCCAACCGGCAGAGAGCGTCATTGACTTCCATTCAAAATCATGATCAAAATTTACCCCCTTTACAGCGTATCAGTTACACAAGGTTAATTTTTAGGATATGTGTACGTTAATTATTTGTTAATTCTGGTGTTATTTGCAATGTTTATGTTTTAATCGGGCAGGATAATGGATTTATAAAAAAACGTTAAGGTGAGTGTGTCTGCTGCATTTGCTAATGACACGGGTATAAATAAAGTTTTTTTGACATTCAGCTACACTGTGACGGTCAGCGTTATATCTCTAAACAAGTTTAGGTAACTTGTAAGTTAAGATAACATAATTACAAAACTAGCAAATTATTGCATGCACATACTGTAAAAAGCATGATTATTTATTTAGATTTCAGAATGAGCACGTTTATTGTCATTAATACTAAATATGCTGCGGTCTGTCTGCTGATCTGATACTGTAATAAAGATGAATGTATAATAACTGTTTAAAACGCAAAATGTACAACTTTCAGTAAATAACTATTTACATGCTTTGGACGTTTGTTGTTGTAATAATGTACAGGGTAACTTCAGATATAAAAACGAAGACGAGTAAAGTGATGTTTTATCATTAAAATCTGATAACGTCCATTGATTAAATAGAACGTTTGGGTATACCAACATGGCGGCGCGGTGGCTTCACAAGTGTGACGTCATGCGCAATCCAGTCATTTATATAGATCAGTGGATATGACACTAATCTGAAACAGCACATTGTACTTTCTGAATCTATAATTAAAGTATTTATTAGTAATACAGTCTAAATTAGTAGACATGTGAATATTTGGTTAGCATGTTGTTTTACCGTGTGTGCCCCTAAATTTTCTGGTTGCGCCCCTAAAATTTTCAGTTGGGGGCCACTGTGCTCCTAGTAAAAAAAGTTAGTCTGGTGCCCTGCCAAATGGTATATGCAAGGATGACTAGGCCAAGTCCCTTATAGCTTTACAATAAAAAAAAAAACGGTTTTTACAAGAATAATTCAAAAGGACAGAAATTAGCCACCTGGAATGGATGTGTTGCAAACGTTTTTCTTCACTCCACATTTGCCCCGATTCAAAAATGTCAATAGCAGTTGATCTGAAAAACAACAGGCAGGTAAATGATGATTAATGATTTGTTTTCGTTTTAAGATTTACTTACCCCGAGTACAATATATTAAGACAATATAATATAATCAAACCCAGCCTCGGCAGTTTTACAATCTCTCATAAAAGTATCCCTTCTTACAATGTCATTTTTGTGTCCATATGTAATTAGAAATACATTTAAAAATATACAAAAAGACAATAAGGTTGTCAAGATTGAACTGATATAAACATTAGCCATTGAACATTACTGGAGTTATAATAACCATATGGTCATATCATGGTATTTTCAGGTAAGACAGCTCAAACATTCATTTTAAACTAACGTTAGCGTTGCAAGAGAAACATTAGAAAAACGTAAACGTGAAATCAAATAGCAACAACAAACTTACCACCAAGAATAAGTCTTTCTATGCGCTATATCTTCATTTGTTCCTGTCTACTTGGGATCTGGTTGGTCATATTTATGTCGCTGTGCTAAAAAAAAAGAAAGGTTTTAATGATTTCTGAAATGCTTAAGAGAAATGCCTAACGTTAGTCAGAAAATAAAGATGTTCCAATTACCACACGCAACACAGACATAACGTTACATAAAGAAGCTGGGTTAAATGTAATGTAATGTTTTACTTATTTAATAGTTAACTAAATAAAGAAATGTGAAAATCTGTCATCACTTACCCTCGTGTTGTCTCGTTCGTCTCCAAACAAAAAGCGAAATACTTTTTCCCTCAACGTCAGATCCACTAAAACTGCTCATATTTTAAATCGAGTTGTTTTATCTTAGTCCTCTGGTGAAATATGATCGCCGATTAATTAAATAAATACGTTTAATGCAGAGTCGCCATCTAATTTAACAGTTTATACGTTTAATGCAAGCAACCGCATGCACCGTGAACAACTGAACTAAACTGAACAAGTTTCAAATAGCACCGTGAGGTGTTACTATGACAACAACCAATCAAGTTTAGTCACGTGTGTCACGTGTGTTGTTTGAAAATAAACAGTAGCAAACAAACGTAAGATTTTAAGCAAATCTTTGAAAAAATAGCTTATTGTGCAATCGGAATGATATAATGTTGAAATGCTTGAGGAAAGTTCAATGTTAGCTTATTACAATTAATGAATCATGTTTTGAAAAAAGTATGTTTTATCCAAATATACTAAAACTTCACTAGAAGTACATTTGTGTTTAGCATATTTCTTAAATGTGTAATTATGCATATATTTATTACCAGCATACTTTTAGTACACTTAATATAAATACATTAAAAATATTCTTAAGTTTAGCATATTTCTTAAAAATGTAATAAAGCATATATTTATTACCAATGTACTTCTTGTACACTTAATACAAATACATTAAAAATATTCTTAAGTTTAGCATATTTCTTTAAAATGTAATTAAGTATATATTTATTACCAATGTACTTCTAGTACACTTAATATAAATACATTAAAAATATTCTTAAGTTTAGCATATTTCTTAAAAATGTAATTAAGTATATATTTATTACCAATGTACTTCTAGTACACTTAATATAAATACATTTAAAATATTCTTAAGTTTAGCATATTTCTTAAAAATGTACTTAAGTATATATTTATTACAAGTGTACTTCTAGTATACTTTTAAAAAATATGTTTAAATGCAATTTAACGTATTTTTAATACACTTCAAATAAGTATGTTGGAAATACAAATGTATTATAAACATACTATTTGTATTTTAAGTATATTTTTAATACATTAAATACTACGTCTTTTTGACCTGGGATTACTACCCTGTCTGTTACCCGTGTCACATTTTGGATGTTCCTGTGTTGCTGTTTTACTCCTCGTGTTTTGTTTCTGTTCATTTTATATTAAATATTATTTATTTCATGGTGAACCCTGCACTTGCGTCCTGACTCCCGTCCCGTGTCGTGACAACATGTTTATTATTATGTTACCATGTAATTTTTTTGTTTTATGGTGCTACTTAGCTGTATTTTTAAGTCATGAAGGTTTATAAATCAAAACAAACCAACTGCAGTTGAATTGATATTAATTGGAATGCACAACCAAAAAACGAGATTTCTGAAAAAAAGAAAATGAAGTTATCTCGTTTTGCAACGAAACTCTTCATATGTTTTAAATTATTTAAAAATAAAATATGTATTTTCAGTAATTAAAAGGCAAAATACTGCATACAAGATGTGGGCATCTTTTTTGAAAATGCATGTTTTTTAATATATGACCTTTAACGAAAAGTAACAAAAACAGCATAAGTTATAACATATATAAGAATAATACATATAAAAGGTAAAGTAAAATACGGGTAAAAGTTTGGCCTGCATCATATTTACATTTTTAAAATGTGGCCCTTGAAGAAGAGTAGTTGAAGACCCCTTGTATACTGTAGGATGTCAATAAGAATGGTCAAATATATCAGGTAAAATACTGCAGGTTATATAATGCAAGCACGTATGTGTCACGTGGGTTAAACTGTATTTTAGTAACTGTTCTCCATGGTCTTGGCTCAAAAATGTTGTCTCTAACAACAGTTTTACATGTTGGTGTCAACACAAACGTGGTTTCTGAAGGGTCACAATGTTTTACTGTACAGTATAAAGACAGCTATAATAGGCTGTTTAATGGCATGGTCTACTTTGACAACTTACCCCATATAATTGAAATGTGTAGTTAATAAACTCTATCCTTTATCCTAGGCAGTAATGGTGGCAATGTGCAGTCAAGTAAAGCTTTTGTAGCAAAGACTTTTAGGTAATTGACTATGTACTGTACTGTAGATCTCAAAAATAAACCAACACAAGAAATATTTATTGGATTAAAAAAATGACAACTAGCCCCGAACACTGAGGTAACTTTGCTAATAATGATCCTTTGACCAGGCTTTGTTGGTGGTCCCCCTCCTTAGGTTAAGGCGTAGAGGGGAGCGTGCATTTGCGGTGGCAGGGCCACCCTTTAGAGATTAGGATGGCCCCTTCCTTGTCTATCTTTAAGTCCATGCTAAAAACATATTTGTTTTCCTTAGTGGATTACTACTGTAATGTTAAAATTTTAATGGGTGATCTGTTTTCTTTGTATGTGTAAAATTCCTGCTCTTCTGTAAAGCACTTTGGTCAGCCTGTTGGCTGTTGTGAATGTGCTACACAAATAAATTGTAATTGAAAATTTAAATAAGAAGTAGTTGAGTGTATGGTCCAAGGCGGTACGCAAACCATTGTTGCCAAGTCTGCAGTTTCCAACAGAATCGGATTACTTTAAAATAGTTGACGTGGATTGTTTTTCCCATGGATTAAATTTGGAAGTATTTTGTTCATTGACTGTCAACACGTAAGACTATTTAATTGATGAAAGTAAAGGTTTAGTTATGGGGAAAGGGTCACTGATATTTGATAGATTTGATTGTTACGCAAATCTGGCAACCTCAATCTCATGCCGGTGCGTGAATGCTCGTAAGATGATTGTGCACTCACAACCATATATAATTGCATATATAATTATCAAATGTTACATGCTGTTGTGTGAGCCCAAACATTAAAAATGCTTACAAAACCCACCAAGATGAAAGTGTTAGCTAACATAATATAAAATTAAAATATGTAACATGTACAAAAGCAACACAATCTCACCTGTGAAAGGTTATCCTTTTTTATAGGAATATAATACCTTAAAAGGGGACATATCATGAACAAATCTGACTTTTTCCTTGATTAAGTGCTATAATTGGGCCCCCGGTGCCTCCATCAACCTAGAAAACATGAAAAAGATCGACCCAGATAATTTGCTTTGGAAAACCATTCTCTGCAAGCATGTAAAAAATAGGTAATGAAATTTGGCTCCCCTTGTGATGTCAGAAGGGGATAATACCGCCTCTTAATCTGCACTATCCAACCACAGCACTGCCATTTAGTGCAGAGATCAGCTCATTTGCATTTAAAAGGATACACACAAAAGAGTCACATTTTTGCTCACCTACAAAGTGCTATAATACATTATCTGTATGGTATTTTAAGATTGAACTTTACATGCATACTCTGGGGACACCAAAGATTGATCTAACATCTTAAAAAGTCTTGTAAAATGTCTCCTTTAATACGGTTCACAATACATTTGAATCTGAATCTTGCTGACAGAATACATGTAATGATGTCACTGCTCAGGATTGGTCACTCGTCTGTTGCCTGGCAACAAGTGTCTCTCTGTAGCTGCAAAAACGTGTTATTTGAGCAAAGTAAACACAGATTAGGTGAAAAGTAGTCCTAAAAATATAAAAAACGATCATTCTCAAAAATGCACTCGCTATTTGCACGGCATACTCTCTAAAATTCTTGAGTTGCAAATGCAATGACTGACATGTTTGTATTATATTCCACAGGACCATATTATCAGCCCTATATTGGAAAATGAAACCATGACCATCTTGGTCGGATTCAAATACACCACTAACTTAAATACACCACTTAATCCTATTTAATCTTGTTCAACATAAGCAACCAGAGAATGTAGATTATGCTAGCCTACAAAAGGCAAGTTTGGTAACTCTAGAATGAAGATCTACATCGCACTCATTAAATAAACTAACAGAGAGTAATTGTTCCTTGGAGACACTGAATAAAAGTACTTACCAAGAAATTGATTCGGCAGACTTGTTTTTCCTCAGACTACCTAGACCTGATCAAGTAGTACATTTGAAAGCTGCCACACTCTTACATCTTTCTACATTTTAAAGCAAATAAAATCCTGCCACTCAAAGTCAAACCAATCAATTCTGTAGAAAAAAATGAATTCTGCCCTGAGATGGTCTCTGTCTCGGGAGATAAATCGATTTAGATTCAAAGCTCAACTCTCTCAGAAATGTTTCCAAAAGTAGTTTGAAGATTATTTCTTATAATATTGCGCAGACAGCAATACTTTATTTTCTTCTTGCAATGTTATGTACTCTTATTTCTTTTAAATAAGTATGTTTAATGTTTATATAAGTTACATTCAGTGTACATTTTATAGACAATATAAGATAAGAAAATGTTCTTTGCTATGTTAAATAACTGTGGGTTGGGAAAAAATATGTACTTTAGAAGAAAACAACCTAATCTGTTTATTCTCTCCTTTCATATATGAAAAGCTGATCTCTAAACATCATTATCTATAAATGGCTATACATACTTTAAAACCAACATCATTTTCTGTTTCAAAGCTACATTTGTTTTTAAAGGATAAAACAACATGTACAACAATATAGGAAGAGCTTGGAAATCTATAGAGGTGGAGGCTGAATCTGCTTTAAGGTCAATTCACACTGGTCCAACTCCAACAAACTCAAATAAACTCTCATTTACTTTGATCCAACAACAGAGATTTCATACTGACCCGACAAACTCAATAAACACATTTTTGTTTTTGGCATTTGTTGGATCAGTGTGAATTGGCTTTTAGAGAGGAATAATGAGTGGTATACAGTAGATAAATGAAAGATGGAGGATTTGGAGAGCAAGCATGGAATTTCCATGGAGTCCTGATTCAGCTGGTGCTTTTGTGTGGAGAATAAGACTGACTGCTAATCCCACTTCCATTTCTAATCATTCCAACTGGATGCAGGTACATAGCTAAATATATGCATGAATCTGTATACTGTAGACATACACAGAACATAAATCATCACTCCATTACATTGTGACTAGAATAGTGATATTTATTGCATTCTCAAATGCATTTATATTTACATTTATGCATTAGGCAGACACTTTAATCCTTGCAATGCATTCAAGGAATACATTTTATCAGTATGTGTGTTCCCTGGGAATTGAACTCATGACCTTTTGTGCTGCTAATGCAATGCTCTACTAATCGACCCTTGGCAAACCCTGCCTCATTTTGCTATGTCCAACATCAGCAAAACACTTCCACTGCACCAAATGGTTATCGTGAAATAATCATTAGTGGAAAACTGCTTTTATAAACTAAGGTGTTGATATTATTATTTAGTGTGACATTACTGTACACTTGAGCAACAGCAAGAACCGGCAAACTATCTTAAATCTAGGAATTATAAATTAGGCTATTTATCATTTCTAAACCGAATTTCTAATTCTAATCTAATGACTTCAGTCTCCTCAAAATAGTTTTGCTTAGTGCCAAATATAGCTCACACTAAATACTGACTATTGCCAGAAAAAAAGCTATTTGTCTCTTAATTAAAGAGACTGAAAAATAAACATGGTTGGGTGATTCTCATGAAATCCAGATTTTAAAGGTGTCCAGCATCGGAATTTTTACAAAGCCTTCTAAGCCAAATTATTATTATTATTTTTTTGCACTTATAAGATTAAGGTACCGAGCCAATAAGGTGACATTGGAGTAAAAAAATCAAAAGTTTAGTTTCATGTGCTCACGCAAAACCTTCATGTGCAGAATTTTTTTTTAAAGTTTAGTTTTGCGTGCTCGCGTGAAACTATCGCGTGCTCGAGTGAAACTATCACGCGCGCATGTGAAACTTTCGCTTTCACGTGCGCGTGCGATAGTTTCAGGTGAGCAGGCGATAGTTTCATGTGCCCGCACGATAGCTTCACGTGAGCACGCAAAACTACACTTTAAAAAAATATTCTGCACATGAAGGTTTTGCGTGAGCACATGAAAGTTTCGCGTGAGAAAATGAAAGTTTCACGTTAGCACATGAAAGTTTCAGGTGAGCACATGAAAGTTTCAGGTGAGCACATGAAACTAAACTTTATTTAATTTTTGCTCCATGTCCCCTTAGGGGCTCCGTATTAAGGTCTTAAATTACTATAAGCATTATTTTTAGAGTATTTAAAAAAATATTTCCTATAGAATTATTTGACATTTTTGATTATCATTATCAAAAATTATCATTACCTCAACTTGATATTAAACATATGCATTTACAAACTCATGTTTCGGTAATGAGAACTTAAAGTTGTCTATATACTATGACAAACAAAATTTCAACTTTTATCTGGAGAGAAAAAATAAGAACTGCTTACCTGGTAGCCATCTTGAGTGTCACAGTCAATTATGTCCCTTCCAACTATTTTTTTTAAAATGTTAGTTCCTTGAGGGCTTAAACAAGGATTGAAAATTGTTGCGGAGAATGGGCAAATTGGTCTTGGACACATTTATATTCCTTATTATTGTCTCTACATTTACCAATGATCACTATGTTTCTTTACTGTAAATTTTTATAGTATAACATCCACTGAAGCTTTTTATTTTTTTAGATTTTTCAATTATAAATATTTCCATGTCAAAGAGCCCAAATGCAGTCATGGACAAGTTGCGGTAATATAAATTTTCCCCTCAAATGTGGAAAAAACACCAAAATTGTTTTGTATGATGTCATTTAAAATCATGTGCAAAATAGTACATGAAGAGATGTTTGTAACTGTATGTTTCTGATTTTGATACTCTTATTTGCATTTATTTTTTTTATCAAAATGTTTCAGGACACCTCATAAGTCTAAATTCGCGAAAAAAAAAAAAACCTGGATGGTTATTAAAGTGCACCTATTTCATTGCTAAAAACAACGTTATTTCGTGTATTTGGTATAATACAATATGTTCGCGTGGTTTATGGTTCAAAAAACACATTATTTTCCACATACCGTAAATGTTTATAGCTCCAGATATCCTGCCTTCCTCAAACACTTTGATTTTGTACAAAACGCATCGATTTGAAAAGCGCTGTGTCCCTGATTGGCCAGCTAATCTGTACATTGTGATTGGCCTGAATACCTCTGAAGTTACCCAGAAATGTGATGCTCCTTACCATGTTTGAAAGATTCGCTCACAATGCAATGCTAACAGGAGTTAAAGGGATAGTTCGGCCAAAAACGATATTAAACCCATGATTTACTCACCCCCAAGCTGTCCGAGTTGCATATGTCCATCGTTTTTCAGACAAACACATTTTCGGATATTTTAGAAAATATTTTAGATCTTTCTGTTCATTAAATGTAATGTCACGGGGTCCAGCAATAGTCCACGACCTTCAAGTCCAAAAAAGTGCGTCCATCCTTCACAAATTAAATCCAAACGGCTCCAGGATGATAAACAAAGGTCTTCTGTGGGTAATCCGTGCGGTGTTGTTGTAGAAATATCCATATTTAAAATGTTATTAACGTTATAAACTACCTTCCGGTAGCGCCGCCATCTTGGAGTGATCCGCATTCAGGATAAGAGCTTACGCAGCGTACAGAGTTTCTCTGCTGCTGCTCTGTGCCCCCGCCCTCCGAATTTGTCATACGTCACTAAGAAAAGTGCGTACACTACGCTAATACTCTCTCCTGAGTCTAAGATGGCGGCGCTACCGGAAGGTAGTTTATAACGTTAATAACATTTTAAATATGGATATTTCTACAACAACACCGCACGGATTACCCACAGAAGACCTTTGTTTATCATCCTGGAGCCGTTTGGATTTAATTTGTGAAGGATGGACGCACTTTTTTGGACTTGAAGGTCGTGGACTATTGCTGGACCCTGTGACATTACATTTAATGAACAGAAAGATCTAAAATATTTTCTAAAATATCCGAAAATGTGTTTGTCTGAAAAACGATGGACATATTCAACTCGGACAGCTTGGGGGTGAGTAAATCATGGGTTTAATATCGTTTTTGGCCGAACTATCCCTTTAACTTACAGGTTGTGAGTCCAAGCGGGATGAATTACGATAATGTCGGTCTTTTCTACATCGCCAATCCCAGGAAGTAAACTGTTGCCTACAATCCGTGTGTTTGTTGATGTCCAAGAAAAGAGATTTACGTTGGAGATGATAACTCATGTCATCGTTTAATTTGGGATTGAACCTTTTGCATATCATTAACATGTACTAATACACATCTACACAACAAAGGAAATGTAAAATTGTGACTCAGATCATTGATGCTTTTTAAACCTTTTCTAAAACAACAAAGCTGGTGGTATATTAGCTGGAGTGTTGCACAGTACTGTATACAGTATTTGCTTCAACAAAGTCACTGAAGTCCGCTGTTATTTGTTAGAGTAATAAAATGTGAGCAGTTCCTTGTTTTTATGGTCACACATGCACACAAACACCAGAAGGCTCCATAATACGCTCTGCCATTCAAAATCAAAAGACTAAACATCCACTACAGCATGTTGTGAAGCCAGTGCATTATCAACAAACATGTGGATCTTAACGATTAGCCCAAAGACTCTGAAAGTGGATAAAAAGCTTAACAGCACAGCGAAAGCAAACAATGTTTGGATCAATGACTGTGAGGTGTTGATTTCTACCAGGAATCAATTATTTGGGGACGCTCTGCGGGAGGCCCAGAAAACACAACCATCCCGTCCCTACCCTCCACCAGTGTGGATGAAGTGCCCGATTCTGGTTGTATAAGCATGCGCTGACAGGCTGGTTACGCTCTCCACCTGGGTGATTAGGCATCCAGTCTAGCTTTGCGGAATCAATTTCAACACCAGGGAGCTTTCAGAAGGGGAAAAAAAACATCTGGACCCCAGCCCACCCGTACACACCTGCCCTGTGCTATCAGACGTTAATGCCTTGAGGAGGGCCATTGATCGGGCCTGAATAGTTGGATTAGCAGGATCAAACTGCATTGGTTCTCACGGAGAGGGTGATTTAGAGGCCTTATCCTGATCACCTAGCAGTCTGTAGTCACATGATCACCCCCTCTCAGCCTCTTTTGGTCTCTCAAACTTGGCTGATCTTATGAAGGTTATTTATACATACAAGGCTGTCTCCTGCTTATTAAAACCCCAGGGTGTGAGCTACAGGGAGCACATGTTCTACCCCTCTACTGCTCCGGGCTGGAAAAAGAATTGGACCTGTCATGATGGGATTTGAAAGAATGGGGCAGGCTTACTTGTGTATCTGTAGTTGCATGCTGTTGGAGGATGAACAACAATGGGAAAGGAGATGGAGAAGAATAAATAGGTGTATGCGTAAAGGTTTAGTTCAAATCTGAACATGCCTGTGAACAACCTACAATCTAAAAAACGTGCTGACCCATCAAGTTGAGTTGTTAAATTTTAACCCATGGGTTGTTCAAATTTTTATTTAAACATTGGGTTAATTTTACTTTATAAATGGGTAATTTTTTTATTTAATATTAATTGTATTTATTTCTTTGTTACTTTATTGCAGGTGTCAAATACATCACATTAAAAACACATGCTAACATGTTATCCTCTTTACTTTTTATTAATAACATTACATGTGCTATAACTTAACAGTTGGGTTTGATTTGACTTAACGCACAATAAACAGTTGAGGTACAGGATATGCAACTTTAACTCTTTACCTAGACACAAGAAGATGTTCAGAAATTAATTGTGGGAGCTGGTTAAGCTTTATTTTTAATTAACTGAAAAGGCTAATAATTATGTGTGTTTACATGACATTAATCGCATCACTCGTCTTCCTTTATTACAACATGTTATTTGCTTAGGTTTAAATAGACTAAGTCATATATTTTAGACGTAAATGTCAGATTTTGATTAAAGGAGGCGTTTTAAACATGAAAAAAAAAACAACCAACGTATTTACGATCCAGTGAACGCAACTTATTAAACAAGCTAACCGCTAATGACCATAGAAGTGCATGTAATAACGTTTCACGTCATGTAAACTGGACTGTTGTCACACATATTTGCTTTTTCGAGTACACAGTAACGGTTTCATGAATAAATATATTAATATGAACCTTGTTTATCCACATAAATCTGTCCATGTAAAAAACGCAGCCTCTCAACACCTGAGGTAAATTCAAACAGCACTGTGCACCCAAGCACGGAGTTAATTTGACCCAGCATTTGGGTTGATGCTTTTTGGGAGGAGTGCATTCATTCAACTGTCAGTGAAAACAACCCAAATATTAACCTTACACCACCCAAGAATGAGAAAATAAAATAACCCAAATTAAATGACCCAAAAGGCTCAACCAAGTGTTTGGGCAGAAAAATAACCCAGCAATTTTACAGTAAAGTAATTTCTTGTAATTTATTGATTTTTACATAAAATCATCAAAAAGCAGGCTAAGGCACGCACATCAATTTAAATAGGGTGCTCGACAAAAAAAAAGCGTAGTAGTAATGATGCAAAGTCGGCAACACCAAAGCTCCAAAAATATCACAAATGTTTATTAATTAAAAACAGTGCTAGGCATCAGGTAACGTTTCGAGCACGCAGGCTCTTCATCAGACACTGTTTTTAATTAATAAACATTTGTGATATTTTTGGAGCTTTGGTGTTGCCGACTTTGCATCATTACTACATAAAATCATCACAAATCATATCATATCAAGGTGAAAATATAACCTTGACATCTTTAAGATTGACCGAGTAAGGCCATGCCAAAAACTGAAATCAATGTGGTAATCAATGATTGACTTTATGAGACTTTATGAGACTTTAGCCTGGATTTCACAAGCTGAATCACATTTAGTTTATTCAAAATGTGTACAATTTACTGCAATAAAATTTTACCTTCATATAAAGTGAAAACATATGCGTGCATACAACATAAATGATTTTAGATAAAAATTCCTTTATTAGGAAATCAGTAAATAGTTTGAAATGGAAAACCTGGAGTGATATCGGAGTGATTTCAAAACGTTTTGATAAAAAAAAATGGAGTCCACTGCACACGATTCACACGCACGGGCCGCACGTGGATCCGGCCTTAAATGAGGATCTGCGAGAGCTTATGTTATGAATGTAATAAAATCATTCAGCACAGCTCTGCCAAAGCCCAGCTGATTTGAGTGACAGCATGTGTCAGGCCAAACACAGAGTAAATCTGTCTGCAAGAGTGAAGGCTTCTTAGAGTAACACATATCATGTCTTTCACCGCACTCCAGTCTGCTCAGAGGCATGAAGGCCCAGTGCTTCCTGCTGTGAGATTGAATGAATCATGTCGTCTCATGAAATATTAAAGCTGTACATCTAGCAATATAGAGGATTCAAAATCCATCAGCCTACGGTAACTGCAGCATTTGTTGTCGTTGTTGTTGCCTAACATTAGCAAAAAAGGAAAGAGAGTAAAAATGAGAGAGAGAGAGAGAGAGAGAGAGAGAGAGAGAGAGAGAGAGAGAGAGAGAGAGAGGGAAGAGTGAAAGAAGGAAATCGGAGAGAACAGTAAGATATTAATTTATGGGAATCCATTCCAATATTCAGAGATGTTCAAGGATATGAAAATGTGCTTGAGTGATCTTCCTAATAATCTACTATGAATATGTACAAATGTGTAAAACTACACCATAGAAAAAAACTGAAATATCCTGTTGAATATTAATCATTATTGGTTTTAACTTATTTCTCTACCGCGGTTAAACAGTCAAGCCACTAACACTATTCCATCAAAACATACAGTATATAGCCTATATTGTGTATAAATCACAAAATTCATAAGACTTGAATAAGAATTTTAACCAATACTATAAAATGCTATATCGGCATAGACAGATAACAAAAAATTAGCAAATTGCACAAGTTTGGTTCCATTTATTAAAAAATATTGATACTGTCTGCAAATCAAAGGGTGCATTCACACGGCAAAATATCGGGAGTGACAACCATATTTACTTACAGGTGTGAGTCTGAAAGTGTCCTGTTCACACAGCAAATTAAAGACAGAAATAGAACACTGCCTGTATGAACGAGCAACCGACCTCAAACTCGTAGTTGCACCCGGCGCCTGTAACCATAGTGACAGACGTAAATATAAAAAAGAAATTATTATTTATGCAATGGGCAAAACTTTATTTATGTTATTAACAAAAACAGCTGGTTGTGTAACGCTTACCATTGTGCAGAGAAAAATAAACAAGGGTGGTTCCTTATTAAAGTTTTAATTTCCAAAATGAATGAACATAAAATCAGTGTCAACAACTGCACGTTTTACCAAAGCAGATATATCCAATACAAAAGTAATCATAATGACTTCGATCCATTTTTGCAAGAAATTGAACTTAATTTAGAGCATTACTAACGCTGCCAAATAGGAAGTGCGCTTACGCTCCCTCTCTGTAGGTGGCGCAGAGAGTATGATTTGCCAACCGCAGCCTCTTAGCACCACCTAGAAAGCGGAAGCGTAAAAAGCACACTTTATATGCTGCCAATGTTCTGTATGGACTCTAATAATGTTGTAAATAACATTCAATATCCTGCAAAAACTGCCCGATTTGCTTCACAAGCAGCCAAAATGTCACCAGGAGTCATGGGGATTACTTTTGTATTGGATATATCTGCTTTTTGAGCTCTCAAAGTGGCGGATATTTTGCCGTGCATTATATGAATCACAGATGTTATTTTTTTGGCAAAATATCTTCTTTATTGCTGCACTGAAGATAAAAGGTGAGTAAATAAACAGCTAATTTTTATATTCCTTTTATTATACACTTAAAGTGCCCATATTATGAAAAACTCACTTTTTCTGGGTTTTGGGGTGTTATTTTGTGTCTCTGATGCTCCCACACGCATACAAACTTGGAAAAAAATCCATCCATGCTGTTTTGAATGAGATACAGGTTTCTGAATGTCCTCTGCCTTGAGTCTCAGATTGCGCCAGTTAAAACTCAGCTCCGTTGTGACGTAACAAACCGTTTCGTCACATTCAGTTTGAATTTTCCCGCCCACCACCCCACTCGCAGGTCTCCACCCACCAGGTAGCTAGAGAGCATAGAGCAGTCACTTGAATGAGACCCTCTGTGCTGTTATAATCTCTCACGGAAATAACAGCGCTATTTGGATATTATGGATTATACTTCCACCTACTTTTAAAAACAAAGTTTTAACGCGTGGTTATTGGAACCCGGAGTAATCTTATATACAGTGTGTTACGACGCAAACAGTCCTCAGATTGTAGGCGATAAGACCTTCATGCAAAATCTGATGTAAACAACAGACTATGTATCTATATTTCACGGATTATAAGCATTTGTGGACAAAAATGGTAATTGGATGTATTTTATTGGACTTTCATGGATCATTCACACATCTAAAACAGACTGGATTCGATTCGCGATCGCGTTGTTTCATCACAAAAGGTAAGAAGTCACGTTGTATTTTGCATGTTGTCATCTTCTGTCACAAAATACTACATTTATGATGCTAGAGCTACAAGCTTTTTGCCAAACTAACCGAGACCGTACGCCCCGGCTTTTCTGACGAGGCGAGCCTCTAATAACTTTACGGTCCGCATAGATATATACACGGTCCGGACCTCCCGCTAGCTTCTAGCAATTAGCATGCGGTCCACAAGCAGTATACATCCCCCGCCGGGTCTTAATTTCTGTAATTTGCGAAAATAATGCGTTTGAAAATGTTTATAACGGGAATATGTTAGTATTGTCCAGGGAAAACGAGTGTATTGTTCAGACCGCTACATCACAATTTACGCTGGAATCTTTGTGTGTCATGATTTGTTTTACACACCAAGACCGGGCCTTACCCCCCCGGCTTTTCTGACGAGGCTAACCCCCGAGCCTCATATAACTTTACGGTCCGGACCTCCCGCTAGCTTCTAGCAATTAGCACGCGGTCCACAAGCAGTATACATTCCCCGCCGGGTCTTAATTTCTGTAATTTGCGAAAATAATGCGTTCTAAAATGTTTTATAACTGGAATATGTTAGCATTGTCCAGGGAAAACGAGTTTATTGTTGTGACTGCTAACGTAACATCACAATTTACTCTGGAATCATTGTGTGTCATGAGTTTCTTCTCCTGTAGTGTACTTATTAGTGATACTTTTCTGCATGATTTGTCTGTTGGCAACATTAACCGTTAATAATAATAATATATATAATAATAACACAGTATGGTCTGTACTGCTCACGATACCACTGAGCATGCGCATTGCGCACGATCACATGACGTTAGTAGTGGGGCGTGATCAAAGGAGCAGCAGCTCATAAATATGTAAGACTAGCTCAAAACGGCACAATCTGAACTGCCTTGAAACAGAGGCTACTAGAGATGGGTAAAAATATTTTCCTACAAGCTATTTCGAGCAAACAACTTTTGAAACATGCTTTATGGAACTCATACACCTATATAACTTGTGGAAAAGCAGTCATAAGATGGGCACTTTAACATTATATTAATCGTCCACTTTTAAGGTTTAAACACTATATCTCTGGGCTGCACGTGATTCTATGCGTAATATAATATGTTCTGTGGCATCTATGAAGGTATTATAAAATCACATTAACCTTATGGAGCAAAGCTGCTGCATAGTTTACAGTCATTTTCATGCACTGTAACGTTATCTTAACACAGAGAGCAATGAATGACGTGACAGACAACTGGTTGTCTAGTGCGATTCCGTTCACACGCCACAGCTTCTCTGTAAATACCTGAAATGTTAATGTTGTGAGGTCGGTTATAAAATGCGGTTGTCAAACCCGTAAAAAAAAACCCGTAAAAAACCGAACTGCGTGTGAATGGAACCACGTTAAGGACTCAAATACAGGCTTGACAACCGTATTATGGTACCATGTGAACACAGCCAAACATTCATAATCATCAGTGAACTATTTCTTTAAAGGGCACCTTTTTGGAAGATGAGCTCCCAAAACAATAATAAAAGCATCAAGATACTATCATATTTACTACTACCTTATCAACATAAGCCTGAATCGGACCCAGAAAACACGGATGGCTAAGCTAATCTATCAACTTTACCAGCGCAATGTGAACAGAATGTAACAGATGGTAAGGTAAGGATACTAAAACATAAACCATGTTTGCATTTGTGAACGTATAAACAACAAACAAGCACTAATCTGCACTTCTCAAATCTCGGGTTTGGATCATCATTAGGAAATGCATTAAAACGCAGGCGCGTCTCTGCACCAAACTCGTCTTTGAATCGTCAGTGAGGAAATGTATTAAATATGAAAACATCGGCTACTTACAGGATGTCAGTGTAGTTGCATAGTTACAATTGCTTCACTTTTTAGACAAAGCCTTTGTGTACATCCAGCGGTTGTACTCCGCGATGTTTAGAAAGTAATCCTCCTTAAAATGTGCAGCACACAATCGAACATTTGGGCTGTACTGTTCTGAAACAGTGTTGTAAATAAAACCTAACCACTGGTTTCTTAATGTTTACTTTGTTGGAATGAAAACCAAAGTAGTTTTGCAACGGAACACAGCGTCTGCTCGACATGGCGGAAACAACTGTCACCGGGTGACTGGGCGGAACCAAAAGCGGCGGAGTTTGGTTCCGCCTGAAGATGGTTTCCTGGACCGCATTTCTAAAACACCCTTTCACTTCCTGGTTGCTGGGGCAACACAATCAGGGCTTCAGGAGCAACAGGTGTGTGGAAATTCGTGATTGGAGGATGCAGGCAGAAAGGACACATAAATAGGCCCAGAGAAACACAGGATGGAGAGAAGTTGAGAAGAGAGAAGCGTGGGCGAGCTCCGCTCCCCCTAAGGCGGACCATAAACTCAGACTTCCTGTGAAGTGCTGAGGGCGTCGTTGATCCGGGGATCACTTTATAAGTGAACGGAAAGAGTGCGGGCCCGAGAGAAGCTAAAGGAAGGAGTTGTGGTTTATCGTATAGTGGAGCACCACAGAAAGAAGGAGAGGTTTGTCCGCGCTGTATTTCGGCTGTGCTGTTGTGTGTTGCTGTGCTGGGCTGTTGTGCTGTGGCTACTACGGAGGAATTGGAGTTGGATGGACGGAGTGAAGGAGGATCGCTAAGCGAATTGCCAAGACGGCTAAGTTGAAGACGGTTGCGGTTTTCAATGCGGATAGCCGGAGACCACATTAAGTGTGAGTAAACTGAATTCTGCCAATTTGGAACAACTAAGCAAAAGTATTACCTGATACTGTGTTGTGAGAAGCTCCGTAGCATTACGGCCCCACTGGAGTGAGAGAGGAAACGTGGGCGAGCCGGGAGTCCATTCTGGAAGTAGAAAATATACGTGAGTAGCATCTCAGCCTATGGTGTGTATTGTGGATGTCCAAATCTTACCTGCTTTTGTGTTGTGAAAGTCACGAAGTGTTGCGGCCCCAGTGAAGAGAGAAACGTGGGCGAGCCGGGAAGCGACACAATAAGCAGAGATATACGTGAGTAGCTATTCAGCCTGTGATGTGTATTGTGGATATTAAAGTATTCCCTGCTTTTGTGCTGTGAGTGTTGCGAAGATTTGTGGCCCCATTGAAGAGAGAAGCGTGGGCGAGCCGGGGAGTTGCCCTGGAAGTAGAGACACACGTGAGAAATCCTGCAACCGGTGGTGTATATTGTAAATGTAAAAGGTATCATCTGACCCTGTGCTGTGAGTTGCTACGTAGCATTTCGGCCCCATCGGATTGAGAAGTGTGGCCGAGCCGTAGGACACCTGAATCGCCGCCGGGGGAAGTCTCGCGCTCCTCTTTTACTCATCTCATCCCCGTCACCAAGAAAAATCGTCCAACCCACCACACGGCGGGCCCTGGTCGAGTTGGCTTTGTCCATAATTCACGAAGTGTGTATGTAGTGCCGTGGGTGAGTCTTTGTCTTCATTTGTGTGTATACACCCTACAGCTTGCACTGTCGTGCTGTGTTTACATTGACAGAAGCCATTCGAGGCCAGAGGAATCGTGAGGAGAGTCAGCTGTTGAGAACGGTGGAGTGTGGACTGAAGAACCTTATAAAGTGGGACTGTCCCGAGTGTGTAGCAACGAACCTTTTCCTCGACGAGTGGAGGCCTGCCAAGCCCCTCGCTATGAGGACTTGAGGACTGATGATGTCCTTTTAAATATTTAATTCCCCCTATTTTAATATTTAATAAAGTTTCATTTTAATGTTATTTATTCCTTGTGTGTCTAGTCATTGGGGTGGTTTTGGGACCTCCTCGGGGTGGAACTAGGAGGAGCGTGACCCGCGACAGGGGCGGTCCGCTTCTCCGACCTGTGACACAACAATACTACAGCGTGATTGAAAGTTACACCCTCTATCTTTGCGTATATATGAGGGCGGTGTTATGAAAATGTTCAAACCAGTATGACGTCAAACTGCATGGGCGTGTTAAACGAGCCTTTTTAGGTGGGCGTGGATGAGGCTTCACGTTTAAAAAGAATATGTCTTTGGATTTGAAACTTTAATTTTTGAAACTTTACAGATCTTTTATGTGCACAGACATCTGGGGCTACAAAAATGTATGGTATGTGGAAAATAATGTGTTTTAACCATAAACCACACAAACACAATGTATTATACCAAATACAAAAAAAATTGTTTTTAACAATAAAATAGGTGCACTTTAAATGTCATTAGCCCTTGGTAAAGTGTTTTTGTGTACAGCACACGAGTCACTTTTTCAGTGGTACTTTTATGGTAAAGGATAGAAATTTTATCAGTTTTATTTGTGACATTTTGGCCTATTCTTTACATAAAGTCATAGTATTAAGACAGCACATGGGTCACATGGACTCTTTTATTGGTACTTCTATGGCAGATGATGACAGAATTTACATTCAGAGTAAGCTATTTCTATTAGTACAGACCCACAGTACAGTATGCCCTCCTTTCTTTTATCCACCATTTACTGTAGCTTATACTGAGCGTTAAGTTTCCCATCCATCCAATCTCATTTTCAGATGCTGTTTGTGTTTGTGTGTACAAGAGCTGAGGGGTCTGATAAGGAGCAGAGACGAGGGCCTTTGAGTCTTCTGGCCCCCTCCCGCTCCGACTCTCGAGCAGCCTCTCTGAAACCCGCGGTGCCGGACCTCCAGGGATCATCTGTATGTAGCAGCTAAAGCCGCTCTTGAGGTTTATCGCTCTGTTTACTCTAATCAGTCAGCTCAGCAGCCATTACAGAGCGGCACTCCACAAACATCTCAAATGCTTTGAGAGGAGGTGAAAGGTTTAATTAAAGCATGCGTGTCACTTCCATCAGCACTCGGGCACATTCGCCATTCCTCTACGCTTGATTTTTTCTTTAAAGTGTCTCTCTGTCTCTATTTTTTTCTCTCTCTCAGTATCCAGGTTTTACT